>NC_135327.1:232189245-232539245 GCF_023851605.1 Tamandua tetradactyla | reverse complement strand
GTACAATGTCCCCTCCAAAGTAGAGACCCTGCAGGGGTGGTAGAGGGGCTGCAATGGTCCACATCTATAAATATGGGCACATTTATTGAAGACCGTAGCTTGCACTCTGCTCAGCATGTGGTCATGGGACCATCTTCCCAGGTGCTGCACTCAGCACCCTAGAGGGATGGTGACAGTTCGCCCTGCTCTAAGGCTGGCTCTGTCGGTGGGTTTACATAAGATTTCTGCACGATTTGCTCTTTGACTTTTCTCCAGTAGTATTTCTAGTTCAGTGACTAAAGAACAAATCAATCACCAAGTAGAAGTATATTGGGGTCCTAAATATTTAGGTCTAGAAAACAGAACAACTCAACATTATTGAGAATTCTGTTTTCAAGGAAAATACCCTTCACCCCAGGTTGAGTCACAGCTTATACCACTTAGAAGGCTGCCATTCCTCAGCCATCCCACATTTAGTCTCTGACCACATTTAGAATGGAAATGGTTTCATAATATTTTTAGTTACCACACAATTTTCAGGGAAAATAAAGCTATAATAAGTCTAAGCTTGCTTCTGGTGGAAGCTCATCTCAGACTCTTGTCTGTGCCCAAGAACCTGCTGTGGTAGAAAAAGCCAGATTGAAAAAGTGGATGCGGCGGGACCAGGAGAGTATGTGCGGGAACCACGGCACCAGTGGCCTGGGGAGACCCTGGCAGATGACCTCCAGATGGCTGGGACCCTGCTGAGCTGCGAACACTGGAGATAGGCTTTGGACATACTCACTGCTGGTGTCCCTCTAAAGGCTGCCAACAGACTCCCTCCTGCCTGCCGCACCCACTCCCGGCCCCACTGGAAGGCCAAGTTCACTCACTCATACTTGATGTTTGTGAAGTAGCACACACCAAAGTTTTAAATTCAGCTCAAACTACTTGAAACCTGAACTTGGAACTAAGTCATCCATCAGAGGTCTTCTAATTAAATTAGCTTAGATGTCAAAATCAGAACCCAGTCGTGGAAACCCAGTGTGGAGGGTGCCAGGTTCTCACTGCATGTGCCCTCCCTGGGTTGACCTGCACAGAGGGGCTTTTGTTCAGGTATAAATTATTCTCCAACAAAAGAGGACAAAGCTCTGTGTCAGGCCTGCTGCATTTCAAGGCGAATCTGACTAAAAGTACTACCTGCTTTTATTCTGGAAGGGGTCCTAGGTGCCAAGGCCAGAAGGCAAAGAGAAGGGGGTTCTGACCCAGGCATCGTGTCTCTCAAGGTTCTGTGGAAGTGTCATCCTACCTGTCACCTGTGGCAGCTTTTGTGAAGCAGCTGAGCTGGGCACTGGTGGTCCCTGAAGCCAGGGCCCCGATTCTGCACCTCGCAGCTCGACTGCTACCTGGGCTGCAGCCCCGCACGTCTGGACCTTGTTAGTGTTCCCAGGTCCAGGCCCCACCTGGAATTTTGGGTCCGGTGCTCTGAGGACGGCCCCACTCGGGTTTTACCAAGTCCCCCAGCTGAGTCTGGCGCCTGCCAAATTGGAGAACTACTGCCCTGGGCCATGATGCCTCCCTCAGTCAAGCTCTAGGGACAGCTTATGGGGAAGCCACTGCTGTTCTAGTTTCCAGGGCTGCTCAAGCAAATACCATGCTATCAGAGTTTGTCAGCTTCCTGTTTCAAGGCCAGGAAAAAGTCCGAATCCAGGTGCCATGCAGGCGCTGTGTCCTCCCTGAAGCCGGGCATGCGGGGCTGGCTCCGGCCTCCCCACAGGGCACACGGCCACTTCTCTGCGCCTCTCCCTTCTCTCTGGATCCTGTCGACTCCCCACTTCTCGTTTCCATGGCGTTTTCTCTGTCTGAATTTCATCCTCTTTATGAAAGGCTCCAGGAACAAGACTAACCTGAGTTCGGGGCCACCCGTCACTGAAGAAGCCTCGCCAAAGACCCTGCTGACAATGGGGCCACACCTGCAGGGCTAGGTTTAAGAGCATGTCTCTCTGGGGCACAGACAGCTTCAAACCACCACACCCCCTGACTTTGAAATCCCAGAGCAGGGACGGAAAATGATCCTGCGTGAGGAGGGCCTGGCCTAGTGGTGCCTGAGAAGTAGCAGAGGTGTATTTGACTGAGTACAGTGAAACATTCTACCAGGAAAATGGGCTTTTCCTGCTCAAGAACGATCATAAATCCTACAAAAATATTAAGCATTCATTGTCCAAGAAAATGACTTAGATCTAGGGTTATTTTCTACTTTAATAATTTTGTGAGTTTATCAATATGTTCTTTATTCATTTCATGAACTTAGCTATTGAAACACTTTTTAGAGTTTTGTGTTACTTTGGAAATAATACAAGCTGCATTTCCCTTGTTGGCAAGGTTATTCTCATAAATACAGTCTGTTAAATCTGTGAGAGTTTAGGCACACATCTACTTCCTGGCTCATTTTGAAGAGACCTGGTTTGCCGGCAGGCTCGCCTTTATGCCACCCGAGCTGTCATTCATGGGACAGAGTTTCCAGGTGGAAATACTCTATTGGCTTTGGGAGAGATGATTCCGAAATTCACCTCCAGCAAGGCAAGGTAGCACAAGCCATCACATTAAAAATAAACTTGGGGTGGTTCAGTGGTAGAATGCTCGCCTTTCATGTGAGAGACCTGGGTTTGATTCCCAGGCTATGCACCCCAAAAAATAAAAAAATAATAATTAAAGAAAAAGATTTTATTGCACTGTTTGTCATTCAATTGCTTATGGTTTGAATCTTGCTAGAAAAAAATGTTATTGATGTCAAAGAGGTTTGCAGCAGATTTTATCTCAATACTTATCTGTCCTTGTGAAATAGTGCCGTCTTTGTAAGAAAAACAATATTGCTTGAAAGTTTTCCAGAATTATTTCAATATTTACTGATTACTGTAAAAAGTATAAGTTCCATCACTGTGAGAAACTAAAACCAGATTTCAATTACAGACAACCTGACCTTTGTATATTTACAAAAACAGAAGCACGTTGTAAAATGAATAAGTTAATGAACTAAAATACACAAATTTCACTTATGATAAAATTATTTAATTTCCAAATCACTACAGACACCACAAAAGGGACAGAATGAGGCCATCTAGATTCATTTTGGGCGCTTTTGAGGGTCTTCACTTAAATGTTAATGTTTTGTTGACACAGAGGCAGCAGGAAGAGAGAAACATCCTAGCAGCAACTCACAGTTCTGCAGGAGAAACATTGTCCAGGGCTGCCGTGTCTAAACATGAGTCATTTCAGGAAGCTAAAAAAAGAATAAAGAAGCCAGAATAAGATCCAGATATATTCGCTGCTGGGAAAAAGTTTCCTGGGAAAGCACTCCCTAACTCGGATGTTAATAACCTTGAACTTTCCCAAAGCAGTTAGAAAACGCTGAACACTCTTACCATAAGTTTAAAACGTAGGAGAAATGAAGTATTTCTACTTTTCAAGAGGGAGACCAGGTAGAAGGGCCCTGGTGTTTGGGGAAGCCTTAAAAAAACAACAGCTCTCAAGGGAAGGCGCCCGCGTCTACTCTCGGCGAGGGCTTGAGTGTGAAGTGGGCGCGTCCCCGGCCGGCCCACGCGGCTGCTGGCTCAGGGCAGCACACTGGCCCGCGGAGCTGCCGCCTCTATTTAAGGACGCGGCCACGGTCTTCCTGACCTTTCCACCGCGGAGGCCGCGTCTCGGAGGCCGCGCTCCTTCCCAGGGGCCGAGCGGTGCCATCCGCGCGCGAACGTGGGGCCCTGGACGGAGCGGCCTCCCGGCCTGCGTGGGGACGGAGTCTGCGGGCGCCGGGGCTGCCCAGCGGCGGGAGGGGAGCCCCAGCTCGGTCCCCGCCCCGCCCCTGCCCTGCCGCCGGGGCCGCGCTCCTTCCCAGCGGACGCCCCGGGCTCTACCCCTCCCGTCACTGTGATTACGTCCCCAGACACGGCCAAGGTCCCCAGGGCGGGGGTGTCCGGAAGTCCTGATGCCTTCTCTCACAGGAAGGGAGCACACTTGTAAAATAGGCAAGGGCTTTAGATCTGAGGCTGTGAAAACCAGGCAAATTGAGGACAATTTTTAAGGTTTTCAAAAAAAAAAGGCATTAATAGCAGCTCTGTATAATGTTTTAAATAACTCAACAGGAAATGAAAACTACCTTTACACCATATTTTCAGAAATTGCTTTAAAGACAGCAGATTCATGTTCAGTTGTTTTTTTCCTTTGCTTTAAAATAAGCTACCCGTGACTCTAACCAGTCTACAAGGTACTGCTCCTGGACCAAACACAGACATTCACACTTGCAAATACGTTTTGCACTGGTACCTTCACCTCTACGAAAAGCATAAAATAGCTAAAGAGAAAGTAGACTTTATTTTCAAATACTGAGTCTGACTTCCAATAATCCCTTTTCAGTAGAAGTGCTGGAAAATAACAGATATTCAGGATCAGATTTTTGGTATGAGCATGAAATTCTTTTTGACAACTTTCCATGACTAGTTTCTGAATAAACCAGTAAGAAACCCCAGGGGCATGATTGACAATGCAAGGCGACAAGAGTGATGAAGTAATAGAAAAGTCAACACTAATATTGTATTCTAGAGAAACTAACACCTATTTAGAGGTTTTTAACATTATAGCAAAACAAGAGGTCAAACTTCATAAGGACCAAAATGATAACTCATAGCTGGAATATTCTGCTGTTTTTGGGCATTATGCCGTAACTTACAGAAGTCAGTCACCTGCAGACTCTCAGATCTTGGTATAACAGTCTGACTCTTCACCTGTCCAAAGGGCAGAAATCAAATTCTTTCCTCCCCACAAATGCCTGAATTTTATACCATAAAGTAAACCAGAGAGAGAGGTATGAAGCAAGGTTGTGACACAGCTCTCTTACCACTTTTGCATTTTTTTCTTTGTGACATAGACAAGCATAGTTTTGTTTTTAGAATTGTATACTGCTTAGTTGAGCAAGCTTATAAGCTTATAAAATTTAATTTTTTGATTAAGAAGAAAGCATAGCATTTAAAAAATATTTTATTGAGAAGTCTTCACACATATACATTCCATACTTGGTGTACAGTCAGTGGCTCACATTATCATCACACAGTTGTGTATTCATCACCAGGATCATTTTTAGGACATTTGCATCACTCCAGAAAAAGAAATAAAAACAAAGAGGAAAAAACTCATATATCCCATACCTCTTAAGTCTCCCTCTCTTTGATGACTGGCATTTCGTTCTACCCAATTTATTTTACCCTTTATCCCCCTGTTATTTATTTATTTTTGGTCCACATTTTTACTCATCTTTTCATACTTTAGATAAAAGGAGCATCAGACAAGGTTTTCACAATCACACAGTCACACTGTACAAACTATATAGTTATACAATTGTCCTTAAGAATCGAGGCTACTGAACACAGCTCAAATAGTTTCAGGTACTTTCCTCCAGCCACTCCAATACACCATAAACTAAAAAGGGGTGTCTATATAATGCATAAGAATAACCTGCAGGATAACCTCTCCACTCTGAAATCTCTCAGCCACTGAAACTTTATTTTTGTCTCATTTCTACCTTCCCCCTTTTCATCAAGAAATTTTTCTCAATCCCTTGATGCTGTGTTCTGGCTCATCCCAGGATTTTTGCCCCAAGTTACCAGGGAGGTTTACACCCCTGGGAGTCATGTCCCACGTAGCAGGGAGGGCAGTGAGTTCACCTGCTGAGTTGGCTTAGAGAGAGAGGCCGCATCTGAGCAACAAAAGAGGTTCTATAGGGGTGACTCTAAGGCCTAATTTTAAGTAGGCTTAGCCTATCCTATGCAGGAATAAGTTTCATAGGGACAGACCCCAAGATTGAGGTTGATTTGACTGTCCCCACTGCTTGGGAGGATATCAGAAATTCTCCAAATGGGACTGTTGAATAATTCCTTCTGTCTCGCCAATCCCCCAAGGGGACTTTGCAAATACATTATTTATTCACTGCCCAAATTACTCTGGGTATATTGGGGCATTGCACTAAACTTGACAAACCAACAAAATGTCACACCCTATTCAAGATTCTGTGTACTTATGATGTGCAACTAAACTGACTGTACAAGTGAAATTAGGAAATGCACTACCCAAAATATAAATTTTGCACCCAATAAACATCTCTCCATTTAGTTTAGCCTCACACGGAAGTTGAAGTTTTAAAATATGGACATATCATCCTTTACCCAGTTTTCTGATAAACCTTAGGCCTCTCTAAATCAGCTTCATTCATGTCTCTGGTTGAAATCCGATCAGTTTTTCAACTTTTAAAACAGTTCCTGTCTGGGGCACTGCTGACTTTCATAGCATCAGATCTAACTCTGAGTCTCAGGTGTCACATAAATACCCAAAGTTTCTGGGAATGACCAGGTTATATACAAAATTCTCAGAATTTAGAATTAGTTGTTACACCTCCTGCATATATGTGACTGCTGTAAGAGCTTAAATCTAGGACCCTTTACAGTGGGCACCAACCTGATAACCCGTGCTCTTGACCTCAGTTCATGGAGTTTTTGTATTATAGTTAGTCCATATGAGTGAGGCGTGGTAATATTTGTCTTTTTGTTCCTGACATTTCATTCAACATACAGTATTTAGGATTCGTATACCTAGTTGTGTGCCTCACAACTTTATTCCTTCCTTGGCTGCTCAGTAGTCCATTGTGTGTACACACCAGTGTACCACCCCTCAGTCCTTGTACCCTTAGGCCACCTCCACTCGTCGTGAATCTGGAACACCAAAGCAATGCAAATGTGCATTCGAGTTCCCACACTCAGTTCGTCCAGGTACAAACTGAGCCAAAGGGTTTCAGGATCATATGGCAACCCCACCCTACCTTCTGGGAGCCACCCCACTGCCCTCCAAGGCGCTGCACCTCTCAGCTTCCCTACCCACAGTGAACAGGTGCATCTCTCTCTCCACATTTTCTCTAGCATTTATTTCTCTCTGTTCATTTTGAAACAGTTTTATTCACACATCATACAATCCAACCTAAGTGTATAGATACACCTTCACCACCAGACACTATCTGAGGACATTTCATTTTCTTTCAAAAGAATCCATCCCCCTTCCCCATGCCGCACACCTGTTGACATTTAGTTTTGGCATAATGCCTTGTTACATTCAGTGGAAGCATATTACAGTGTTACTGTTGACTATAGACGTTGACTATAGCCCCTAGCTTGCATTGATTGTATTTTTTCCTGTATAACCTCCATTTTCACCACCTTCAATATTGACATTCTTTTGTTATTCCTCATGCAAAAATATTTTTTAATTTGTACATTTAGTCACCATCATTGTACACTCTAGACATTCCTAAATTATACCGTCTCAGTCTTTACTATCTATCTTTCCTTCTGGTTTCATGTGTCCCCAGCCCTCCCCCCTCTAACATACTCACATTCAGCTTCATTCCCTGTACTTACATTATTGTGCCATCAGGTAGTATCATGATAGTCATTTCTAAAGTTTACAATCAGTCCTCTGTCACAATCTGTATTTCTTCAGCACCAATTGCCCAATCTCTATCCTATTTTTATCCCCTGATAGCCTGTGTTCTAAACTTCAATTCTCCAAGTTCACTCATTAATGTTATTTCATATTAATGAGACCATACATTGTTTATCCTTTGTTTTTGGCTAATTTCCCTCAGCATAATATCCACAAAGTCCATCCATGTTGTTACATGCTTCATGACTTAATTCTGTCTTACAGAATTGTATGTATATACCACAGCTTGTTAAACCACTCGTCTGTTGATGGACATTTGGGCTCTTTCCATCTCTTGGCAATTGTAAATAATACTACTATAAACATTGGTGTGCAAATATCTGTTTGTGTCCTTGCCCTTATGTCTTCTGAATAGATACCTAGCAATGGGATTGCCAGATCATATGACAATTCTACATTTAACTTCCGGAGGAACCTCCAAACTACCTTCCACAGTGGTTGTACCATTTCACATTCCCACCAACAGTGGATAAATGTGCCTCTTTCTCCACATCTTCTCCAGTATTAGGTGTTTTCTGCTTTTTTTGATAATAGTCATTCTGGTGGGTGTGAGATGATAGCTCATTGTGGTTTAGATTTGCATTTCTCTAATAGTCATGAAGTTGAGCATCTTTTCATGTGCCTTTTTTATCCATTTGTAGTTCCTCTTCTGAGAAATGTCTGTTCATGTTTTTTGACCACTTTTTAATTGGGTTGTTTGTCTTTTTGTTCTTGAGTTGAAGAATCTCTTTACATATTCTGGATACTAAACCCTTATCTGATATGTGCTTTCTAAATAATGTCTCTCATTGCATAGGGTGTCTTTTTGCATTTTTGACAAAGTTCTTTGATGCACAAACAGTGTCTAATTTTGAGGAATTCCATGTACCTATTTCCTTCTTCAATGTTCATGCTTTGGGTGTAATGTCTAGGAAACTGCCTCCTAGTATATGTTTTATAAGATATTTTCCCTATGTTTTCTCCTAAAATTTCTATGGTCTTAAGCTTTAATGTTTAGATCTTTGATCCATTTTGAGTTAATTATTGTATAGGGTGTGAGAAATGGCTCCTCTTTTATTCTTTTGCATATGGATTTCCAGTTCTCCAAGCACCATTTACTGAAGAGACTGCTTTGTCCCAGGAGGGTTGGCTTGACTGCCTTATCAAAGATCAAATGTCAATAGATGAAAGGATCTATATTTGAACACTCTATTCAATTCCATTGGTCAGTATATCTATCTCTATGCCAGTACCATAATGTTTTGATCACTATAACTTTGTAATATGCTTTAAAGTCAGGTAGTGTGAGATCTCCCACTTCATTTTTCTTTCTGAAGATATTTTTAGCTATTAGGGACATGTTTCCCTTCCAAATAAGTTGGTTATTGTTTTTTCTATTTCTGCAAAGCAAATTTTTGGGATTTTAGCTGATATTACATTGAATCTATAAATCAATTTGGGTAGAATGGACATCTTAACTATATTTGGTCTTCCAATCCATGAACATGGTATGCCCTTCCATTTATTTAGGTTTTCCATGATTTCTTTTAGCAATTTCTTATAGTTTTCTTTGTATATGTCTTCTGTATTCTTAGTTAAATATATTCCTAAATATTTTATTCTTTTGGTTGCTATTGTAAAAGGAATTTTTTTTCTTGATTTCCTCCTCAGATTGTTCATTATTAGTGCATAGAAACACCACTGATTTTTGAGTGTTGATCTTGTAACCTGCCACTTTGCTGTACTCATTTATTAGCTCTAGTAACTTTGTTGTAGATTTTCTGGGATTTTTTGACATATAATATCATATCATCTGCAAACAGTATGAGTTTTACTTCTTCCTTTCCAATTTGGGATGCTTTTATTCTTTATCTTCTCTAACCGCTCTGGCTAGAACTTCCAGCACGATGTTAAATAACAGGGAAGCTTTCAGTCTTTCCCCGTTGAGGATAATGCTAGCTGTGGATTTTTCATATATTCCCTTTATCATGTTGAGGAAGTTCCCTTCTATTCCTCTCCTTTGAAGTATTTTCATCAATAAATATGTTGAATTTTGTCCAATGCCTTTTCTGCATCAATTGAGATGATCATGTAGTTTTTCTACTTATATTTTTGATACAGTGTATTACATTAAATGATTTTCTTACATTGCACCATCCATGCATTCCTGCAGTAAATTCTCCTTGTTCATGGTGTATAATTCTTTTAATGTGCTGCTGGATTTGAAGTATTTTGTTGAGGATTTTTGTATCTATTCATTACAGAGATTGGTCTATAAATTTCTTTTCTTGTAGTATCTTTGTCTGGCTTTGGTATTAGGGTGATGTTTGCTTCATAGAATGAGTTAGGTAGTTTTCCCTCTTTTTCAGTATTTTGAAGAGTTTGAGTAGGATTGGTACTAATTCTTTCTTGAATGATTGGTAGAATTGACATGTGAAGTCATCTGGTCCTGGACTTTTTCTTTTTTGAGAGCTACTTGATGACTGATTCAATCTCTTCAATTGTCATTGGTTTGCTGAAGTTGTTTGTTTCTTCTTGAGTCAGTATTGGCTGTTCATGCCTTTCTAGGAAGTTGTCCATTTCATTTACATTGTCTAGTTTATTAGCATATGTTTTTCACAGTATCTTCTCATTACCTCCTTTATTTCTGCAAGGTCAGTGGTTATGTTTCCTCTTCCATTTTCTGATTTTATTTATTTGTATCTTCTCTCTTGTTTTGTATGCCAACCTAACTAAGGGTCCATCAATTTTATTGATTTCCTCAAAGAACCATCTTCTAGTTTTTTTGATTTTCTCAATTGTTTTCATGTTTCCAATTTCATCTCTAATCTTCATTAGTTCCTTCCTTTTGTTTCCTTTGGGTTTAGTCTGCTGGTCTTTCTCTCATTTTTCCAAGTGAATGGTTAATTCATCAATTTTTGCTCTTTCTTCTTTTTTAATATAGGCATTTAAGGCAATAAATTTCCCTCTTAGCACTGCCTTTGCTGCATTCCATAAATTTTGGTATGTTGTGTTTTCATTTTCATTTGCCTTGAGATATTTTCTGATTTCTCTTGTAATTTCTTCCTTGGCCCACTAGTTATTTAAGAGTGTGCTGTTTTAGCCTCCATATATTTGAATTTTCTGGCCCTCTGGCTTATTGATTTCCAACTTATTTCCATTGTGATCTAAGAAAGTGTATTGCATGATTTCAATCTTTTTAAATTTATTGAGACTTGTTTTGCGACCCAGCATATGGTCTATCCTTGAGAACGATCCATGAGCACTTGAGAAAAATGTTTATCCTGCTGTTGTGGGGTATAATGTTCTGTAAATGTCTCTTAAGTCTAATTTATTTATTGTATTATTCAAATTCTCTGCTTCTTTGTTGATCCTCTGTCTAGATGTTCTATCCATTGATGACTCTGTTTCTTTGTTGATCCTCTGTCTAGATCTTCTATGCATTGATGACTCATTTCTTTGTTGATCCTCTGTCTAGATGTTCTATCAATTCATGAGAGAGGGAAATTGAAGTCTCCAACTGTTATGGTTGAGGTATCTACTTCTCCCTTCAGTGTTGTCAGTGTTTGCCTCATGTACTTTGGAGTACTCTGAATCAGTGTGTAAATATTTATGATTGTTATGTCTTTTTGTTGAATTGTTCCTTTTATTAATACACAGTGTCCTTCTTTGTCCCTTTTAATTGTTTTACATTGGAAGTCTAATTTGTCGGATATCATAGCTACTCCTGCTCTTTTCTGATTGTTATTTGCATGAAATATCTTTTCCCAAACTTTCACTTGCAAACTATGTTTGTCCTTGGGTCTAAAATGAGTCTCCTGTACACAACATATACATGAGTCCTGTTTTTGAATCCACTTTGCCAGTCTATGTCTTTTGATTGGGGAATTTAACCCATTAACATTTAGCATTATTACAGTAAAGGCCGTACTTTCTTCTACCATTTTGCCTTTTGGATTTTATATGTCATATCTAATTTTTTTCTTTTTACCTTTACTAATAGTCTTCATTTCTATACTCTTCTCCACACCTCTCTCTCTCTTGCCTTTTCCTATCTGCCTGTAGTGCCCCCTTTCATATTTCTTGCAAAGCTGGTCTTTTGGTAGCACATTTTCTCTTTGTTTTCCTGAAAATATTTTAATTTACCCCTCATTTTTGAAAGACAATTTTGCTGGATATAGAATTCTTGGTTGGCAGTTTTTCCCTTTTAGACTCTTAAATATATCATACCACCACCTTCTTGCCTCCATGGTTTCTGCTGAGAAATCCACACATAGTCTTATTGGGCTTCCCTTGTATATGATGGATTGTTTCTTTTTTTACTGCTTTCAAAATTCTCTTTTTCTCGTTGACATCTGACAATCTGACTAGTAAGTGTCTTGGAGTATGTCTATTTGGATCTATTCTGTTTGGGGTATGCTGCACTTCTTGGATCTTTAATTTTATGTCTTTCATAAGAGATGGGAAATTTTCAGTGATTTCCTCCACTACTTTTTCTTCTCCTTTTCCCTTCTCTTCTCCTTCAGGGACACCTACAACATGTATATTCTTGCACTTCAGGTTGTCATTCAGTTCCCTGAGAGCCTGCTCATATTTTTCCATTTTTCCCCCTATATTTTCTTTTCTGTGTTGGATTTTAGATGTCCAGTTCTCTAGTTCACTAATCCTTTCTTCTGCCCCTTCAAATATATTATTGTAGGTTTGCCCCTTCAAATGTATTATTGTAGGTTTCCATTCATTTTTTCATTTCTTCAATTGTGCCTTTCATACCCCTGAGTTCTGTGATTTATTTTTTCAAATTTTTTATTTCTTTTTTTTCACCCAATGTCTTCTTTATATCCTGCCTCAACTCATTGATTTGACTTTTGATGATATTTTCCATGTCTTTTCAAATATCCTGAATTAGTTGTTTCAACTCCTGTATCTCATTTGAATTGTTGGTTTCTTCCTTTGACTGGGCCATATCTTCAATTTTCCAAGAATGACTCATTATTTTTTTTATTGGTATCTAAGCATTTGATTTCCTTAATTAGTTTATCCTGGAGGTTGTTTTCACTCTTTTACCTAGGATTTTCTTGCTGGATGGCTTTGTTCTCTATCTGTTCTTTGACCTTCAGTTCAACTTATTCTAGACCTTTAGTATATATTCTGTTTAACTGATCAGAGTTTTTCTGGTTCTTGTTTTTCTGTTTCTTGCCCAGTCAGATTTTTCCAGCCCAGATAGGCCCACATCTCAGGAGGAAAGAGTTGCCAGCATCAGTTTTCCTTGAGGGTGTTTTTAGACTTTCCTATGAAGCCTCTATGCTCTGTGCATTTCTTATCTTCCCCAGCATGTGGCACTTGTCTACCTGTGGCTTTCCACCAGCATAAAGTGATGTGCTGCCTTTAACTTCCGCAGACTTTTTGTGCTGGGGGTGTGGTTGAGACAGAGGTGAGGTGGTAGGTTGGCTTTGATTGCTTCAGTTTTCCAGTTCCTGGAGCCTGAATTCCTGGAGGGAGGGATTCTACTTGAGTTGGGTCCCACTTTTTTCTTGGGGAACATACAACCTTTAGGGAATTATCTCCTTTCACCTGACTAGTTACTTTGTCTCTCAGACAAGCTTAATTCTACCCTTGCCTGGGACGGTGCTGGAGCCTGAGGAGGCTTCCAGTTCTATCTAATGAGCTGTTAAGTAGTAGAAAAAAAGCAAAAAGGAAAAAAGAAAGCCTTTCAAAGTGGGACCCCCACTCCTTGGTATGTCAATCAAGAGCTTAGGTTGGTGTGTGTCTCTACATATCTCCAGGCTCTATGTGTCCCCTTTTCTTGGGGTACAGCCTTTTCCCAGTGCTTTGTGTCATCCAACTCAAAAAGTCTCTGTTTTGTTTTGTTTCCATCAGCCCCATTCCCTCTCTGCTGGGGCAAAAACTCCTAGTTCCTTTAATGCTTATTCCAGGTTTATCTGTGCTGGGGTCCTATTTTCAGTAGTCAGAACTTGTTAATTAATTCCACAAATGAAGCTTGGTTGAGCTAAGCCCTTGCTGCTAGTAAATTCTGTTTCCCTTCCCTCCAGGAACCAGCCTGTCATACCAGTGGGGGAGGAGTGCCGGCCTCGGCAGCTTGGGGACTTACAATTCTGTGTGGGGTCTCAGCCAGTCCACCTGGTCCAGACTGGGATATGTTGTGTGTCTGGTCACTGATGTGACCCCAGCAGTTGTTCTGTCCTGTTCCTGGCTATTTACTAGCTGCTCTGGAGGACAAATTAAATGCCACATCTCACTATGCTGCCATCTTGCATTGCCTCTTCAAGTATAGTATTTCACAGTTATTAATTTACTACCAAAATATCTAAGAAACTCAATCTTTTTTTTTTTTTTTTTTGTCATGGGCAGGCATCGGGAAACGAACCTGGGTCTCCAGCATGGCACGCGAGAACTCTGCCACTTTGCCACCATTAGCCCTCAATCCATTTTAATAGTTACAGTTTTTTAAAATATAATTTGAAAAATTACTTGTGGAGACTGTACCCAAGACTGCCCTCCAAGCAAGCAGAACACCTCTGGCTGGGTTTTGGAGTTTTTCACTCAGTTTCCTGCTCTCCAGCCTGCCTCTTCCACCCAAGCTTTCTTCACTCACTACACACGGGCAGAGACTTCACTGGCACCTGCTCCGTGGCCCCAGCAGGAAACGCGTGGGCAGTCACAGTCTTGGCCAAGGCCAATGCCCAGAGCCGCAGCTCTTGTTCCGTTTGTCCTTAGAGAGTCACCACTCTGCTCTGCATAGGCATGTACTCCCTGTCATTCTTTCAGGACACTACTCTATAGATGTCTGGAAAAAACTTCAAAAAAAAAATAATAAAGCTATTTATTTTGCACTAAAGCTTCTTGAATTTCTGTGACCAATGCTTTAAGCAATCCAGCTTTTCAAGCAGAGCCCTTCCACCCTGGGAGCCACCCCATGGGTACAGTGGGTCCCTCCTCTGCTGAACGGGAGAGCCACCCTGTGTGCCTTTGGGATTCCAAATCGCTGAGAGGCTTCTCTGTCTGTTTCCAACGCTGTGCCTGTCAAACCATAGAGTACACCTTTAGGAACTTTCTTTGTGCCAGAACGGCCCTGCTTTGCAGAGGATGAGGACACAGCAGTCCGAGTTACCGTGCGTACTGAGTTGCTGGCCCTGCTCTGCTTGGGGACTGTCCACGTTATAGTTAAAATCCCTCCAGAGTGGTGGAAGTCCACCCCTGGCTTGTTGTCTTTGCTGCTACATCTTCCAGCCACTGTCCTGCGTCCAATGGGACCTGAACCTCGAGGCCTCTTCTGAAAAGGAAAGCTGCCCGACACATGTCGTCCTGATGGCTTAATTTATTTCCACATCTGGAAAACTGGCTGGAATGTCATTTTTTGGGGCTTAACTGGTTAGGTCTCTTGAGAACTGCAACTGATTTCCTCTGCCCTTCGTTTCACCTCACAAGGTGTGCCTTCCTTTTCCACAAAGGAAAATACTAAATTCTTGTCACTCAGAAGTGATTGACTCACATGACTGATTCCTATTTGAACTCCAATTTTCCAGCTGCAAGGCCAGTGGAACCCCACAGGGACATCTCTTTCCAGGCAGGAGTCGCTGTGGCTCAGTCCCTTCTTACAAAGCCAGCGTTCTGTTGGATGCCCTGTCGTATTCGCACCTGAAATGCTGGGTACCACTTTGTCAGAGTCTTCTATTTAGTCTTGGAAAATTCTCCTTCTTTCCTTCCTTTTTTATTCAGTTTGATGATATCATCCATGGCCGTATGCCATGTAAGTGGCAGGCAGGATTTGAACTCAGAGAGTGTGGCTCCAGCTTCCATACTCTTTACCCCCAATTTGCATCGATTGGTTGAGGTTGCCCTCGCTGTGGGTTTTGGCCGTGGCTCAGGAATGGCTGTGGCTCCCACCTACTGGGCCCCTCCCAGCCCCTGACGGAAGGCGGCTCTGGAACAGCCCATAGAGGAGGCTCTGCTGCTCTCCACGCAGACCCGTGGGTCCTCTCAAAAGGCCTTCACAGCCCTGAGTGTGTTCCCTGTGGTGTGCGATGGGTGGGAGTCCCTGCCTGAGTGTGTTCCCTGCGGTGTGCGACGGGTGGGAGTCCCTCCCTGAGTGTGTTCCCTGCGGTGTGCGATGGGTGGGAGTCCCTGCCTGAGTGTGTTCCCTGCGGTGTGCGACGGGTGGGAGTCCCTGCCTGAGTGTGTTCCCTGCGGTGTGCAACGGGTGGGAGTCCCTCCCTGAGTGTGTTCCCTGTGCTGTGCGACGGGTGGGAGTCCCTCCCTGAGTGTGTTCCCTGTGCTGTGCGACGGGTGGGAGTCCCTGCCTGAGTGTGTTCCCTGCGGTGTGCGACGGGTGGAAGTCCCTCCCTGAGTGTGTTCCCGGTGGTGTGCAGTGGGTGGAAGTCCCTCCCTGAGTGTGTTCCCTGTGGTGTGCGATGGGCGGAAATCCCTGCCTGAGTGTGTTCCCTGTGGTGTGCAATGGGTGGGAGTCCCTCCCTGAGTGTGTTCCCTGTGGTGTGCGATGGGTGGGAGTCCCTCCCTGAGTGTGTTCCCTGTGGTGTGTGATGGGTGGAAGTCCCTGCCTGAGTGTGTTCCCTGCGGTGTGCAATGGGTGGAAGTCCCTCCCTGAGTGTGTTCCCTGTGGTGTGCGATGGGTGGAAATCCCTCCCTGAGTGTGTTCCCTGTGGTGTGCGATGGGTGGAAGTCCCTGCCTGAGTGTGTTCCCTGTGGTGTGCGATGGGTGGAAGTCCCTGCTTGAGTGTGTTCCCTGTGGTGTGCAATGGGTGGAAATCCCTCCCTGAGTGTGTTCCCTGCGGTGTGCGATGGGTGGAAGTCCCTGCCTGAGTGTGTTCCCTGTGGCGTGCGATGGGTGGAAGTCCCTCCCTGAGTGTGTTCCCTGTGGTGTGCGATGGGTGGAAGTCCCTCCCTGAGTGTGTTCCCTGCGGTGTGCGATGGGTGGGAGTCCCTCCCTGAGTGTGTTCCCGGTGGTGTGCAGTGGGTGGAAGTCCCTCCCTGAGTGTGTTCCCTGTGGTGTGCGATGGGTGGAAATCCCTGCCTGAGTGTGTTCCCTGCGGTGTGCAATGGGTGGAAATCCCTGCCTGAGTGTGTTCCCTGTGGTGTGCAATGGGTGGAAGTCCCTCCCTGAGGAGTGTGTTCCCTGTGGTGTGAGATGGGTGGAAGTCCCTCCCTGAGTGTGTTCCCTGTGGTGTGCGATGGGTGGAAATCCCTGCCTGAGTGTGTTCCCTGTGGCGTGCAATGGGTGGAAGTCCCTCCCTGAGTGTGTTCCCTGTGGTGTGCGATGGGTGGAAGTCCCTCCCTGAGTGTGTTCCCTGCGGTGTGCAATGGGTGGAAGTCCCTGCCTGAGTGTGTTCCCTGTGGTGTGCAATGGGTGGAAGTCCCTCCCTGAGGAGTGTGTTCCCTGCGGTGTGCAATGGGTGGAAGTCCCTCCCTGAGGAGTGTGTTCCCTGTGGTGTGCAATGGGTGGAAGTCCCTGCCTGAGTGTGTTCCCTGCGGTGTGCAATGGGTGGAAGTCCCTCCCTGAGTGTGTTCCCTGTGGTGTGCGATGGGTGGAAATCCCTCCCTGAGTGTGTTCCCTGCGGTGTGCAATGGGTGGATTCCCTCCCTGAGTGTGTTCCCTGTGGTGTGCAATGGGTGGAAGTCCCTCCCTGAGTGTGTTCCCTGCGGTGTGCAATGGGTGGAAGTCCCTCCCTGAGTGTGTTCCCTGTGGTGTGCAATGGGTGGAAGTCCCTCCCTGAGTGTGTTCCCTGCGGTGTGCAATGGGTGGAAGTCCCTCCCTGAGTGTGTTCCCTGCGGTGTGCAATGGGTGGAAGTCCCTCCCTGAGTGTGTTCCCTGTGGTGTGCGATGGGTGGAAGTCCCTCCCTGAGGAGTGTGTTCCCTGTGGTGTGCAATGGGTGGAAGTCCCTCCCTGAGTGTGTTCCCTGCGGTGTGCAATGGGTGGAAATCCCTACCTGAGTGTGTTCCCTGTGGCGTGCAATGGGTGGAAGTCCCTCCCTGAGTGTGTTCCCTGCGGTGTGCAATGGGTGGAAATCCCTGCCTGAGTGTGTTCCCTGTGGCGTGCAATGGGTGGAAGTCCCTCCCTGAGTGTGTTCCCTGCGGTGTGCAATGGGTGGAAATTCCTACCTGAGTGTGTTCCCTGTGGCGTGCAATGGGTGGAAGTCCCTCCCTGAGTGTGTTCCCTGCGGTGTGCAATGGGTGGAAATCCCTGCCTGAGTGTGTTCCCTGTGGCGTGCGATGGGTGGAAGTCCCTCCCTGAGTGTGTTCCCTGTGGTGTGCAATGGGTGGAAGTCCCTCCCTGAGTGTGTTCCCTGTGGTGTGCGATGGGTGGAAGTCCCTGCCTGAGTGTGTTCCCTGTGGTGTGCAATGGGTGGAAGTCCCTGCCTGAGTGTGTTCCCTGTGGCGTGCAATGGGTGGAAGTCCCTGCCTGAGTGTGTTCCCTGCGGTGTGCAATGGGTGGAAGTCCCTGCCTGAGTGTGTTCCTGGTGGTGTGCAATGGGTGGAAGTCCCTGCCTGAGTGTGTTCCCTGTGGTGTGCGATGGGTGGAAGTCCCTGCTTGAGTGTGTTCCCTGTGGTGTGCGATGGGTGGAAATCCCTCCCTGAGTGTGTTCCCTGCGGTGTGCAATGGGTGGAAGTCCCTCCCTGAGTGTGTTCCCTGTGGTGTGCAATGGGTGGAAGTCCCTGCCTGAGTGTGTTCCCTGCGGTGTGCAATGGGTGGAAATCCCTCCCTGAGTGTGTTCCCTGCGGTGTGCGATGGGTGGAAATCCCTCCCTGAGTGTGTTCCCTGCGGTGTGCGATGGGTGGAAATCCCTCCCTTCGACCAGCTATATCCATGGGATTCCGTTTAGGTTCCTGCAAACAGCCACCCCATGTCCTGGCATGGGGCAGGGGCTACAAGCAAAGTGGGCTCCCGAGCTGCTCTCCTGCTTGGGGGTATGTCGGTTTGATTCTGTTATGCCCCCCAGAAAAGCCATGTCCTTTAATCTGGATCCAAGCTTATGGGAGTAGCCATTTATTTTAATCCGGATTCATTATCATAGGTTGGAAACTTTTGTTTAGATTCTCTCCATGGAGATGTGATACATCCAACTGTAGGTGTGACCTTTGATTAGATGGAGATGTGACCCCATCCATTCCAGGTGGGTCTTGATTAGTTTACTGGAATCCTTTATAAGAAGAAACATTTTGGAGAGAGCCAGAAATGAGAGAGCCAACAGAGGCTTCAGAGCAGAGCTGGCACAGATGCCGACACTTGGAAAGCAGTGATACGGATGTCTGGAGATAGATGGATCCCTGACCCATTGGCATTTCTTGAATCAAGGCATCTTTCCCTGGATGCCTTGGTTTGGACATTTTTATAGGCTTAGAACTATAAACTTATAATTTATTAAATTCCCTTTATAAAAGCTGTTCCAGTTCTGATATATAGCATTCCAGCAGCCTACAAACTAAAGCAGGGGGCCTTACACAGATGACATGCGCTTTTGGTGTGTGTGGGGTTTTTTTTTTGCCATGATATTAACCACGTTATTTTACAAAAACCCTATATGATTCATTCATTATTATAAGTCAAAAATAACATTTTGAAAATCCAAAGATGAAAAAAACATATTTTTCCAATCTTGTAGCAAAAACTTGGCAAAAGGAAACAAACATTTAATTTAAATAAATGCTTAAATTAAATGCAATTATAGCTGTTTGCTCATACAGCTGACAGTGGTTAGAGTAAAGTCCCCTTTTCTTCCTGCTCAGTGTGTGATCCCCAGTTTAGTGAAACAGCTTAGGTTTCTAATCACTGATTTTCACTAGACATCTGCAGTGAACACTGCAGCATTTTAGGGCACATTAAGATTTTATGCGTGGAGAAGGTATAGGATTTGTTCTCAAGGCTTGCAGCTGCTGGACTCATGAGGGATTATCACAATAATGCATCAGAGTTGCCCAACTCCTCTCATTTTTAATAGTTGGTAATTTTCAGCCATTATTCCAAGGCCAGACAACAAATGTGGTGGCCCTCCCGCACCAGGGCCTCAGGCTGGGTCACTTACGTAGGCTGAATGAGCTGTGTAAATGGCTCTTCCATCTTTGATTATGGTCATTTCCAAGCTCTGGAATAATCTCTGTGTAGTTTCCGCTCCTCCTTGTTTTCAAACAAGATAATTACTGAGCATTTACAGGACACAGCTGCACCAGCAGCTTATCTCCTCGGCTATCAGCAGGGCTGTGGTCATCTTGGATAAAGTGGGAGAAGTAGTTGCTGGGAAGATTTTTCTTGGAAAGACTTATGAAATACAAATTATTTACTGATTCATAATGATTGTTTTTCATGGATTCTTGCACAGAAAAATATTTCAGACAAATGTAAGCAACGTAATGACAATGTTTCTGGCTCCCCAGATAGAAGTTTAGGTAAATTTTCAAATCATCACTATCTTAATGAACCTTTATTTTAGAAAGCTCATTTTCTAATTTCCTTCTTTCCTTCTAACTTCCACCCAGAGACTTTGGGGTGAGTGGTGCTTGACTGTGATAGATTTAATGGCCATTAAAGTTTTAAATACAAAACCATAGAGCTAGAATTAATATCTTGGGGATTATTGCAGCATCTTGAGCAGTTTCAGCCCAGATCAAATCTACAAATGCCACAATTTTTATAAACAATCATTGGATCTATTCTTTTCCTCTATAGCCTGAGCTTCTGAACCTCCTATTTGCTTGCCTGACCCATGAAAGAACTGAATACACTTTCAATGAGCCTCCAGGCCCAGCCAGTGGCCGCACTCCCAGTGGGAAGTCCACAGCCCGTGTTCTCATCCACTCATGGCACCCCCACTGGAAAATGCCACGAGTAGTCCCAACTCCGGGGGTGCCGCTCGCAGGGAATCCCAGTGAATTCTCTGGGGATGTGCAACAGGCTCCCCAGTTTTGATCAGTTGATAACTTGTCCATCCAGGGAAGCCTTCTAGATGCTTATCTTTCCTCCTGGGTCTTTCAGGAAGCCCTGGCTACAAAGCCTTAAGCAAGGTTTAATTTGCCTCTCACCGCATCCCCCAGACTTGTCCTTCCTTATACCTTTTCCCTCCTTTGATCCTCCTAATCCTGTAAGAATCTTCTTACTAAAAGTCACACATGTATGATGAAGCCAGGCCATCTCATTACACCTGTGAACATGCAAGGACCGATGGAGACCAGCTGTCCATCTACACGCCACCCTTGTCGACCTTGTCTATTAGGGTCACTATGTTTCTGCCTAGTTAGAAAATAATGGAAAATTCCAATGCTACAGTGTCAAATAGGCATAAGATAGTCATTGTGACAGTTGGGTTCAGGTGTCAACTTGGCCAGGTGAAGGTGCCCAGCTGCTTTGTGGCTGTGGACTTAAATCATCAGCATGTGAATTTCATGGTGGCTGATTATGTCTGCAGCTGGCTAAGGGGAGAGCCTTCAGAAGGAGAAGTCAAGAGAGAGAAACAGCTCAGCACAGCCCAGCAGGGACCAGCACACTTCAGCTCGGTGTGCAGAGCCACCTCAGACGCAGACGTCTGGAGATGCAGAAAGGAAATGCCCCTGGGAAAGTTGTTTGAACCCCAAAACTGAGAGAGAGGGCCAGCAGACATGGCAGTGTGCCTTCCCGAATAAGCAAATTTGTAACTAAATAAATCTCCTTTATAAAAGACAGTCTATTTCTCTTATATTACATTCTGGCAGCCACAGCAAACCAAAGCAGTGATTGTACTATATTAGACACAAATATAATATAATATGGAGTTATGCTGCTGCCTTTGCTCATAAAAGATAAGCATCAGATCACTGATTCTACGTTTCAAGGCAGATAATGTGAACACTTGGAAAACAGCTGTAAAAACTAATGCAAAAGCCTATAGAAATGGCCCAAATAATAATCATTTCAAAAGGTTTAGGGAGATGCTGGTCCTTTGTGGAAGCTTTGCCTTGTCTCAGGCAGCCTCTGTGAACCTTCCAGGTCCTCAAAGAAGTTGGTTTAGTATGAAAATCCAGCTAAGATTGCTCTTTTTTTATGCATGGGCAGGCACTGGGAATCGAACCTGGGCCTCTGGCATGACAGGTGTATTAGTTAGGGTTCTCTAGAGAAACAAAATCAACAGAAAACACCCACAAATATAAAATTTATAAAAGTGTCTCATGTAACTGTGGGAATGCAGAGTCCAAAATCCACAGGGCAGGCTGTGAAGCCAATGATTTCGATGGAAGGTCTGGACGAACTCCACAGCAGAGGCTCGCCAGCCGAAGCAGGAAGAGAGAAACTGTCTCTTCTGAATCCTCCTTAAAAGGCTTCCAGTGATTAGACTGAGCAACACTCATTGCAGAAGACATGCCCCTTGGCTGATTACAAATGGAATCAGCTGTGGATGCAGCTGACATGATCGTGATCTAATTCTATGAAATGTCCTCATTGCAACAGACAGGCCAGCACTTGCCCAACTGGACAAACAGGCACCACCACTTGGCCAAGTGGACACATGAACCCGACCATGACAGCAGGTGAGAACTCTGCCTGTTAAGCCACCATGACCCACCCCTAAGCTTGCTTTTGAGACAATTCTCGGCTCTTCTTAGAGTGATTATGGATGAACATATGAATATCTTGGACACATATCAATATGCCAGCATTTCACAGAAAGTCTTTCCCAAAGATACAAATATAATACAAACACCAAAACACAAACTGCATTTGAATACAACATTTCACTGCCTGTGGAGCGTCCCATATTTTCATCTCATGTGTCAGTAAACTTTGCAGGAAAATAAAGGCTCATATGAATTAATCTTCGAGAGTATATATTTTTGAGGTATTTGTTCTGTTTTTTAAATTTCTAGCAAGAATTTAAGTGCCACCCTTTTCCCCTCTTTTTCTTGTAGGCCATTTAACTTCTGTGATTAAACATTTTCATAGATTTTGATTTATGTTCTAAGACCGAAGGGGGTGAAATGGTGGACACATTAAGTTGATATTGTAGTCAACAGACATGAAAAAGGGAAGAATTGCGTTAGCAAAAGAGCCTTGCCCAAGAATAGTGCTGAAATGTTCTTTAGATGGCTATCAGAAATGTAGAAACCTTGAAGGGGGGATGTAACTGAATTTCTTACCTCTGCGGTTGACAAGTTCTCCAACCAACCAGTGGATGCTAAGCGTGATCATCAAGGAACTGTAATTTTCAGAAAAAAAATCGTTACCTAAATTAGAGTCTTGAAACCACCATGTTAAAATTTCTTTTTCAATTTTGAATCAGTTTTGAAATAATACGCACTAAAATCCATACGCTACATCATGTTTATGATACATGTGCCCCGAAGGTTCCATTACTGGAGACACACTTATGATAGTCAATTGCTAATGAGGATTTCTGAACACTTTAGAAAGGGATGTGAAGTAGGTGTTTTAAATTTGAGTCAGTCCCCACCCTTGCGAAGCTGGGTGGCTTCGCCCACCCTAGCGAAGCTGAAGCTTCAGCGGGAACGCTCACCACAGATGCTAGGAGAACACCTCAGCCAGGAGAGAAGGCTTATGAGTGCTTGTTCAGGGGACCTGCCCCAGAGCAGAGCAGCCTGTGAAACGTCCTCTGGAATTGCAGTTTGTCCCTTCATCTCACGTGTGCAAGCTTCGGACTCAAGTGCCAAGAAAAGCCTCCCGTGCGCTTGACGTGTAATCTGAAACTGGTTTCCTATCAGTGTCACTGGCCACCCATTCGTAACCACGTCAACGTTACCTCCAGGGTGGTTCATACACGGAAGTACCGAAAAGGGTCAGAACCCAACACTTCCAGAGGAAACTAAAGATGTCAAAGACCTTTCATTATGAAAAATGTGCAACTCAAAGATAGAAATTCAATAACTTTAATATTCCTTTATTCAGAAGCCATTCAGTGATGCCACTTAAGAAGGTAAAATTGTGATTTAATATTTTCCTGTCTCGGGGGTGCTTAGCTTTTGGCATCACCAATTTTTAGGAGAAGTGGTTTGCTTCTCCATTCATGGAGCTCAACAGGCAGCTAGTTTTCCATCAGTCTTCTTTACAGAAGGACCTAAACCCACTGTGCTCACTGTGGAAGGGGTGCATTTGGATTTGGTAAGCATAACCACTCCTGGTCCTAAGAAATACAATGATGAAGAAAACTCAGCTACTTACTGGGTGACTGTCCTGGTGGTGTCTGGTTGGCCAGGGTGCACGTGTTCTATGGGATGCAGGGACCCCATACCATTTGTAAATGCCTTGATTTTGTCCTTGCACACACCTGAGAACATGTTGGTGCAAGTCAGCATTTGGCTTGCACATCTGCAATGACCTGTTCGCAGGTGCAAACTGGGAATGCCAAAGTTGCGTCAGGTTCACTGAAGGCTTCATGCAAATTAAATGATCCCAGCAGGGGCTGCAGGTCCACTTGTGGAAACAGCATCGTGCTTATGAATTGTTCTGCAGCTCTTCTGACCCACCCACACATTCTTACTGCTCTAAAAATAAAAGAACAAAAAAAGAAGAATGAAAACCTAAAGCGTACTTTGAATGACTGGAGTGTTTGGTGTTTGGGGCCAGACGTGACTGTGGCATTTGAAACCTTCTATTTATACCCAGGCCTGGGAGAGCCAGGGCAGATATTTTCCACAGCTGCAGTCCACCAGCGCACCTCGAAGTCTGCTGCCAGGACGAGCTGCTGACGTATCTCCCCACTGCCAAACACAGAGAAAATGAAATATCTTCTCACCCACATATTTAGAACAAGGCACTGTTCTAAATTTCTATCTCGATTTTTCGAAGGTTGTTTTGATGATTATTAATTGATAAATGGCATCTAAAAATGATCACAAAGTGACACGTAGGAGTCCTTCCACTAAACAGACAAATAGGAAGACAGACTTACTATGCTCTTAATGATGCCCAAAATAGATTCAGTGGTACAAAGCCTGAAGGCTCAATCTTTAGGTCCTTCACCCATGCACCCTCTCCAAGAATTTTGCTGAAAAAAATCATTCAGGAAATACCAGCTTGCTGAAAGTTGGTAAATTAGGCAGACCAGCCTCTACAGAGCCTCTGGTCCTTCTCCCCACATCCGTTGCTGACCAGTCTTGGATCCCCACTGTGAAGGCTCCCCCTGCCAGGGCCTATGGCCCTGAGGTCCTCGGGGAAAACCACCTGGCCCCTCAGGGAGGACCGCCAGGCTCCTCGGGGAGGATCGCCTGGCCCCTTGGGGAGGACTACCTGGCCCCTTGGGGAGGACTACCTGGCCCCTCGGGGAGGATCGCCTGGCCCCCTGGGGAGGACTACCTGGCCCCTCCGGGAGGATCGCCTGGCCCCTCGGGGAGGACTACCTGGCCCCTCGGGGAGGACTACCTGGCCCCTCGGGGAGGATCACCTGGCAGTCTTGCTTTTCTCCGAGCGCCAACCTGGCGCCTACACAGCTGCTGCTCCTTGCAGTGCTGACCCCACCCTCGCAGCAACTGGGCAGACGTGACCTCGTGGACAACCTCTGACGACCCAGACCAGCCGACCACATCAAGTTCCACATTCACAGTCACTGACTTCCTGACAATTAAAGGGGAGTTAATCTAGTGAACGAAAAAATCCCGCAAGGATCACCTCTGCCCTCCAGCCCGAGTCAAAAACTTAGGGAAGGTGCCACCCCTTCCAGCTTAGATAGACAATAGAGAATTCTTGTATTCCCTTATTCTCATCAATCATTGATGCATGTTTCTCTAGTCATACAATTTAAAATTGGAGAGGAATTAGAAAACAAATACTTGGTAAGTTAGTCGTTGCTGCTTTCTGTTTCTAATGTGCTTATGAACCAGAGGAGTTGTGTGGCTGGCGGTGGAATCCTTGTGACTTGCCAGTGTGTCTTTAACATACACATTTCTATTCCTGGTGGTGTTATATTGAAAATGCTGCGTATTGAAAATGTCCTTCTGTTAAGTAATAATTTGTTTGGCACCACCTGCTCCCTTTTTCACACCCAAGATGTTAAAACACAAGATTGCCTCTCTAGATCTTCAGCTGATTATAATAATACACTAAGGCACATTAGGTTCCAACCAAGACACCCAGTGAGGGTAAGAGGTGCTGTTTGATGCATTGGAAGGACGCTGATCGCCATTTCCATTGAGAATCCCAGGCGCTGGGTTGTGCTGAGTTCTCAAAGCCACCGAGCACACCCACAGCCCTGACGTCCTCGCGCCTCATGAGATCCGTGGAATCATCCGTTTCTGGAGGACTGGACGCCCTTACAACTTCTCAAAATGCAGGTGTGGCTGCTGCCCTCATGCCAGAGGGAAGCCTGGGGTCCCCTCTGCTTCCAGAAACGGTGGCCTCTGAGGGCGTCCACCCACAGACCTGAGGTTACATCAGCTGCAAACTCTCAAGAGGGTCCTACTGGATTTCTCAGGCTACAATTTTTCAGGGAATGAAGATTGTGCCAGAATGTTTGCTTAAAAATGGTATTGTATCAATTCTGGCTTTTAGCAATCTCCCACAAGTGTAGCTCAATAAAAGTCTGGGCGCAAACTAAAGTATCCCCTGCTTGCCCTTTCAGTGTCCCCTTGTTTCATTGAAATTGTTTTCCTGGCTATGGACTCGACGGGGGTGAAAAAGGGCATGTTGGAGTGTGTTTTACTTTTGACTCTTATTTGATATTAGCAGCAAGTCTCCACCCAGGCCATGTTGGCTCGACATGGGTTGGTTGAAATGGTTCCTGTTTCGAGTTTAGGTCACTTTTAGTGAGTAACTGTGTTCAGGAAAGTTAGTTTGACTTTTCCTTATCAAGGAAAAAAAGCAAAGCCACAGCTCTCAGTGGATCTGTGATTGCCAAACTGGAGGTTTCTCTCAAGGTCACTTTTTAAAATTGAGCATTAGAAATGTTATTTGCTAAGTATTCAAAAACAAAATATTACAGTCCTGCAACTTCCCAATGGTGTCTTCTCAAAGCAATTTGCAGTAGAAAATAAATGAAAAGTTATGTTTTGAAAAGGCTAAGTTATAAAGTAAAAACCACATTATTATCACACAAAATTAGGAGAGATAAAATATTCCCTGCTTTTAACTTGTCCATAACCGTGAACTCCATTGTTTTCCTTAGGGAAGGGATGGTTTAGACAAACTCTTCTAATGCATGGTTCAATAAAGAGAACCATCAGCCAGCTTTGCTGTTTTCATAAGAAATGGATTGCTTGGCAAGATGTGCATTTGTGATTTGAGAGAGGTGTCAGAAGAAAGAAGATAGGCACAGAATAAAGCAAACATTTCTGGTGGTCATTTTTATTTAAATTATGGAGTTCAGCATTCATCAAAGTCAGAAGATGATCAAAATCATCTTCCCAGAGAGTTCTAAGTATGAAGTATGACTGATTATTAGAGGAAGAATAGAAATCTTTCCAAATTGTTGGTAAGAATGATTCATACTTCTTGTTTTTGAGAAGAAATAATTGTGACTGTTAAATCACATTAATTTTTGCTGCCTGAAATGGTTTCCCACTGCTTGTCATTCCTTCTCAGGAAGAGAACATTTAAAATGATGTCAGTTTGACTCACTGACTTCGAATATGATATTTGTTGGAGACAAATAAAGACATCAAGTGTACTCTTTGCATTTTTTTCCCAAGGCACAGTTCCCCTTCCTGTGGACGGATGTTGCTAAAAGGGCCTTACCCCTAGAATTGTCGAACTTTGGAGAAGGGCTAACCCATCAGCTTTTTGGATGGAGAAATGCCCCAGCCACAGGGGCCGTCCTGGGGACACGGGACACCGAATGGACTGCGCTGGACTCCCTGAGGTGTCTTTGAGAAGGAAAGACGTAATTGAACCCAGTAAATTGAGAGGTAAAGAAAGAAGGACAGGGAAGAAGAGGGGATCGACATCCTAAAAATGGAAGATTCTACCTTAAATTAATCTTACAGTCATACAGTTGAGAAAGGAGAAGACATTTGGCTAGAAAGGTGGCCATTTTACGAGTCAATTTCTGACTCCCTTTCCACGCAATTCACTAACTGGAAGTTGTTATATTTACTGAACTAAAACTATTGCAGGGAAGCCAAGGAATGCTTTTTGGGCTGGCTGTTGATAATCCTCTTTATTGACTGGGCTTACTACTAATACTCAGATATTCCCTTTGCATGTTTGCATATGTTTTATAGGCAGAACATCTTAAGTTCAAATTCAAAATACTCCACTCTGCCTTTTATACAAGAAGCATGACCTGGAAACTGGAAACTGCTCCAGGCAGGAGCCTGGCCCTGAAGTCACTTCCAAAGCATGTGCTAGAAGGGTACACCAGCCAACAGCTCAGAGTGACGCTTCATTCTCGCCGCTCCCCCCACGCCATTACACAAGTGCAAGGAGGGACATCAGTACTAGCCTGCAAACAAAGTTCGGAAAGAGTAACAGAAAGTGTAAGTTTTGGGGAGAGGGTGGAGGTGCTAGAAGGAGGGCATATTCTCGTGAGTTTGTGACGCCTGCAGGGACACCTGTGCTTCTTTTGCTTTGGCAGGAATTGGTGGGGCTCTTGCCCTCCCTGTGCCCCCAAATTCCAGCCTGTCCACCAGCAGCAGGGGTCCCTTGAGGGGCTGTAATGGAAGCTCCTGGAGGGGTCCAGGGAAAGCTTGTTGACAAGGAAACACAGTTTTGCAGAATCTAAAACCTTAGGGAAAACCCCTAAAGGTTTGACACTCGATTTCAGATCCAAAATAAATCCTTCCTTCGTAAAACCCTTTATGGCTTTAAAAATCAATTCAAGTTTTTAAATAATAAATCACATTGTTTAAAAAAAAATAGACTCTCTTAGTCAAACTGCCCAAAAAAGCAACACTTTCAGGGCTCCTAGTTTCCTTCCATGTTAGCAATTTTGTAAACTTTAGAGACGTTGAAGATAGGAAATACTGAGAACTTCCATTTCTGTGAATTTTCTTAGGAGGAACTTAAGGTTTTCAGACAAAATAAGAAGGCTCCACATGGCTGCCTCCATTCTGCACCATCTTAAACTAAGGTTAGCGGTTCAGGAAATGCACCGGCCGCTGTTAAAAAACCCACAAACGTGGGGACGTAAAACAACACAAGTCCTGGGAGCCAGAAGCCCGGCCTTGGCCTCCCCAAGCTAAGTGTGGGCCAGGTGTGGACCGTGCTGGCTCCTTCCCCGGCTGCAGGGAGAACCTGCCCTGACTCCTCGGGCTTCTCCAGGCCGCCCGCTGTCCTTGGCTCGGGGACCCTCCTCCTTCTCCAAGCCAACCAGGCCCACCACCCTGACCCTGCCTCCATGTGTGTGTCCCCCTCTGACCGCAGCTGGGAAAGGACCCTGCAGCCTCCAGCCCCCCAGATGTTCCACAGCCATCGTCCTCCCACAGCCCGTGGGCCCATCTGAGGACTCCCCTTGGTGGGGGAAAGGGTCTGGGTCCAGGCATCAGGGCTGGATGTCTGTGACTGGGGGGCGGGGGGGGCGGCGGTGTGAGTGCAGTTACATCTGTTGGGACAAATCGCATGAAACCTGAGACTAGCTCTGATTCTCTACAGAGTTAGGGCAAGCAGAGAAGGAAGACGCACAGCGCTCATCTGTGAGTTGGCGGGCCCCTGAGTGCATCTGACGCTTTTCCTGCCAGGTGCCACCTCGGAGACTCCAGCCAGGCTCCAGCCTCACTACATGGATGGTGGAAAGGAAGAAGGTGGAAAAAGCAATAAAGCAGATGTGGCTAAATCAACGTCAGACAAAGGAGGCTTCAGGACAATCACTTTTATCAGAGATAAAGAGGGAGCTTGCAGCATGACAAAGCGTCAAGTCATCAGGAGACACGACATCCTAACGTGCTTCCTTCTCATAACAGAGCTTTCAGCACATGGAGCAAAGGTGACAGAACTAAGGAAAGAAACAGGCAAATCCACAAACAAAGCTCGGCCTGTTCACAGCACTCCCTCAGTACCCAACAGCAGTAGAGAAGAAAGCGTGTGCAGTTGGAAGAAACCAGTAACGCAGCAGCCAGCCTGGCTGAGCTCGCCACCCAGGACCCAGGGCCCCACCTCCTGTCCTGGACCTGCCCTCGCACTCGGGCCGGGCACCAAGACACAGCACATGTGAGGCCAGAAAACAACCTCTAAACATTCCAGAGGACAAAAACAATGCTGAGTAGGTCGCTGACCAAAAAGGAGTTAAATTAAAACCAATCACTAAATGATACTTAGAAAAGTTTCAAACATTGAGAAATTAGACAGCACACTTCTATACAATTCATGGGCCAAAGAAAAAAATTACACTGGAAATTCAAAAATATCTCAAAATGATTAGTATTGAAAGTATGAAATATTAAAATATATGAGATTCAGCTAAGGTAGTGCTTAGAAGGAAATGTGTAGCTTTCTTTACTTTCACAGGGAAAGAAGAACGTTTTAAAAATCAGTGACATGGGGGTGAAGGCTGGCTCAGTGTAGATTCTCACCTGCCATGCGGAGACCCAGGTTCAATTTCTGGCCCACACACTTCCCCACAAAACAAACAAACAAACACACAAACAAGACCAGAGAGACAAAATTCAACAAATGGTGCTGCAATAAGGGGACACTTACATGGAGAAAGAATGACATGTGATCCCGCCATACAGAATACAGAAAATCATAACAATAAAAATCAATGACACAGCATCCGCCTTTAAAACAAGAAAACAAATATGAGACTAACTGCAAAGACAGTAGGAGGAAAGAAATAATAAATGGCAGAGCAGTGTGCTACAGCAAGTAAGGAGCAGTGATGGAGAGTCAGCTGGTTTTTCTTTGGGGTTGGGCCTCCAGTCCCCGCAAACCTGGGCTCTGCTGGATCAGACACCTTGGCTCTTGGCGTGAGGGGTGTGTCCACCCGGGGACAGGGTGGTCCCAGGCAGCCTGAAGCTGGGGCTCCCCCTCCTTTCGGCTTCCACGTGTCGTGGGTGCACCGTAAGGACACAGCATGCTGAGCATGAGGCGCCTGGTGCCGCTTCCCTGCCCCTCCCGGGGTCCGTGCCTGGTGACAGCAGTGACCGGGAAATGTGGCCCGAGAGGACAAGGCTACTTGGACTGAGACCCGCAGCGAGGGTGTGGGGTGCCCCCAAGAGCCACGGGAGGGTGCGGGGCTGTGGGACATGGCTGGAGCCGGCAGGAGGGGAGGGGGCTTCCCAGCCCTTGGGTGCTTGGCTGGTGTTCTAGTTTGCTAGCTGCTGGAATGCAACATACCGGAGATGGAACAGCTTTTAAAAAGGGGAATTTAATGAGTTGCTAGTTTACAGTTCTAAGGCAGAGAAAATGTCCCAATAAAACAAGTCTATAGAAACGTCCAATCTCAGGCATCCAGGGAAAGATACCTTGTTCAAGAAGGTCGATGAAGTTCAGGGTTTCTCTCTCAAGTAAGAAGGCACGTAGCGAACAGTCACAGTTTCTCTCTCATCTGGAAAGGCACATGGTGAACATGGTCAGGGTTCCTCTCTCATCTGGAAGTGCACATGGCGAACACGGCATCATCTGCTAGCTTTCTCTCCTGGCTTCCAGTTTCATGACGCTCCCCAGGAGGCGTTTTCCTTCTTCATCTCCAAAGGTCACTGGCTTGTGGACTCTCTGCTTCATGGTGCTGCAGCATTCTCTGCTCTCTCTGAATCTCTCACTTTCTGCAAAATGTTTCCTCTTTTATAGGATTTCCATGAACTAATCAAGACCCACCCGAATGGGCGGAGACACGTCTCCACCTAACCTAGTTTAACAACCACTCTTGATTGAGTCACATCTCCAGGGAGATTATCTAATTACAGATTCAAACACACAACACTGAATAGGGCTTAAGGAAACGGCTGGATGTATCAAATGGGGTTAGGATGAAAACATGGCTTTTCTAGGGTGCATCATCCTTTCAAACCGGCACAGCTGGCGACCCCCATGAAGGGACTTAGGGACAGCAGGGCCTGACCTCGTCGTGGTGGTGGGCACTGCCCTGAGGCCCCCAGGCGTTTTCCCGTGAGCTCTTGGCCAGCTTCGCACCACAGGGAAGGCACCCACCAGGCCCCTCCCGACCCCCGACCCTGGACCTCACCAGTCCTGGATGCCGGCGCCCTCTGATGCCTTGTGGCCGAGGTCCCTTTCCCGCCCTGACTCCTGCTCCCTGGGGAACCCCCAGGAAGTCCCCTCTCTACAGGGACTCCATCCAGGACGCAGGTCTTCGGGACAGAGAGCTGGCCTCCCCTGGCCACACGGAGCATCCCCTGCGCCAGCCTCAGCTCCCGTCCATGAGACTCCACATGGGGTGGGAGTGCCGGGTGGGGGCAGCTGCGCCCCAGGGGCTTCCCTCACAGCTTTCCCCCTGTCCCCTCACGGCCTCATTTCTGCCGAGATTCTCTCCATTTGGAAATAGCACATCCCATTTCTTTGAAACAAAGGTGCCAAGCAGACGTCTGGCTGCACTGTCCACATGAGCCCACTCAGGAGGTGCCCTGGGTCCCGGGGCTGAGGAAACAGGCACATTAAAGCAGCCCCTTTGGCCAGGGTCGTGCTCGGCAGTGTTCCCTGGCAGGGCCTTAGAGCCCCACGGAGGGCACGCTCACTGCAGTGGGAAGGAGCTGGGGGTGCAGAGCAGACGGCCGGGTCATTGGAAGTAGCCCCGAGAAACCCAGTGTTTCCTTTCCTGTCTTCTTGCCAGGGGACTGCTTCTCCAGTGGCCAGTGGTGATGTGCTCTCCCCTCCCAGGGACCGGCCACACTGCGCTCCTAAGACCAGGAGGACGGCCAGGAGGGGAGAAGTGGTTCAGCACCCCGCGCACAGGCTCTCAGCCCGGGTGATGTTGGAGACCAGAGCCTGAGACAGAGAAGCATGACCGGTTCCCTCCATCACACTTGAAGAGAAATCCATCCTCTGGTGAAAGCAGGAAACTTCAGCGGAGCACAGCGTCTGTGCCTGACTGACCCCAAAGGGAAAGGAGATGGAAACAGAAAGCTGGAAATCAGGGGCCCACGGTGAGTCCAAGGACCGGGACGCGGGCATTTCAAACGAGGGGCCCTCATTAAACCTCTGGGCAAATGTGCGTTTGCGGTGAATGGGGGAGACACCCCCTCCCTCGAGCTGAAGGGGTGCAGGACCCCGTAACCTGCACGGAGTCCGCGGACAAGGAGCAGAAAAGGGGTCGAATGCTCCTGGATCTCGCCTCTCTTCGCTGTCAGCCTGGGGAGTTGGGGCCTCCGAGAGCACGGGGAGCATCTCCGAGCACGGATGTGCATCGGGTGCTGACTCATCTACTTGAGTCCCGTAAGAAGGAAGGAAAACAACAGAAAGAAGAGTGCAGGCCGGGCTTAGCGTGGTGGCGTCTCCTTCGAGAAAGCACCAGCCGACGCCTCCTTCAAGAACATTCTCTCATCCCGGGTCCTGCCGCCAGCTCTTCCTTCCGAAACCTTTTCACTCACTTCCAGGGGAACAGCATGGCGCGGCCACGTCTCCTGCCCATCCAGTGGGCCAGGCCACCTCTGCTTTCCTCCATCTGCTCCAGGACACACAATCACATACTTACTTCCCTTCGGATTGGTTTTCCATCTATTTCAGCCTTGATGTGTCTTCTGCATTTGTCTGGTGACAACATGAGAAGTCACCGGGGACATGGATTTATTAACACGTCCCACGGTGGGCAGCCCTGAAAAAAGACAGGTTTCTCTTGAGGAGACCAGAATTGGAAGAGACAAGTGAGGTCCGCATCTCCCATTCTTTCGTGAGAGCACGGCGGGTGGGCCGGTGTTCGGGTCGTCTCTTCAGGAGGCAGAGGCTATTCTTAGAGACTTGATGTGGCAGCAGTCGTCGTCATTTCCCCTGGTGGGACAGCCCTTTGGCAGTTCAAACAAAGATGAAATCAATACTTTTTAAGTACAGTTGGTTAAGTCAAGCAAGTGTTTGACTCGACGGCATGTTCAGTGAAAACTGTTTTATATTATACAAACAAAATAGCCAGGTGTTTAATAGAAGTTTTTATTTTTCAGCTGTAAGTATAGGCATCATATGTAAATACAAAGCCTGATCCAAATGACTTTTGGCAACTCTAAGTTCTCATTTACTCCACTTATGTTTGCTAAAAGAATGTTAATATTTTCTCTATCTCAAATTATGTTCTGCCTGCAACATACCTTAGATTAGCAGAGTAGTTCCTTCTTCTTCCATATTATCACCTAAATTCTTCTCTTCTCCCCTATGTATCCTCCCATTTTATTGCCTTTTCGCTATTTTACGTTTTCACTGCTTAGAAAAGCAAAATAGAAAAGCTGTAAAGTTTACCATTTCCACCAGGGATAAATATGAAAACATCCCAGCAGTGGCTGCTCAGGTCCAGTTTTGGGCGTGTGGACCAGCTGACACCGAGCGGCCAGTGGAGAGCCCTGCACAGGCAGGGAGGGCCCTCGGAGGTTCATGGGGACAGCAGTCGTGGGAGAAGGTCCAGAGCTAAGGGCATGGCCAAGTTCAAGGACAAAGACACATCATCATCGTTAACTGCCAGGCCAGCCTCTTCGGGGAGGAAATGCGATTAGACTATCTCAAGTTTCAGTAACTGGAAGCAGTTTTGCAGGTAGAGCCGAGTGACCGGGTGGTCAAGAGGCATCCTCTGCTCTCCAGGGTGCCTGGCCCGCTGTCCCACACAAGGAGCCCACTCTTCCCGCACTGACTGCTGCTGCTCGAAGGCCGCAGCATGGGGCCTGCGTCTCCGTCCCCATGTCCAAGGCTGGTCCTTTCCCTTTTGGTAAACACAGAATAAAGTCTTCTGCTTTCCCAGAGCATCGCATCTTTTTGCTGGGAATTGCAAGCTGCAGTCAGGAGACGGTAAGCGTTGCGTGGGCCTTTAGTACTTGAGCAGCTAAAACTGTGGGGGAGAAGGAGAACGAGCTGGTATGAGATTTAAAAATCATTGCATAAGTCGTTTAACTGCCTTGGCGATGAAAGGAAAGTGACCCCATTCTCCTCACACTTTCCTCCCAAAGTATAACCTAGGGGTCAGCTTCAGAGCCTCTATTTCTTAAAGTTCTGAGGCCTGAGAAGAGGCTGAGAGGGGCAGGGACAATCTGGGACTCGACTTCCGGCTGCCTGCGAGGCTGTCCCCCAAGCAGGCCCAAAGGCACGTCGGCTGAGCTGCCGTGACCCCCCACTCTGGGCATGGGGTGGGGACCGGGCCGTCCGTCATGATCACAGCAGCTCAGAGGACAGACCCTGCCCAGGAGGGTTGGGAAGGCCCACCAAGGAGGTGGGCCGGGCTGGGCAGTGGGCACTGAGCAGGGTAGGGTTGGTGGAAGGTGGAGCGGAGAGGGGCTGCAAGAGGCACCCGGGCTGGCACATGTGTGCCTGGGCAGCCCCTGTGGCCTGGGGCTCAGCCACAGCCATTCCAGCCCCATCCCATGTGGGATCCCGGGAGGCAGGATGTGAATTTCAGGGATACTGAGATGGCTGGGAACAGAGCCCCGTTTGCGTGGGCCCCCCACACACCTGCCACTGCAATTTCATACTCGGCTGCAAACATTCTGTGTAAATTAGGGCGGAGAAACCACTCGGTTTTCAGTTGGGTGTGATTTTATCTCGTTGGTCTGACAGCTGACATACAGAGCAAAGTTCCCTCCTTAATGCTAAATTCTCCTCTTAATGTTTTCCTACTTCTAATATGCAGATTTTAGAGCCCCTGCCAAAATTCTTTAAAATGAGGTTTCTCGGAACGATTTCCTCCCACAGAAAATGTTCCAAAATCCCCCCCAAAAACTCACTTCTGGTCCTGGAAACACAGTAAAAGAATCTAAATGAATTTTATGCTGAGGTACGTAAATAGCTATTTTCCTGGTCACTTCCTCGCAAGCTTTCCGTTAATTATGACGGGAAAGTACTCACCGCCGACCTACGCTGTGGGAGGGGCCTGGGAAAGCATAGCCAGACCCATGGGTACTCCCCATGGCGCCCACACCCTCGTGGACCTCAGGGTCACGCCGGCCACTGCTGTTGTCAGTTCTGGCCCCTAGCACCAGGCAGTTGGCCACACTGTGCAGGCCATTGCCAAGCAGGAATGGGGCCACCAGTGAGCACAGGGCACTGCCCATGGGGTCACCACCGAGCATGGGGCATTGCCTGTGGGGTCACCACCGAGCATGGGGCATTGCCCGCGGGGTCACCACCGAGCATGGGGCACTGCCCACGGGTCACCACTGAGCATGGGACATTGCCTGTGGAGCCACCAGCAAGCACAGGGTGCTGCCCACAGGGCCACCACCGAGCACAGGGCACTGCCTGTGGGGTCACTACCGAGCATGGGGCATTGCCCACGGGGTCACCACCGAGCATGGGGCATTGCCCATGGGGTCACCACCGAGCATGGGGCACTGCCCACGGGTCACCACCGAGCGTGGGGCATTGCCCACGGGGTCACCACCGAGCATGGGGCACTGCCCACGGGTCACCACCGAGCATGGGGTATTGCCCGCAGGGTCACCACCGAGCATGGGGCATTGCCTGCGGGGCCACCAGCAAGCACAGGGCACTGCCCACAGGGTCACCAGCAAGCACAGGGCATTGTCCATGGGGTCAACGAGGAGTGGGCAAATTGAGGAGGCCCCTGTGGGCCCCGCGAGCCCCAGCCCCAGCCAGCGCCCTGACCCCAACCTCGGCTGCAGGCGGTAACCCTGCTGGGCCTGGACTTGAAATCCAGGCTGCAGAGGCCAATGCGGTCTCCCAGGTGCAGTTCTCGTCCCTGCGGCGCCCACGGGCCTGACTGCTAGTGAGATACGGGAGGTGCAGGCGCCTGCCCAGACGTGCCAAAGGGAGGATGAAAGCAACACTGCTATAAACTGCCACCTGCCACTGCTGTCCTCCCCGTACGCCTGTGTAAATCATCTCAGAGTAGCGCAAGACGCTCCCGTGACCGTCATGAAAATGCAGCCTGTGCCCCACGCCCCCCTCCGAGCTGGGCTTCCCCACATCCCACATGGCAGATTCTGCGGGGGTGGGATGGGGCGGTGACACCTCTGCAGGGGACTCGCTCCCCAGCTACGAGCACAGCAGACGGACGCCAGACTCTTCTGTGGACCCCTCAAGTTGCCGTTGGAATCGCGACTTAAGGTTCCTGCGTGACTGCAAAGTTATGTCAGGTACTCGACCGGCCAGGTGCTGGAAGGCAGAGCAGCTTCTGCTCCCATGAGGTTCCGTCACGTGGTTCACGCCGGCAGACCAGGAGCAGAGCCAGTGAAGCGAGTCAGGCCACAGTGGGTAAAATTAAGGCTCAGTTGTGTTTTTTTCTTTAACCTTTTTATTGTGTAATATAACATATATACAAAGCAGAGAAAGACAAAAAGCAATAGTTTTCAAAGCACTCTTCAATTGGTAGTTACAGGACAGAACCCAGAGTTTGTCATGGGCTGCCATATGATCCTCCCAGATTTTTCCTTCTAGCTGCTCCAGAATATAGGAGGCTAGAAGGAATACATATATATATTTTTAATCAAAATTGCCTTTTAAAAATTTTTTGTGAAAAATAGCATACATACAAAAAGCAATAAATTCCAAAGCACAGCACCTCAATTAGTTGTAGAACAAATCTCAGAATTTGGGTTACAATTCCACAACTTCAGGCTTTTACTTCTAGCTGCTCTAAGATACTGGCGACTAAATTATCAGTTTAATGATTCAGCAATCACAGTTATTTGTTAAACCCTACCTTCTCTGCATAAGTCCACCAACACCTTTGATCTTTCTTTAGGGGTATTTGGGCTGTGGCCATTCTACCTTTTTCATGTTGAAGGGGCTGTCAGGAATATGGGGTAGGGAGACGGAACTAGCTGATGTTCTGGAGAGGCCGGGCCCTCTGGGTTTTAGGACTTACTTGGTCCAGGGACCCATCAGGAGATTGTAGGTTTTTGGATGGTTACACTAGTGCATGGAGCCTTTGTCGAATCTTCTATTTGTTCTTTAGGGTTGGCTGGAATGGTTTCGGTTGGGGTTCGGCAGGTTATGACAGGAGCAGTGTCTACTGAAGCTCATGTAAGAGTGACTCCAGATGAGCCTCTCAACTCTATTTGAACTCTCTCAGCCACTGATACTTAAGGTTCAGTTTTTTAATGGACAGTAATTGTTTTTTTAAAAAAAAGCTAAAATTGAGTATTCTTATAAACCAAGTTAGAGTTCAACAGCAAGGAATAAGTAGAAAAATATTTTGAGGTCACTAATCCTACAGTAAACTGCCCTGGTCTATAGCATTAGCTAAGAACAGTCACTGAAATCAATTATCATCACCTAAAAGTTCACTGATTATTGGTCGCATATGGGATTTACACCATGGCAGGGGTAAGTGGTAGCTGTTGTAGTGGCTGTTGTTACTGCTACCACTGAATGCATTATTCTAATAATTGTACCTAATAAAAATGGACGAGGCCTTGTCCACGCTGCTACCAGTCCCATGACCTAAGATTACAATGTGATTTTCTGTTTTATTTGGGGATATAACTCTCCCACATCATAAGCAGTTTCAGTAGACAGCAGAGAGGCAGCTGGGCCACCTGCCTCAGAGGGGGGCTCCAGCACCTGACTTCCAGAAGTCATGCTCATTTAGAAACATCACGTCCCTCCTACGTTTTATGAATTCATTTGATTTTTTAACAGTCACAAAGACACAGAGTGAAAATGGAATTACTGAATTCAGGAAATTCTCATTGGCTTTGCCTAGAAGCTCAGCCAAGTGATGCTACCAGTTCTCAGAAGTGAAGTTGAATAGAAAATCAAAGTAACGCAACTAACAACAGTGCAGCATGCAAATAAAATTGTGGTTCCATAAGCATCCATGTACTTTTGATGTTAGCAGCCTGCATTCAAATGAAAGATCTTACCCAATATGTTCTCTGCTAGAAAACAGTTTGAGCCATTTTTGGTGTGTATTACTTTATTATCTCTGGTTATGAGTTCTAAACCTCAGATCATGCATATGTAAGATGGCATAAGGCAAATATACATATCTGCATGGAAGCCACGGGAACACATTGCACTTATGTAATTAAGGCCGATTAAAGCCTCATGAAGTGGGAGATGATGGAGACCTTCACTGCTGATTTAATATGCTCAGTACAGCATTGTCTATACTATTTTTCCTTCATTTATGAACCTGGAAGGCAAATGGAGTCCCAGGTGAGCTATCAGAGGATTTCCATGGTGATACGTGGGCTGGGACTTGCATCCTTGTCCTTTTTGTTTATGTAAAGCAGACAGGGTCTTCAGATCCTATCTTTTGAAACACAAGTTGCCTCCCACCCATGAGACAATATGAAATAAGTAATCAGATATTTGAAGGTAATTCCATATGTCCCTGGCAAAGGGCAGTTGAGTAATGTAGTTTGGATTTGTTCATCCTCCGTGCTGTGTGCCAAGCTTGCTATCTGAGTGGAAAGATATCAGCCTACAGAATATTTAACAAAACCACCACAACACACCACCCTCCTCTAGGTAGCCTCCACTGCTCCCTGTCCTTCCCTCGTCTCCTGTAAAAGAAAAAATGATCTATGGCTGAGCCCCTGCTGCACAAGCATTCTAAAACTACTCCTGGAACTAAGGCTTTGGAAAGAAAAGTTTCATTATGTCTGGAAGGTAGAACTGGACAGATATGCATTTACATATTTTGAATCAAATAAATTCCTTGAGTTAATGCTTCTAACACACAAAAGTAATTGTTATAAAAATGTTGGTTCTTAGTATCTGTTCTAGTTTGCTAGCTGCCGGAATGCACATACCAGGAACAGAATGGCTTTTTAAAAAGGGGGAATTTAATGAGTTGCTAGGTTACAGTTCCAAGGCCAAGAAAATGTCCCAATTAAAACAGGTCTATAGACATGTCCAATCAAAGACATCCAGGGAAAGATACCTTGGTTTCAAAAAGGCCGATGAAGTTCAGGGTTTCTCAAGTGAGAAGGCACATGGCGAACACAGTGAGGGTTTCTCTCTCAGCTGGAAGGGCACACGGCAAACACAGCATCATCTGCTAGCTTTCTCTCCTGGCTTCCGGTTTCACGAAGCTCCCTGGGAGGTCTTCCTTCTTCATCTCCAAAGGTCGTTGGCTGATGGACTCTCTGCTTCATGGTGCTGCAGCATTCTCCAAACTGTTTCCTCTTTTATAGGACTCCAATAAACCAATCAAGACCCACCCAAATGGGCGGAGACATGTGGTCCCCTAATCCAGTTTAACAACCATTCTTAACTAACATCATCCAGGGAGATGATCTCATTACAGTTTCAAACATACAGTATTTAATAGAGATTATCCTACCTTTACAAAATGGGATTTATATTAAAACATGGCTTTTCTTAGGGGGCATCCATCCTTTCAAACCAGTACAGTATCTATCTCCAGCTATGCTGCTAACTAGTACCAAAGGCCACCCTTGTTTTACTCCCCAGTGTGTTCACAGCGCAGGCAGGTGGTAGGTGCTCAAACATTTCCTGGATGGATGAATGAATGAATGAATGAGCACATGCACAGGGGAATGACCACAGGGAAACAGCCACAGCTGGGCACTTCCCAGGCAACCTACCGAGGTCACTAGCTGTGCAGCAGTCACTCAACCTTCAAACTGGTTTTTTGTCCATAATTTGAATAAGAGCTCTTCTTACTGGGTTAAGTGCTAGGAGAATTGAGGGAGATCACCCACGGCAGGCGGTTAGCACTGCCTCCTTGAGTGTTCAGAAGGGTTATCGTTGGGGAACTAACTTACATGGCAGGACGACGACAACTAGCCGTGACCACGCAGCATTAAATCACTGACTGATCCGTGTCTCCAAAGAGCCATGTAGGAAAATGGGGATGGGGCCCAGGGGCTAACTGGTGAAAACCAAAATAGGCAAAAAATAAAATAAAAAAAAGTTCACCGAAGTGTTCAGAAACGTAAACAAAGGAGAATAAAGTCCTACCCAAAGTTGGTAACACACGTTCAGATTAGGGAAAATGGAAGACAGGAAAAGCTCAGCTGAAATGAACTCTGAACATATGAGCTCTGGAATAAGACGTGGCTGATGAGGGATCCCTGGCTAGGCTAGCGTCCACCAATGTGCTGCGGATGCAACGGCACCCCTGCAGAACCTTCCGGAAACTGGGGAGTCCGAGGCTCCATCTCAGAGCCCAGTGACAGCCCATGCACTCACGCAGACTAAGGTTTCAGAGGACCAATCTTGAACAGTTTTTAAAGAACGGCGCAAAGTTGATATTAATCTGTAGTATGTGTGAGGAGTTGATAGAAATGGGATCTTCATCAATTTTACTGCAGAGTTGTTAATAATGAGAATCCTACCCGAGGAGAGGCCTGCGTGCCTCTGGCATACTTATTTGAGAACAGAGTTCCCCTCTGCCTGGGAACATTCCTAACGTTTAGCTTTTTACATTGCTGCTCACGTTTTCTGTTGGAGGTTGTCACACCACCCATAGGGATTTCAGCTGCTTGAGAATCTTCTGGACTTTCCCATTTAGAATGATTAAAAAAAAAACAGATAAAAAATAAGCATGAGTCATCATTTAGTTGAAAAATGAAAGACCTAGAGAGTTCTGCTGATTTTTCAAAGGCATTTGCGTTCTCTGGACAGCTTTTAGACCTTCTATGTTGCAGAAGCATTGAAGGTAAAGCTGAAAATGGGAGCAGAACATGCCTTTTGCACCGTCCACATTTAGATAAAATCACACCCTCCCATAGATCAAAATCTTCCACCAGAGCTAGAGGCTACCAAGACTGATGGAAACTCGATTCTTACATCATGAATGCCTTTAGGAAGCTCCAAAGCTGTAGAAAAACAAAGTGATTCTTGCCCTCGTTCAGCACAGCTGCTGCAGGGCGATCACGGATCAGAGCTTTGTTTTCTGAGGGCAGTCGGGGAAGCAAGCCTCACAAACTTGGCACCTCGTTTCGCTCACAGTAGCACAGTATTCAGTTTTTGTTCCTCTGTCATTCAGTAACAGACTTTTAAAAGTTTAAAAAGTAGATCAAGTGACATGACAGATTTTTATATCTGTATCGTTTCAAATGACAAAGAAGTGAGCTTTTCAAATGGATGCCCATTTTATGAGCTAAGATTGCGCAGGTGTTTTTTCAGAGACTGAGTCATTGTTCAGTTTCAGGAAGGCACGTTCCCTCTGTGTGCCCAGATTCTTAGTCTCTGATGGTAAAAGAATGCTTTTGATCTGACTGTTGGATGTGTCCTCTTAAATGAATGGCCATATAATTCTATCATGTAAAGTTGTGAGACTTTGAGACAAATTTATTATGAGACGTAAGCCCTTGTTTATATAAGAGAGAGTAAACTTCGTGTTCCTGTGTCAGAATAGCAGCAGCTACGCAAAAGATGTGACAAAAGGCTGGTTTCGGGGAGCAGAGGGGGTACAGGAAGGAGGCGGCAGCCCGGAGCCCCGAGATGGCGGGTCTAGAAACGACGACACTGTGACCCCCTTACATTTCAGATCGCAACAGAAAGCTTCTTCAGTGCTATTAAAAAACAGGAGTTCCAATATGATTTCCCAGAAACCCTTTCCCTTCCCAGCGTGCAGAGGATCTAAGGGCAAACAGCCCGTCTTCTTGCTGACGGGAGGGATTGTGGGCGCCTCTCCTTCAGCCTACCATCTCCCGAACAGCAGGAACCGGAGCCAGGACACAGCCCTAAGTGTTGTCCTTTCCGTCCCCTCTGGGCTGGACCAGCCGCTGGGACGGCGGAAGGGCAGGCGGCTGACTCGGGAGCCCGCGGGAGGCCGGGCAGCTGAGCCCAGGTCCTCGGTCACAACCAGGCCATGCAGCTTCTACCCGCATTGGCCCCGAGGCACCTGCTGGACCCGCGGCCGGATGCCAGACCTTCCCCAGGACACATGGACCCTGCCGGCCCTGCAGGCTGCCCCATCTGGACGGAACCCCCACCCAGTCCCGCGCCGCCGCCCCACCCCCACTCCCTCCAGTGGGCGCCCACCCCTGCCCACCCACCTTTGCACGCACGTGCTTTCCTGTCCTTCCACTCGTCGGTCACTTTTAGAATCAGAAGGGAAGGTTGCTGTAAGCCCAAACAGACACCATGTTTGGGGGTGCCCGTGGGGCTCCAGTAGTGCAGAGTCCCCTGAAGCAGGCTGCTATGACTCCCCCCAATGCAGCGTGAGGGAACACCCCACCCCGGACGTTCTGAGGGTTTCCTGGTCACAGGGTCGTGGCAGCCAGGTGAGCTGAGGATGCCCAGAGAGTGGAAGCCCAGGCCCCTGGCCGAGGGAAGCCGGGAGGAGGAGGGTGGACGGGCTCTGTGAGAGTCAGACCCTCCGGGGCGCTGGGCTGCAGGGACTGTGGGTCCAGCACATGGAAAGTGCTTTCAGATGTGGGGCCAAGGTTTCCAAACGCTCTCATCATGGCCGAGGACAGGAATCGGGAGGGATTCCTCCCTCTGGCATCCATCTGTCCCTCCAGGAATAAAGGGAGGAAGGAAGGAGGTCAGGTCAGCGGGTTGCTCCGGGTCAGCAGCTGCTCCAGGTCAGAAGGCTGCTCCAGGTCAGCGGGCTGCTCCAGGTCATTGGGCTGCTCTGGGTCAGCAGCTGCTCCAGGTCAGAAGGCTGCTCCAGGTCAGCGGGCTGCTCCAGGTTATTGGGCTGCTCTGGGTCAGCAGCTGCTCCAGGTCAGCGGGCTGCTCTGGGTCAGCGGGCTGCTCCAGGTCAGTGGGCTGCTCCAGGTCATTGGGCTGCTCTGGGTCAGCAGCTGCTCCAGGTCAGCGGGCTGCTCCAGGTCAGTGGGCTGCTCCAGGTCATTGGGCTGCTCTGGGTCAGCAGCTGCTCCAGGTTAGCGGGCTGCTCCGGGTCAGCAGCTGCTCCGGGTCAGCAGCTTCTCCAGGTCAGCGGGCTGCTCCAGGTCAGCCACCTGCCAAATGGACAGCTGATGTGGACAGGCCTCTGGCGGGCCAACTATTCCATGTAGAGTCCAGGGCCAGGTCATAGGGACAGCCCGCCTGGCTGGGAGAGGGTGGCATCAAGTTAGAGGGCAGGGGGCGGCAGCCCTGTGCAGCCCAGCATGCAGGCCCGAGAGGCCGAGGCATGGTGAGAGTGCAGGAGAAACTCCCTGCAATAGCTGCGTGCTGACCTGGTCAGCCTGAAGGCCCCAGGCCTGCTCTGACTCGTCACAAACACCAACCAGAAGACACCGACCTCAAAAGGTGATTCAAAGTGATTGAACAGATGTCAGCTTATAGTAGTATCTTCAAGACTGTACAAAATTATATTTACTGAAAAACTGCATTTACTGCAGAATTAAAGTTTACCTTCTTTCTGATAGAGAGACTAGAATAATGACAACTGAAGCTTATTTCGCCCTATAACTGCTGAATACTATCTCCAAATTGTACTCGTCACTGAAAGTGTGGCAGCTTCTCAAACATTCACATGCTTTGCATTTTGCACCATGTCATGATCTAGAAATTAGGTTCTTAAAGTGCATTTCAAGTCCCCCTGACAACCATGGACCATCTGAACAAACTGCAGGGCTTGTTTGACTCACTTCCGTCTGGGGTCCATTGCTCGGTTGGCTTTCTGCTCAGGAAGGCCGAGTCTGTGCGTACAGGAGGGACGCCTTCGCTCACTGAGGTCAGCTCGCCGCCAGGGTCAGTGCTGGACGGAAGCTGGCTCTCCTGATTCCCAGGCTTTCTACAGCGCTTGGCTTTAGCCCTGGGCCGAAAAACAGCACCGCTGTGTTAAAAACAGACGTCTGACAAGACGCTGCCATGAAAAGTTTCAAACACAAGGGAAGGTTGAAAGGATTGTGACTGAGCACACACGCTGCTTCCGACCTCCCATGAAGCTCTAACTGGACCCGTCTCCCCATGTCCCCCATCACCTGGCAAAGCCCCTTGTCTGTGGATGCGTAAGACAGAGTCTTGAGCAGGTTTAAGGGTGACAAGGGACAGCTGGGCTGATATCAGGACGTTGCCATGCCCTGGGCCCAGCCCTCCCGCGTCAGTGCTGCCCGTTGCCATGAGGCCAGCGGAGCTGGGCGTCCCTGGAACCCCCCCAGGACCCCTAGCCCTGCAGCCCCCAGAGCCTGCACAAGGCGCATTTAGGGAAGGGGTGTGTGGTCCGGGACTCGAACCCAGGACTCCCGCAGGAAAGGTGAGCATTCCGTGCACCCCAAGCCTTCGCCCTCACCACCCGCCCCTCGGCTAGCCTCGCCTCTCAGCTGACAGCGTGCGTGAGCCGAGCAGGAGTCCCTAAGCCCTGGTCCGCGGACCCACACGACTAGCTCCACGGTGTGATTTCATGTCTGAGTCTGTTGTGCGCCCACGTTTCATGATGCACGTGGGGTTCACCAGGTACAGAGTCAGTGGGAGAGATGATTCAAGCCCCTCGTGGTCAACATTTTAAACTCCCTTAAGATGGAAAATGACAGGTAATTTGAGACATTTCGAAGGGTCTGTGGTTTTGCTGTGTTTTTGTGTTTTTGAGTCTGCGAGCCGCCCCTCCGCAGACACCTCCGCTTCTGAAGCAGCCGGGAGGGCCGAGGGCAGCCGGGGCTGTGCACCAGGGGCTGCAGCGGGGATCACGCGGTGGCCTGTGTGCAGGGAGGGACCTGCCAGCAGCACGTCCCGGCGGCTCTAGGAAAGCTCTGTCCCCGACCCAGACAAACTCATGAAGATGCTGTTGCTTTTACCTAAGTGTTTTCTAAATAAAAGATGCCTATGGACAAACCCTAAAGCAAAAGATAAATATAAGATATTACCTTGGCATTTGGTGAAAATGAAAGATTTCTCTAGCAAGAAAAGTCCATGGATACCTCCAATTAATCCCAATACCTTCCAAATATGGCTCTCGCTTTCACGGAACTGTCCAAACTCTGAGAGTGTAAATTAAAAATAAAAATTAAAAAGACAGAAAGCACTTTGATGACTTAAATAGTAGATCATGGACCTGGTGTTGTGTTATCTGGCTGTCCTCGGGGCTCCCACGGCAGCTCCTGGAAACACTCAGGGCCCGGCTCACCTGGGCGTGTGAACGCACCTCCACGGCACAGACCGGGCCAGGGGAACGCGTGCGGCACCAAACAGTAGTGTGTCACGCTGCTCACACCCCCGAACAGGAGGAAGGGGTGCGTGACCTCAGCGCCTGACCCAGAGCGTCCACAGTCTCACTCGTTTGGCTGTTTCTTTCTTTTTTGGCTGGTGCCCAAAGTACATCTGTTTACACAAAGCAATGCTTGTCAATCAATCAATATATTTTATATCCAGATAGACATAAAGACGCATTTCCCCCGGGGTTGATTCTCCCCACACCCCACAGCAATTAAAGCAGAATTTCATAGTTGCTCATTGCTCGGACATGCAGGAGACCCACTGGATTTGCCCAGCAACGTCAGCACTGGGGACACAGGCAGATAACAAATGCGGCAGGCGTTCCCGCCCATCAGGAAATTCTGTCGGTCCATCTTGTGATTTCTCGTGAGCAAGAAAACCATCTGGATCACCTCATGTCCCCAGGGGAAGGAAGTTTGTAAAAGAGCTCTGTGGTTTACAGATCTAGGGCATTGGTGATCGATAAATTAGAGACATTACATACGTGTATATCACATGTCCCCACGCTTACATGCGTATGTATGTAGGTATGTGTGTGTGTAGACATATATGCGTGTGTGTTTCTACATTTGCGCATATAGACATTCCTACAACTAAAACCAGCATAGCTTGATCAACTCTTTCTCTTGGTAATGAAACCCACCAAATAGTTGTATTTGCTGCTATTTCAAAAGATAGATATTTTTTATGTAAAACTGAGTTTGTTGCAATATTAAAAAATAAAACAAAACAAAATTTTAAAAAATCAGAAGACCTACGGTCTCAGAATAAAATGCAGAGCTTTGAATTAATAAATTTAGCAAATGAAACAAGAAAGTATTGCTGCGACTTTCTTCTCTTTTCCGTGCAGAGCTGCAAGCTCAGCTCGCCGTGGCCGCGTTCGTCTGCCGCTCCGGCTCACCCTCCACCAGGCTTGTCTCCAAGTGTGCTCTGAGTTCCTTCCAGTAACTGTTTCCATCGCTTTTCTTAAGTGAAAACTATGCCTTCTAGGGTTCAGGAAACCCCACCCAGCTGCTACGCCTGCCCCCTGTGACCTCATGCAGGCCCCCCGGGGCTCCCACTGCATTCCCCACCCAAGGAGACCCGGGCAGCTGTCTCCCAGGACTCCGGGCTGTGGACAGCTCTGCTGCCCCTTGGTGACCTGGAAAAAGGCCTTGCCACTGCCTCCAGCCCCTGAACCCGGAAATATTTCCAGAAAACTAGACCACTAGGGGAATTAAAACTAATGTGAGGTTTGTTTTGTTTCTCCGGTGCTTACTTTGGGCTTTTCTGAACCGAGCCTCTGAGGAGTAAGTATGGGCCTGGAGGAAGCAGCTGGAGGCTTGTGGGAAATTTTAGCATCTCTGGCTTTGTGCGGGCAGCTAGTCATCGGTCCATTCAGGAGGCTTCGCAGGAAATACAACCTCCTCCGAAGATGTTTTGCACCTTGGGGCTTAGTCCTCTCCTTGCTGCCAAGCAGAAAGCTGCATCTTGGGACACGGCTGCCTCCTGGGGCCCATGCTTCCAGAAGGGAGGCCCGAGGCTGCGGTCTGCGGGAAACATAGGTACGTGCGGGTAGGGGGGCCAGGGGTACCAGTGGGGTGGTGCCTGGACACTGCACCTCAGGGAGATCATTGCCCTGAGGCTGTAAGGGCAGCTGGGGTGGGGGGCGGCCCCAGGGGCAGGGACAGAGGGGCTGAGAATGGAAGGGGTCTGCCGGACATCCCTCCCGGGGTTCCCAGGGGCAGGGGAGCGGTGCCTGGCTCAGCTGCAGCAGGTCAGTGCCTGGGGGCAAGGACTCAGAGTGGTCTGGAGGGGGACGGCGGGGGGAGAGGGGTAATGGGGTCAGCCATCTCCTCCCTCCCGGCCACCACCCTGCTTTTTAATTCCCAAATTGAGACTAACCGGGTGGGCCTCTGGGACGCTCCTGTCCCGCCCCGGGAGGGCGGGGATCAGCGTGGCCCCACATATGGCGCTGATGGCCAGGGCCCCGAAGGCGGGGGTCCTGGAGTGGCCACTGGGCTGAAGCAGCAGAGGCCCCAGCGCCCAGCCCAGTGCCAGCAGCGCCGTGGCCACTGGACCGTAGCCGACCCCGGGAGGCCGGACCCAGCCACGCGTGTCCGCGGCCACCAGGTCACCTGCAGCCAACTTGGCTAAACTCGCCCAGCTCCCGGCCCCCCCAGACCCCGAGTTTTTCTGGCCCCTTCTCTCCGCGTAGGCCCGTGGAGGGTCAGAAGGAGCGACTGGGACAGGCGGTCTGGGACGTTTAGAACCCATTTTTCTTCCAAGATTTCTCAAAATTGTGTGTGATGACAAAAGCGCTTGTCACTGCGCATGACCAGAACGGGCCGAGAGCTGAAAACGGGTTAGTGAATGAGTGGGGTTCACAACAGAAATTTGGAAACCTACATTTTTGGATAATCAGCGATTTTTTATAACCCTTAACACATGTTCCACATTCCCAGGTTTCCAGGGATTATTTTTTAATATTCAGAAGGTGCAATTTTTAAAGATTATTCAAAACTAAAAGCAAATACACATAAGAGAGGATTAAAGAAAGGAGGAAAGAAGAAAAATAGGTTAAAAGAAAGGGAGAGATGCCTCCAGGGTCAGTTTAAACGCTGTGGTTCCCCACACCATCGTTTTCCTTCGGACACGTATATTCAGAGCAAACACTCTGCTTTCCCCTTATTTACGGTTAGGGCAAACTGGTTTGTAAACGATGATGGAAGACAACTACAAAACTACAATATGGAGAGACTTTCGGGGAAGAGGGTGGGAAAGGGGGCTTGGGACCCAATTCCTGTGCCCAGAACAGCTGCTAGCAAGGCCCCCCTGAAACTCCGAGGGCGCAGCACGGGGGCTAGCGGGAGGATGCGCTGGTCAGTTAGGGCATGGCCTGTAAACTGCTCTCTGTGCAGGGCCACTGGCGCCCATCCCTCACCCACAGGGGAGGCTGCGCAGGGCCCAGCCCCCCTTCCCCAGGAGCAGGGGTGTACACGACGACCACTGACCACGGCTTCTGATTAGGGGCCCGGCTCTGAGGGCAGCATTGGTCCAGCCCTCCCAGGACAGGCAGAAGCCAAGGAGCCTTAAAGACACAGCGCCGCATCAGGGCTGCACCTGCCAGGCAGGCCGGGAAAGCTCAGCTTTGGGGAGCCCTGGAAGAGGCTCCTGGAGCCCCTCCTGAGACTGCGCCCCCTCCCTGGGTCCCTGGGCCTGGTGGCACTGGGGAGGGCTGACTGGGGAAGCCAGCCCTGGTGGGCCCTCCTCCGGGAATCTGCCCTACAGGTGAGGCAGCTGGGGACAATGAAAGGAGCACAAGAAGCTCCAGAAATGGCAGCCTTGGGCAAAGCCTGATTCCAGTGCCCAGGAGGGGAAGGAGAGGAGCTTCCGAACGCCTGCAGACAGGGCCCTCCACGACCACAGGCAGAGCCCCAGGACGAGACGGAGGCTCAGAAGACAGGGGAAGCCTTGCAGGGCACAGCCCTGGGCACAGCCTCCTGCGAGGAGGGCTGAAGCTCAAGGAGATCTCAGCCTTACCACCAGCTGGTTACAAAACCAGGAAACAGACGCTACCAGGGAGCACATCTCAGAGCTAACACTTTTAAGTATTAAAATGCACAGGGTGCAACGAAAGAGTGCAAGGCAAACAGAGAAAGAGGAAATGATGGCCCGTCCAGAGGAAGAGGACAAACATACAGAAAACACCAAAAAAGAAAAAAGAAAAAAGGTGAGAATGTGGGCATACCAAACAAAGCCTTTTAAAAAAATCTTAAAAATGCTCAAGGAGGTGAAGAAAAGTATAGAGAAAGAACTAAATATCAGGAACACAATGAATGAACAATATGCGAGTCTAAGTAAGGAGATACAAATTTTGAAAAGGAACCAAACAGAACTAGAGGAGCTGAAAACCACAATGAAAATGAAAAATGTCCAGGAGGGCTTCAAGAGCAGAATGGAGCTGGCAGAAGAAAGAATCAGTGAACCTGAAGACAAGACACATGAGATGAGTCAGGCTGAGTGAGGATCAGAAAGAAAAAGGAAACATAAAAAGCAAAAATACTCTAGGCCAGTGTGGTAGTTAGATTCAGTTGTCAACTTGGCCAGGTGAAAGCACCTAGTTCTGTTGCTGTGGACATGAGCCAATGGTAGGTGAATCTCATCTGTTGCTAATTACATCCGCAGTCGGCTAGGAGGCGTGTCTGCTGCAATGAGTGACGTTTAACTTAATTGGCTTGTTCTTAAATGAGAGAACGCAATGTAGCACAGTCTAGCAGCTTGGTATTCCTCATCTCAGCACTTGCAGCTCAGCCCGGGCCCTTGGAGATGGAGAAAGAAATCACCCCGGGGAAAGTTGTTGGAACCCAGGGGCCTGGAGAGAAGACCAGCAGAGACCATCCTGTGCCTTCCACGTAAGAAAGAACCTCAGTGGAAAGTTAGCTGCCTTTCCTCTGAAGAACCAACAAAATAAATCCCCTTTTATTAAAAGCCAATCCGTCTCTGGTGTGTTGCATTCCGGCAGCTAGCAAACTAGAACAGCCAGCTACGGGACAACATCCAGCACATCAATATACACATTACAGGAGTCCCAGAAGGAAAAGAAAGAGAGAAAGAGGCAGAGGGAATAGTCAAGGAAATAGCAACAGAGGATTTTCCAAATTTAGTAAAAGGCACCAATACGCCCATACAGGAAGCTCAGAGAACACCAGACAGGGTAATCATGAAGAGAAATACATCCTGTCATATACGGATCACACTTCAAATGCAAAGGACAAGGAGAGAGATCCGAAAACTGCAAGAGAAAAGCAACGTTACATACAAGGGAGGCGCAATGGATTGAGTGCTGATCTCTCATCAAACACCACGGAGGCATAAGGCGTGTGCTAACACATTTAAAGTGTTGAAAGAAAATAATTGCCAGCCATGAATTTTTTATCTGGTGAGACTCTCAAAATAAGAGGGATTAAGACATTCTCAGATTAACAAAAGCTGAGGAAATTCATCATTATTAGACCTACCCTACTAGCAATGTTAAAGGGAGTTCTTCAGACTGAAAGGAAAGGACAGTAGACAGTGGTTCAAAATGGCACAAAGAAATAAATGCCAGCAGTGAAGGTAGCCATTTCGGTAATTATAAATGCCAGTATTATTGTACTGTATTGGTTGGTATGTAACTCCACTTTTTCCTATTGGAGCTAAAATGCAGTTTCATAAAAAGTAGTGAAAAATCTATGTTTTTGGAAATGCAATGTACAAAGATATACATGATAAATGCTAGTAAGTACAAAGAAAATGGTAGGGGGATAGACGTGCGTAGGAAATGTATGTGAGCATGCCATTGAAGTTAATCTGGTTCCAAATCAAATATGACTGTTACATATTTATGATGCTAAATTTTAACTACATGGTAACCACAAGGAATATAGCTAAAATATGTATCCAGATAGAAATGAGAAGACACTCAATATGGCACAACACAAAAACAGCAAATAAATACAAAAGTAGACATTAATGGAAGTGAAGGACAAAAAAGTATAAGACTTACAAAGGCTAAATCACAAAATGGCAAAAGAAAGTCATGTATTATCAGTGATGACTTGAATGTCAATGGATTAAACTCTCCTCTCAAAAGGTAGAGATTGGAAGAATGGAAAAAAAGCATGACCCTACTATATGCTGTCTACAAGAAACTCACCTTAGGGTCAAAGAGAAGTAGGTTTGGGGTGAAAGGATGGAAAAATATACTGTACAATTAGTAACCAAAACAGAGCTGGGGTGGCTATACTAATATTGGATAAAATAGACTTTAAGTAAAAAACAGTTATGAGGGGAAAATATGGTCATGATATATTGATCAAGGGGACAATTCAACAAGAAGGTAACAGTTATTACTATGTATGGGTCTTACAGCAGATCCCAAAATATATGAAGCAAATACAGATATGAAGGGAGAAATTCACAGTTCTACAGTACAATAGGAAGCTTTAACACACCATTCTCAGAAGCGGACAGAACCTCTAGTCAGAAGATCAGTAAGAAAGGAGAGGACTAGTTGATTCACTAAACCAACTAGACATAACAGATGTACATAGGACATTGCACCCCACAAAGACAATACACATTCTTCCCAAGTGTGCATGGATCACTCTCCAGGATAGAGCACATGTTGGGTCACAAAACAGTCTCAATAAATTCAGATACATTGAACTTGCACAATGTTCTCTGACCACAATAGAATGAAGCTAGAAATCAATGACAGAGAGAAGGGGAAAATTCACAAGTATGTGGAAATGAAATAACATACTCTTAAACAACTAATGGATTATAGAGGAAATCAGAATGAAATTAGGAAATATCTTGAGGTAAATGAAAATGAAATGCAATATACCAAAATTTATGGGGTGCAGCAAAGTCAGGGCTAAGAGGAAAACGTATAGCCCTAAATGATGACATGAGGAAGAGAAGAAAGACCTCAAATCAGGGACCTAACCTTGAAACTTGAAGAACTAGAAAAAGGAGAGCAAACTAAACCTACAGCGAGCAGAAGGTATGAAATAGAGATTAGACGGGCGGTAAATGAAAAAGAAAACAATAGAGAGACTGACAGAACCAAAAGTTGGTTCTTTGAAAAGATCACTAAAATTGACGAACCTGTAGCTAGACTGACAAAGAAAGAGATACAAATAACAAAAGTCAGAAATGAAAGGGAACATTACTCCTGATCTGGCTGAAATAAAAAGGACTATAAGAGGATACTACAAATAACTGTATGCCAACAAATTAAATAACCTAGTTGAAATGACAAATTATTAGAAATACAGAAATACCTACATTGACTCAAGAAGAAATACAAGAGCTGAACAATTACTAGTTAAGAAATTGAATCAGTCACCAAAAACCTCCCAATGAAGAAAAGCCCAGGGCCAGATGGCTTCACAGGGGAATTCTACCAAACATTGCAAGAAGACTTAATGCCAGTTGTGCTCAAACTCTTACAAAAAAACTGAAGGGCCAACATCACCCTCATAACAAAGCTAGATAAAGACACCACAAGAAAACAAAATTACAGACAAATATCTCTTATGAATATAGATACAGAAATCATCAATAAAATACTAGCAAACTGAATCCAAAAGTATATTAAAAGAATTATACACCATGATTACGTGGGATTTACCCCTGGTGTGCAAGGTTGATTGAACATAAGAAAATCCATTAAGGTAATACACACGCTAACAGAAAGAAGGAAAAAAGCCTGTGATCTGCTCAATTGATGCAGAAAAGTTATTTGACAAAACACAGCACCCTTTCTTGATAAAGACACTTAAAACGCCAGGAACAGGAAAAAGAAATGTACTCAACATGGTAAAGGCAATATATGAAGAGCCCATAGCCAACATCCTACCTAATGTTGAAATACTTAGAACTTTCTCTCTAAGATTAGAAACAAAACAAGGATGCCAGTCATCATCACTGTCACTCAACATTGTACTGAATATTCTTGTTAGAACAGTTAGGCAGGAAAAAAAAAAAGGCATCCAAATTGGAAAGGAAGAAGTGAAATCTTCGCTATTTGCAGATGATATGATCCTATATACAGAAAGTCCTGAAAAATCCACAGCAGAGCCCCTAGAGGTAATAAATGCATTCAGCAAAGTGGCAGAGTACAAGATCAGCACCCCAAAATCCATCGTGTTTCTATATATAAGCATTGAACAATCAGAAGAAGAAAGCAAGGAAGAAACCCTATTCATAATAGCAACCAAAAGAATAAGATATCTAAGAATAAATCTTACCAAGGATGAAAAGACTTGTACATAGAAAATTATAAAACATAGCTAAAAGAAATTACAGAAGGCTTAAATAAATGGAATGATATTCCATGTTCATGGATTGGAAGATTAAATATCATTAAGACATCAATATCATCCAAAGCAATTTATAGATTCAATGCAATTCCAATAAAAATTCCTACATACTTCTTTGCAGAAATGGAAAAGCCAATCATCAACTTTATATGGAAGGGTAAGGGTTCCCAAATAGCTAATGCCATCTTGAAAAAGAAGAATGAAGTTGTAGGATTCACACGTTCCAATCTTAAAACTCACTACAAAACCACAGTAATCAAAACAGCATGGTATAGGCACAAGGACAGATATATAAATCAATGAAATAAAAGTGAGAACTTTCAACCTTCACATTTATGGTTAACTGATTTTGACAAGGCAGCAAAGACCACTCAATTGGGAAAGAATAGCCTCTCAAAAAATGGGGTTGGGAAAAACTGGATCTCCATTTGTAAAAAAAAAAAAAAAGAGGAACCCTACCTCATAACATAAACAAAAATTAACTCAAAATGGATCAAATACCTCAATATAAGAGTTAGAACTATCAAACTCCTAGAAGAAACATAAGGAAGTTTCTTCAGGACCTTGTACTAGGCACCGTTTTTTTTAGACTTTATACCCAAAGCATAAGAAACAAAAGAAGAAATAGATAAATGTGACATCATCAAAATAAAAAAAAAACTTTTATTCCTCAAAGGACATTATGATGAAAATAAAGCAACATCCTACACAACAGAAAATATTTGGAAACCACATATCCCATAAAAGGCTGATATCCAGAACATATAAAGAAATCCTTCAACTTAGCAACAAAAAGACAAACAACCAAATTTAAAGGTGGACAAAAGACTTGAACAGACATCTCTCCAAAGAAGACATGCAAGTGCCCAGAAAGCATGTGAAAAGATGCTCAACATCATTAGCTATCAGGGGAAAAAGAAAAAACAAAACAAAACAAAAACCCACAATGAGATATTGTTGTAGTTTGTTGGCTGCCAGAATGGAATAGCGTTTAAAAAGGGGAATTTAATAAGTTGCTAGTTAACAGTTCTAAGGCTGAGAAAATGTCCCAATTAAAACAAGTCTATAGAAATGTCCAATCTAAGGCAGCCAGGGAAAGATACCTTGGTTCAAGAAGGCTGATGGCATTCCGTGTTTCTCTCTTGGCTGGAAGGGCACGTGGCAAAGTCTGCTAGCTTTCTCTTCTGGCTCCTTGTTTCATGAAGCTTGCCAGGAGGTATTTTCCTTCTTCATCTCCAAAAGTCGCTGGCTGGTGGCCTCCCTGCTTCGTGGTGCTGCAGCATTCTGTTGTCCTTCTCTGCTCTCTCAGAATCTCCAAAGTTCAATGGCAGGTGGACTCTGCACTTCGTGGTGCTGCAGCGTTCTGTTGTCCTTCTCTGCTCTCTCAGAGTCTCCAAAGTTCAATGGCAGGTGGACTCTGCACTTCGTGGTGCTGCAGCGTTCTGTTGTCCTTCTCTGCTCTCTCAGAGTCTCCAAAGTTCAATGGCAGGTGGACTCTGCACTTCGTGGTGCTGCAGCGTTCTGTTGTCCTTCTCTGCTCTCTCAGAGTCTCCAAAGTTCAATGGCAGGTGGACTCTGCACTTCGTGGTGCTGCAGCGTTCTGTTGTCCTTCTCTGCTCTCTCAGAGTCTCCAAAGTTCAATGGCAGGTGGACTCTGCACTTCGTGGTGCTGCAGCGTTCTGTTGTCCTTCTCTGCTCTCTCAGAATCTCCAAAGTTCAATGGCAGGTGGACTCTGCACTTCGTGGTGCTGCAGCGTTCTGTTTTGTCCTTCTCTGCTCTCTCAGAATCTCCAAAGTTCAATGGCAGGTGGACTCTGCACTTCGTGGTGCTGCAGCGTTCTGTTGTCCTTCTCTGCTCTCTCAGAATCTCCAAAGTTCAATGGCAGGTGGACTCTGCACTTCGTGGTGCTGCAGCATTCTGAAGCTTTCTCCAATTTACTTCTTTTATAGGATTCTGGTAAACTAATCAAGACCCATGTAGAATGGGTGGAGACATGTCTCCATCTAATCACGTTTAATACCCACAGTTGATTGAGTCACATCTCGAGACAACTCGGTCGTCTCCAATCTATTATAGTGAATAGGGATTAAGAGAAACCATTGCTTTCACAAGATTAATTAGGATTAAAACATGTCTTTTCTAGGGTATATAAATCATTTCAAACCAACACAGATATCATTTCACACCCATTAGAATGGCTGTTATTTTTTAAAAATGGAAAGTAACAAGTGTTGGAGAGGATTCAGGGAAATAGGAACACCCATTCATTGCTGGTGGGAAGGTAAAATACTGCAGCCACTGAGGAAGACGTTTTGGTTGTTCCTCAGAAAGTTAAAAGTAGAACTGCCACGTGACCGAGCAATCCTACTACCAGGCATTTATGCAAACGAACTGAAAGCAGGGATTGAAACAGGTATTTGTACACTAAAATTCATAGCAGCATTATTCACAATTGCCAAGGATGGAAGCAACCCCATTGTCCCTCAACCAATGAAAGGGTAAACAGAATGTGGCATCTACAGACAATGAAATATTATTCAGATGTAAAAAGGAAGGAAGTCCTGGTACATGCGATATCATGGACAAACCTGGGAGACAGCAGGCTGCGTGAGATGAACCAGACACAGAAGGACAGACAGTGTCTGATCTCCCTGCGTTGAAGCAATTAGAATAAGCAAACTCAGAGAGTCAGAATCCAGAACCCACGTAACGGGAGGACCCAGGGGGGTAGGGAATAGAAAGTCACGGCCTAAAATGTACAGGGCTCTTGTTTGGGGTGCCGGGAATTTTTCGGTAATGGGTGCTGGCAGCACATAATCGTAACCACAGTTAACAGTGGTGAAATACAATGTGATTAAAAGGGGAAATGTTAGATTGTATATATGATAACTGAATGAATTCTTAAAAAAATCCATGGAACTACACTACACAGACAATGAACCCTAAGTTAAACCATGGACTTTGTTTATTAGCATAATTATTAACTTGTGCTGTCACCAACTGTAACACGTGCGTGCAAGGTGTTGGCAATGAGGTGGCATGTGGAAATCCTCTATTTTGTGCAGTTGCTCTCTAACCCCCACAACTTCTCTCACAAAGAATAAAACTTTAATTCTGTCTTTTTATGACTACAGATTGTTTAGTGGCCACAGTTAAATCAAACAATTTAGTTATCATAATGCATAAGGCCCATTATGATTTTTATGGAATTATCTTTTTAAAGTTAGTTGTAGAAAACATTTCAGTTTCACCATCCTTGAACTTTCTGGAAAATCCATTCTTCACGTCAGACCTTTTTAATGAGACCTGCTGGTAACAAGGCAAATTTAGGCTTATGATTTAAGAGGACTTTTGATGATTATAATGTTTTACCTTCATAGATGTCTGACATTGAAATGGACTAGGTTGGAACCCACCCTTCACTGTCACGGAATCTCTACAAAATGGTTTGAATGGCCAGATGCCTGTGAAGAATTTGTTCTGAGTAAAAGTGTCTGTGTTACAAATCTCCCCTAGCACTAGCCTTCCAGCAGGGTTCAGATCGACTCTTCCCCAAGCAGACTCTGGGTGGGAACAGCATCCTTCTCACCAGCATATTAATTACAGACACGTGAAGCCCACAGGCACGCATGGGCACCCAGTAAATCAGAGGTCACACGTTATTGGGGCAGCTACAACAGATCATGGAATGCCAAGAACTCACCCAGACACGAAGGAGGGCTGAGTTCTCCCCACTGGAAAGCAGACTTCTGAGTTCGCCCCTCCGTTACCCTCCACCCTTTGTAGTGCGGCAGCTGCAGCAGCGGCTGGAGAAGCTCCCTAAGCTCAGAACTTGTGGCGTCTGAGCCCTCCAGGGGCCCGGCTTGGCCCCACCCATGCGGAGGGGACAGTCCCCACCACGGCCTCTCCGACTTCTGGGACCGTAGGGCTCCACTCACCTCCCCAGGTGCCTACACAGGTGCTGGGGAGCTTTGAGAGGGACTGGGCATTCTGGGGACAGGGGCTCTGTGAGCACTTCCTGTCCGTAAGGTAGAACCTGGCCTGCCCACGAACTCTCCTTTGAACAGGTGAGTATCTTGATTTGGGAACTGCCACAAGATCGTTCCCAGAAACACAACCGCAGGCGGCACTTGGGGAAATCACACATTTTCATAAGAATGGTCCCTGTGTCCTCATTAACGCGGCTTCTCGTATTTCTGTAATTTCAGAGGCTGATGCAAGCCCTTCCCTTTAATTACCTAATGCAACATTTTAAATTGCAAACAATGTTTTTCTAGCTTCTTTGGTGAGTGTGACTCATTTGGGTTTTTCTCAGGAAGACTGCTCTCCAGAAGGGTCTAGAAATAAAAGAGAAAGGGGATAAAACTTTTGTCATGGGTCTTCAGGTTAGAAGCCTTTCTCAGGTGTGCTGTCTGTGCCAGGCACGTGCCAAGGGGGGGGAGTAAGTAAAAACAATCCCTTGGAAGCGCACAGGTGCCCGGTTTCCTCTCCCTCTCTTGTTTTCCAAGTCATTGCTACTTCGTGCTCACTTCGATTGAAGCTTTCTTTCCTCTCAGTGAATGTGGAGTCCTGGACATTTAGACCTGGCATTTTTTTCACATAAAGCCCTGATGGGATGACTCACTGCGATCAGCCATGAGTTAGAGGCGAGTCACCAAACCGCTCAGCACCAGCTGGGACAAGCCCGGAAGGTAGGAGAGGCCCTGAGGATGCAGACCAGCTCTCCGACCACAGGTAGTGGGACTTCACGGTACCTGGCAGGTTACGTGTGTTCATGGCTCCATGTGTACTGTGCCTCATGGATCTTCTTAAGTCCTCCCTTTTTGTCTTTTAAAGGTGCAGTCCTTTAAGTTTTCAGGACACATTCTGGTACCCACTACCCGTATGAACCTCACAGCCTCCGGGTGGAGTTCTCCCTATGGCGAGCTGTAAGGATTGGCCACTCCTCTTCCCGGGGCAGGTGCCTCTTTGGACTGGTCACTTCAGCCCAGAGAAGGCTCTTTGGTCCCCACAGGGCGCCTCATTGTCTGTGTGCCGGACTGTGGGGCGGAAGGGAAGCCCTGCAGGAGAGTGGCATTCTCCACAGCGCGGTGGGAGAGGCAGGCTCGACAAGTAAGGAGACAGCTGAAGATGGCTGAGTTGGCGAGTGGTGGGGGAGGTAACTCAACCCTAGGTTTCCAATTCCAATCTCAGTGTCCTTTCTCTTGCACCATGCCACTTCTCAATCCTGGACTTCTCAGTTCGTTCATGGTTGAGGCAGCTATAGGGGATGGAATCAGGGTATATAAATGATACACGAACTAGAAGCGAACACTGGAAGGTGGTATGGTGTAGGAGCCAAGGGTTAAAACAAGACCTGCAGAATTTGTTGGGAGCAGCTGGCGTTAAAATTGGCGGCAAGAAATTGAGGAGACAGTTACTTGCTTAATGGAGAACAGTCTGGGAGAGAGAGAATGTTTGTTTTGTCTTAGCCCCAGGTTCTTTGTGGTCATCTTAAGTAAGCACTCTGTATTCTCACCAGGTGCATGTGTACTCTTTGTCACGTGAACCCTGCAGTATATAAGCAGGAACCAGTTAAGAATAAAGTTGTCTGTTATCGCTGGGCTTCAGACCCCCTGAACCCATCTGTGTCTTGTCTTTCATTCTTTCTTTCTCATCATTCCTTAATATCCTTCGAGCTCTGTTTCATAGGAAGCAACAGTATAACCCTGGACCAGCCTGCCTGCACTGGAATCCCAGCTCCACCACTTAGCCGGTACATGTCTTGGAGCAAGTTACCCAACCTCTCTGTAGTTTCCTCGTTTGCAACAAGGGATTATGATTCCTAGCTCTTATCATCATCGTAGGACTAAAGGAGCTGGTAAGTGCAAAATGCTCAGAATTGAGCCTGTGTTTGCTGATATTTTTACCTGTCGTGGACAGGGGCTTTCTGCATGAAAAACACAACACTGAGCGTCCCCGTGAAGAAACAGGCACTTACTCTCTGGGGTGGCGGGTGGCGGCTTGGCTAGCAGGTCCTGGGGACCCTGACAAGAGCAGCTGAGAAACTGCTGGATGCTGGCTGGATTATCTGCTTGAAGCCCTCCTTAGAGATGGGCAAATGGCTCTTCTGTGAAATGACCTCCACCAGCTGTCTAGCAGAGAAGCAGGTCTGTAGGGAAAAACACACATTGTTACCCACATGGGAACCTCAGCACCCAACCAAACTCGCCGCTGAGTGCCGATGGCGAGGAGCCAAACCAAGTGGAAGGGTCACAGTGAGCACAGGAAGCCATAAGTGTGTTTCCTGCAACCTTTCACCCATAAACAATTCACAAGACTAATTTTGTTATCTGGGTCTCACTTCCCTTACAATGAGCACTGTTCAGTAGGAGTTTTGCGTGCTCTTTGCCTTCTGGAAGGATGCACTGAGCTTTCCCGGTGCCTGACGGTGCTCCGACCAGCAGCTTGCGGGAGTCACCATTTGGTGTCCAAGGGGCACCTTCATATCAGAGAGCTGGAATGGTCCGGTAGGCTGGAGCTCGTGTGACCCAGCTCTGTGGTGACACTGACACTGAGCCGCTGCAGGCAGCGGGTATTTTCAAAAGAAACAAAAGCAAAGTTGACATTTTACAAATGAATGTGCCATCCACCAGCTGGTGTACAAATGCCAAGTGGCATGACTGCCTCTGTTAGCAGCTCTACTCCATAAAAGTGGATGAAACCATCGTTATTTCCTAATGTCTTACTGACTTTAAATTTTACAATTTTAATTTTATCTTTAACATCTGCAACTTTTTTATATTGTATCAACTCATTTATGATGTAAGAATTGTAAATAAACAGCCAATGCAACAGGTCTCTAAAAATTGCCACTTGGCATTTTCCATCCCAGAAATGTTAAGAGCTCACATCTTGTATATTGAAAATTACATTTAAAAGTGTTGATGTGTGACTGAGATTAGCATATTGTTTCGTTAGCACAAACGGCATGTTCTATCGCAATAACCCAATGAAAGCTCTTGGTCCTCTTTCTTTAGTTGCAATCAATACAGTATTGAATAAAGATCAGTGATTTCTGGGGCTCGTCTGAGTCCCTGTGTTACAGCATGAGGACTCATGATGAAGCCTCATTGTTTGTCAGATGGTAACAAGGACACATTTACTATGATTTTTCCCACATAAAAATCTTCTGGAATGATTCTACGGATACAAAGCATCTCGTTCCGGCATTGTTTGGTTGCATCTGGAGTAGGACCATCTCAGACCAGCAAAACCAGGAGCGGCTGTGTGGGGAGGGCTCAGGGAGACTCACAGAATCCAGGGCTGAATAAGAGCCCATCTACTCCGCAGATACGTCTCTGTGGCTCACAGCCCACAGCAGCCTCTTCCTAATCTAAGTTTTTTATTCAGTTTTATTGAGATATAGTCACACACCATATAATCACCCGAAGTGTACAATCAGTGCTTAAGAATATCATCATATAGTTGTGTATCCATCACCATAATCAATTTTTGGACAATTTCATTACTCAAAAAAATTTGAATAATAAAAAAGAACACCCAAAACTTCCCAGACCCCTTAGTCCCCCTATTATTTACTTATTTTTGTCCTAATTTTTTACTTATGTGTCCACACACTAGACAAAGGGAGTGTCAGCCACAAGGCTTTCACAACATCTCAGTCACACTGTGAAAGGCATATAGTTGTGCAATTGTCTTCAAGAATTGAGGCCACTGGGTTGCAGTTCACCAGTTTCAGGTATTTCCTTCTAGCTATTCTAATGCACTAAAAACTAAAGAAGGATGTCTATATAATGCATAAGAATAGCCTCCAGAATGCTCTCTCAACTCTATTTGAAATCTCTCAGCCACTGAAATTTTATTTTGTTTCATTTCTCTTCCCCTTTTTGTTGAGAAGACTTTCTCAATCCCATGGTGCCAGGCCCGGGCTCATCCCTGGGAGTCCTGTCTCACATTTCCTGGGAGATTTACACCCCTTAGCTTCTCCTTTGCAGAAATAATTTTCATAAAGGCAAGTCCCAAGATCAAGGGCTTGGCCTATTGACTTGGTAGTCCCCAATGCTTGCGAGATTATCAGGAATTCCCCAGGTGGGGAAGCCTGCTATTTCCACATCTTTCCCAGTCCCTCAAGGGGACTTTGCAGATAGTTTTTATCCTTTGCCCACGATGCTCTGGGATGTTTCAGGGCATCACACTAGTCCGGACAAATCAACAAGGTCTCACTCTCTACTAAAGATTCCATGTAACTTACGGGGTTCAGATACACTGAACATACAAGTTAAATTAGATACGCTACAGAAAATATAAATTTTGCATGAAATGAACATATCTTGCTTTGGTCTCATACAGAAGTTGAAGTTTCAAAACACAATCTGTAGCATCCTTTACCCTGCAATCTGTTAACCTAACTCTAATGTGCTTATTCATCCTTGTATTTCCGTAATGTCCCCCCACCACCCCAGCAGCCCCACAGGTGAATCCTGGTTTTGTCCACACAGTGCCCAGAGCTACAAATGTTCAGCAGATGTGGGAGGAACTAATCCTCGATGTATACAGTAGAGAACCAAGGGTCAGAGAACAAGATAGATGAGTCCCTTCAATACTGCGGCCTGTGTTGATGTCTGCAGAGACCACAGAGAAGATGACAGCCATGATCACAGGTTGAAGCAGAATATTTTCACCTTTAAGGACACGCACATCTTCCTGTAAATTTCCTACAACGCTTATAAAACTTTCACGGCTTGGCTTCATCTAATAGTACCAAGTGGTAGTTTAAGAGGAAAGACGACAAAACTTGATCCCAGGAAATTCGGCCATTGTCTGGTTCTTTGTCCACAGGCGCAGGTAGATCAGGGTGGCCCTGACTGCAGATTGTTGTGTTGTTCATTTCTTTTGAAGCGGATGGATTTTATCCCTCTTGTTACAGGTAGTTTTGGTCCACAGAGTGTCAAGGAGCTGGTCTAGTTCTAGAAATTTCACACCAAATCTTCAAAATAATCACAATTTCATATGACCACAGCATAGATATTTTACAGAACGAATACGGTTCTAATGGAAAGCCGAGGCTTTGTCCTGAGCAAGGGAAAGCGGCACTGATACTTCATGTGGAAACTGACTCTTGGCTTTGGGGCTGAGCCAGGCTTACAAAGGCATCCCCACCATTTTATCCTCTAAAGACTGTGAAATGGGAAGCTCCTCCTCTGGAAATGTCACCCACTGAGCCAAATATTTTGTTTTCTAGGTGTTCTCTATTGAAATAGAAAGGAAAGATGGAAATTGCCTAATTAATTCTTAGAAGACTTACTCTTTTGAGGCATTATGCATCCTTGGTAGAGTAACTATTACTTTAATGTATTAAAGTCAATCAAATTATTTTCCTCTGAAGTGTATATGCACATGGTGGTTTGAAACTGTATATACCCCAGAAAAGCATGTTCTTAGAGTTAATCCATTCCTGTGGGTGTGAGCCCATTGTAAGTAAACCCTTCTGATGATGCTACCTCGGTTCAGGTGTGACCCACCTCACTCAGGGTGGGTCTCTCTCCCCTTACTGGAGTCCTGAATATGCACGAGAAAGAGAAAGCCATGGAAGCAAGAAGCTGAAGGCAAGAAAACCTGGAGGAGAAAGATGCAAGCAGCAGATACCACTATATGCCTTGCCATGTGGCAGAGGATCCAGGGATTGCCAGCAGCAGTCTTTCGGAAGTAAACATTGCCTTGATGCTGCTTTGATTTGGACATTTTTCTAAGCCTCAAAATTGTAAGCTAATAAGTTCCCATTTGTTTTAGTTTGCTACCTGCCGTAATGCAATATACCAGAAACGGAATGGCTTTTAAAAGGGGAATTTAATAAGTTGCTAGTTTACAGTTCTAAGGCTGAGAAAATGTCCCAATTAAAACAAGTCTATAGAAATGTCCAATCAAAAGCATCCAAGGAAAGATACCTTGGTTCAAGAAGGCTGATGAAGTTCAGGGTTTCTCTCTCAAAAGAGAAGGCACATGGCAAACATGGCATCATCTGCTAGCTTCATCTCCTGGCTTCCTGTTTCATGAAACTCCGTGGGAGGCGTTTTCCTTCTTCATCTCCAAAGGTTGCTGGCTCATGGACTCTCTACTTTGTGGTGCTGTAGCATTCTCTGCTCTCTCCAAATCTCATTCATTCTTCAAAATGTTTCCTCTTTTATAGGACTCCAGAAACTTATCAAGACCCACCCAAATGGGTGGAGACATGTCATCACCTAATCCACTTAACAACCACTCTTGATTAAATTACATCTCCAGGGTGATGATCTGATTACAGATTCAAACATAAAGTATTGAAAGGGATTATTCTGCTTTTGTGAAATGGGATTTGGATGAAAATATGGCTTTTCTAGGGTCATACATCCTTTCAAACCAGCACACCATTGTAATGTCAGTCCGCTCACGGTATCATCTTTCAGCTGCCTAGGAAACTAAAACAATACAGAAAAGAGAAAGAGAACAAAAGGGAGCAGGAGGTGGGCCATGGTGGCTCAGCAGGCAGAGTTCTCACCTGCCATGCCGGAGATCAGGGTTCGATTCCCAGGGTTCGTGAAAAAAAGGGAGCAGAGGTTGTAGACACAAATTAACCTTGCTTAAAATCCTCCTCTGGTGTGGGCATCAGTTTGTAGGTTGCCATTTACTTTCTCGTTTCAGCTGTAAGCTTTTAAAATACAGTTGACACAGAGAAGAATGAAATGTTATGGTGAATTTCTATAGATATATTCATCTTCCCACACGTGGAATAAAATGTCTTTAGAATTCTCTTAAATTTTATCACCGGGATAGAAAACACTGGAATCCATAGTTGCTACAGTATTTCATTTCAAACAGCCAGCTTTAAACAAAAAATTATGAGACTCATTGAAGAAATGGGATAACATGACCTATACTCAGAGGGAAAAAGCTGATAATAAATTTGTCTCTTTGAGTCTTTGCAGATGTTTAACTTATCAGACAAAGACTGCAGCTATGATGAACATGTTCAAAGACCCAAAAGGAACCATATTTAAGTAATTAAAGGAAAGAATGGCAACAATAAATTAAAAAATAGTGATTTTTCAATAAGGAAATAGAAATTATATAAAAATTCAAATGGACATTCTGGAGTTGAAGATTAGAATAACTGGAATAAAAAAATTATTAGAGGAGTGCATCAGTATATTTGTGATGGCAGAAGAATAGCTTAAACTTGAAAATAGAGTAAGAGAAATAATCCAGCATGAAGAACAATGAGAGAAAAAGATAGAAAAAAGTGGACAAATCTCAGAGACTCCCAGCAGGAGAGGAGAAAGAAATAAAGCAGAAAAACTCTTAAAATAAAGGCCAAAAATTCCCCAAATTTGACATAAATAATTAATCTACACATCCAAGAAGCTCAACAAACAACAGGTAGGATAAATAAAAAGAGATTCAAAGAATTTGAGTATAGTCAAACTATTGAGAGTCAAAGACAAATCAAATTTTTGAAAGCAATAAAAGAAAAATGACTCACAGGAAAGCAGAAAAACAATTAATGGCTGATTTTCCATCTAAACCATGGAGATCAGAAGGTACTAAACACATTCAGAGTGCTTAAAGAAAAGCTGTCAATCAACAATTTTGTATCCAGTAAAATGATGCCTCAAAATGAAAATGAAATAAAAACATTTCCAGATGAACAATGAATGAGAAAGTTCATTGCTAGTAGACCTGCCTTACAATAAATAGTAAATAAAGGTCTTTAGGCTGAAAAGAAAAGTCTAAATGGCAAGTTGAGTCTCTGGAAGAAATGAAGAACCCTGGAAATGTTAATATGTGGTTAATATGACAGACTCCAAAATATACTTTTCTCTTCTGTTCTTTAAACTTAATGAGGAGACACTACAGGCTTTTTTCCCAAAGTCAAAAGCATTATAAGGATGTGGGCCTCTCCACTACTATTTAACATTATATTAGGGTTATTAACCAAAGCAATTACACATGAAATCAAATAGAGATGCAAGAATTGGAAACATGAGACAAAACTGCATCTGTTTAAATAGGATATGATTATATATCTAATACAATAAAAGACTTTAACTACAGAGCATGCTACAAAATTAGCCTACAAATAAAAAATCTTTACACATAAAAAAAAAAGACCAGTTAGAAGGTACAAGGGACGAGAAGATGCCATTTAAGATAACCAAAAAGAAAATCAAATGCCTAGGGGTAAACTTCACAGGAAATGTCTAAAAGTTAATGTGAAGGAAATAATTTGAACACATCCCTAATACACACATAGGCTTGAAAAATGGAAAGCATACTATGTCTTCATTTGAGATGAAAACACATACAAACTAGAAGAAAACGGGGTGACTTTCTTTAACACCTGGGAATATGGTTGTAAGCTGTTGCCAAGTGGGAGAGTGTGTCTTTCCCCAGAGCCCACCAAGAAGCACATTTGGTTAGTTTGTCTTTCTACTATTATGAGTAAAATTGAATATCTTTTTATATGTGTAAGAACAAGGAATGTCTTTTTTGTCAACTCTCTGTTTATATCTCTAACTCGTTTTTCGGTATGGTGGTTGAACTTTTTCTTATTTATTTATAGAATCTCTTTGCATATTAAGGATATCAACCCTTTGTGATATAATTTACAACTATTTTCATCAATTTGCTGATCTTATTTTTGTGCTATGTGAATATTTTTATTTTTACATTATCAAATTAGGTGAATGTTTCTCTTACTGCCTCTGGATTTTGAGTTATGATTCCCATAACTGGTACATTGTCATGGCAAACTTGGCAACAGCTTACAAGTTTCTATTCACAATTATACTTTTACTCAGAAATCCCAATTCTAGGAATCCATCTCAAAGAAACACTTGCAAAAAAACATGGAAAAAAAAAGATGCTTATGATACTCATTGCAGCAGTATTTGTGATAGCAAAAAAACTAGAAACGACCAAATGTCAATCACAGTTGAATTAGGGTATGTCCGTATAATTGCGTACTGTACAGATGTTAAAAGGAATAAAAGATATAGTGCCATGGAATAATCTTGTGGATTATCATTTATAGCCTTCCCCACTGAGAAGAATCAGGGATCCCTGGAGAAATGACTGATTCTAGAGCTAGGACAGGAATTGTATTATATAAACTTGGAATATCTTGTCTTACTGGATAGCAAAGTACTTACAAAATATTTTAGGGTTTTTTCAAAGGGAGTTTGCAGCCAATGAACAAGATTCCACTGGTCAAAGATGGGACCATGAGAGCACTAAATGGGATAATAATTATAGTAGATTGAGAGTTATTTAATATGTTAAAATCCTAGAAATCATATGGATTTAAAAATCACTGGTCTCCTTTGAATGATGCAAGGGAAATGTCATTTTTTAAATTATTAAATACAAGAAAAGGACCAAGAATTTATCCTTATCATCCTTTGAGAACCTCAATAAAATGAAATAGTGATGATAGGAAATTTTTCCATGATATAATTACTACCCTAAAAAATGAAGAAGAAATGAGAAAATCAAAATATCACCATTCTGTATACCCTAAATAATAATCAGTCTAAGCAACAATCGCCAATAGTTTATAACTCCTCACAAGAAAGAAACAACCAGATGTTTTACGCTCCCAATGGAAGGTACCAACTATGGAACAATATCGCCAAATAAATGACTTAAAATAATCAAGCCTCTAGATATAACAGCAAATATTCATGAAATACAGCACATAGAAAAACAGGCTAAATGGCTGAGACTAAATGACTGTAGAAGTCAACGAGCAAAATCCAGACACAACAAATAGCCCCCTTTTTACAAAAAAAAACTGCAATATAAGAGATGAGAGAGGAGGCATGGCACCTACAAAAGAAATAGATGAAACATACCAACCACTTGCATTTTATGAACTTTATTTCGATGCTGATTGAATAAAAAATAAAAACATTTTTTAAAAATCAGGAAAATGTGAAAATTGGCTTTTTCATGGTAGTAAGGAATCATCATCATCATCAATATTTTTAATTGCAATGATGGTAATGTGTTTCTGAAAACACTTCTCCTTTGGACCCACACAGAAGTGTCTACAGACTGATTATTTGCTTCGAAGTGGTCAAGTGGTGGGCGAGTGTGAAGGCGGATAGGAAGCCGCTCACCCAGGCGTGTACGTGGGGTCCCGGGATGCAATTGTCTCTACTTTTATTTCTGCTTGAGAATCTCCACAATGAACACATTTCTTTAAACATACTTAAAACTAGCTCATTTAGCCTCAGTGGCAACATAACTGTCTCAGCGGCAGCTCTAGAGAAAGCCTGCCCCTGCTCCTGAGTGAGCGTCTCACTGCCCCCAGACGCAGCTTGGAGCCGGCCTCTGGGACGCAGTTCTGAGTCCTCAGGGGTAACTGGCTGATTCCCACACCGAAGGTGATACTGAGCATCTCTTATGAGCAGTTATTCAGGATTCTAATCACCTGCCTACAAGGTGTAGCACACCTGTCTCTAATGCCCTCTGATTCCTGCCTCAGAGACTCCTGGCATTTCCTACAGTAACCCAGCTTTGAGGGGGCACATACATTGTTTGAAAGTGAAACCACATGTATTCCTTCAGCTGAAATGGGAGCAAATTTCATGGATAAATCTCAGCCACTCAGGACCTCTGTCCCCAATTCCTGTTTCCCACATCAAAATTTTCATTTTATGCCAATTGAAAAGATATGTTATTTCCTTCTCAATGGCCTTGGAAAGTAGAAGGAAATGTGCAAAATAAATATCCCAGTGTCATCCCCATATCTCATTCCATCTCAAAGCCCCAAAGGCTGGCAGTCAACAATGTGGCAAGGATGCAAATTTTCATATTAGTTTTATTTAAAATTAAATAATAGTACAATTATAAAAATGTGCTTTCATCAATTGTAACAAATATTCCCCACCAATGCAAGGTGTTAATAGTACGGTGGTGCGTGGGAATCCTGTATTTTAAACATGATTGTTTTGTACATCCACATTCTCTAATAAAAATTAAATGGTGTTACAGTTGATTTCATGTGTCACCTAGGCTAAAGGTATGATGTCCAGTTGTTTGGTCAAACAAGCTCTGGCCTGCATAGTACTGTGAGGTCATTTCATGGGTGGATTTGTATCTATAGTCAGTTGATTGCATCTATGGCTGATTGCATCTACAATCAACAAAGGAGATGCAATACAGGCATCTCATCATCAAATAGCAGAGATTTGAAAGTGAGAACCAAGGACTTCAGGAGTCAAACAGAAGAACTTTTATCTCGACTTTAGCCAGCCCGCCACAGGGATTCAGCTCCCAGCTTGCAGGCAGCTGTATGGGATGTGAACTTGCCAACCCCACATTCACATGAGCCAATTCCTCTAATAAAATCTCTTAATATTTACATTCGCATGCATGTGTACACACACACACACACACACACACACACACACACACAGCTCCCGTAGGTTCTGCTTTTTGAAAACCCTGACTGATGCAAATGACTTACTCGTATGGTTCCGAGCTAACTGCCCCCAGCTCAGGCGCCATCTGGAACGTGATTCCATCCCTCTACACAGCCCTTCCCTGCCCCTGGCCGAGTGCTGCAGACCCAGTGAGGGCAGTGTGTTCCACCAAGGCAGGGTGCTGTCCTTTGGCCCACACCCACACTTTCACGATGACCGCCGCAATGGACAGAGCCTGTCCTTCCACCTCGTCACCATGTGGGCGTTGGGGTGAGTCCCCCTTGCACCACGTTCCCATAAAGCAAATCTGGACAGTTCAGTGGTGGAGAAGCACCAGCCTTCGCTGGGCCCAGTTTATTTGTCATGTGACTCGGAAATTACATTCATGGAAACCATCTTCCCTGCGAGGTGGAGAGCATGCAGGCGAGTCAAGGAACTGAAAATGTACTCCGTAGCACAGTCCGGGGAAGGCGTGCCGATTTGTCCCAAACGGAGGCCTTGGAGGGTCAGTGCAGTGATGGCTGCAGCCAGCTGAGGGGGCGCGTCCTCGCCGGTGCCGTCACTGCTAGGACCCCAGGACCTTCCAGCAGTGTTTCGGTTTCCGTACACTGCCCCAATCCAGAGACAGAGCAAAAACAGAAACTTTTACTTCTAAGTGTATTTTAATTCAAATATCTCTAGGGCCCCCCCCACCCCCCATCAACGACAAAAAAGCAGTTCTTCATCTACAAAAGGATCAAAACTGTTTGTGGGAAGATTACATCCCATAATCTCAGCTGTAACTCTACTTTGAAAACACTCGTTCCTTCATCTGCCAGGACACTGAACTTCCAAACCCCGCTGCCCCTCATTTTTCCAGTCTTCCTCATTACTCCCATGAAGACGGTGTTTCCAAGAAGACCTCGTGTTCGTTTTTAAATCCCACTCTTTCGACGAACGGTTCCTCTTCAGGTTCAACGCAGCGTCAGCCGGTGAGGTGAAGACACCTTCCCCACCTGGCCGTCTCGTCAGCCTGGCTGCCCTGTGTCATCAGGAGGTGCCTGCACCCGACAGTCTGCTCCTAGTCTCTCGGCTCCGTGACTGCTGAGTCCACATCCACACGCAGTGTCTGGGCACGTAAGGCTCCTGCGTCCTCACGTGTGCATGGAAGTTCTCCTTAATTCACGAGCGTCTGAGAGGCTCGAATCTTGCCTTCTATTAGTGGTTCCTAAATCTGTTGGCTGGAACATTTATTGGGAGCCTGTGATGTGCACTGTCCTAAGTCTGTTACAGAGTCACTCTTCTGAAATTCTCCCAAAGCCCTGTCAGGTGGAGGCTCTCATTCCATCCTCCGTCTGACTAAGATACACAAGAGAATAACCCCGAAGTTCTGTTCTGGAAATAATGCTCTGGTGGAGAGTAGTGGATGGGTCCACATGATGGAACTGGCGCACAGGAAGTGCAGCTGCAAAGTTGCAGAAGTAGCTCAGAGTGCTGCCTACGCTGATGGTGGCCTTGGAGGTCAAAGAAGTGGGTGCGTTTGAGCCGCGTTAGGAGGTGGGAAACGAGCAGAAAGGCAGAGTGAGACCCACTCGTGCTTCTGGGCTGGACAGCTGGATGGTTGCACGCTTTCCCTCTACCCCCAAATGCGTCGTGAACATGGAATATGCCCATCGCTTTCCAAGGTGCTGGAAAGGCAACGGTGATCAAACCCGAAAGAGCCCCTGCCCGGTGCGTTTAATAGCGCAGTACTGTGGCCAGATGCAAGAGCCCTGCTCTGTCGACAGCTTTGGAGGGGAGGTTCCCAGCCAGTGAAAGTGGAAAACAGACACCTGCCCCAGCCAGGGAGGCAGATTCAGAAATGCGTCTTTGAGAGTACGACACGCAGGGATCGAGGGGGGGGAGGAAGGGACCTTCCAGGCAGGAGGAGGAGCTCATGTGAAGCTTCTGTGGCTGCAGAGACCGCGGCTGGCAGAAGGGCTGGAGGGGGGGCGGTGGGGGGGCAGAGGGAAAGAGGGGACGGGCAGGATGGAGGCATGGGGTCCTCAGAAAGGAGTTCCACCTTTATCCACGGGCGACAGGATGTCAGACAAGGATCTTGAGCGGGGGTGGGGGGTGGGGGTGACGACGCTTGTCCGTTGACGAATTCACTTGGCTGCGTGGAGAACAAATAGATGGGAAAGAGGCCGTGGTGTTTCTCACGTTCAGGTAGGAGACAGTGGTGATGGTAACAGGGAAGAGTTAACAGGTTCAGGAAAACAGACAATAGGGCTTGGAGATGGGTCACACGTGGAGGACGCTGGGGAGTCCAGGTGGCCTCCAACTGTCCCCTGGGCACAGACTGGGTGTGGGTGCCGCTTCTTGATGTGTGGAATGAGACGAGAGGATCGGGTCTGGCCGGGTTGATGCATGGCTGTGATTCCACATCTGTTCAGTGCGAGGTGCCTTTGCCACATCCTAAAAGAGCTGCCGTGGGGGACGCAGGGGTCTGAAGTCGAAGGAGAGTCTGGGATAGGGCACACCCTGGCATGTCACCGGGCACACAGATGAACCCGGCCGGGGACGCTTCTGGAATGACAGGGCTGAGGCCAAGCCTGCAGGGACTCTGGCATCCAGAAGCTGCAGAGAAAGAAGAGCCTGCGGAGATGGAAAGGCCACCAGAGAGATGGAAGGGAACCGGGAAGGGGCAGAGTTTTACAAGCCGGAGTAGGGAATGTTCCAAGAGCTACACAGACAACACTAAAAAAGGATAGGACCGGGAACGGACGGGCTTTAGATATTAACGTCGCGTTCCATGTGCCCATGAGATACCCAAATGGAGACTTCTGGTAGGCTGATGAGGAACCTATGACCCAGAGGGGAAATCCGAGCTAGAATTAGAACTGAGAGAGTGAGCAAAGCACACGCTCACCAGGAAGAGCACGGGAGGTGGCGGGAGCCGTGGGGTCACCCAGGCTGGGGGACAGCAGGTCAGGAGGAGCCAGACAAGGGGAGGCCCAAGGGGCGGGCCGAAGGGCGGGGCTGGGGGACAAGCAGCAGGAGGCGTGGGAGGACGGGTTCCACGGGTGAAGGCGGGCTGTGGGGAGGCAGGAGCTGGAGTACCAGGCAACAGGTGCCTCCTGAGGCTGAGAGGGGGTCACAGTGTCCACGCGGCACTGCGGGGAAGGGGAGTCCCGGCCCCGAGTCCACCAGGAGAGGACGCGCCTCCCTGAGGCGGGCAGCGGGGCAGCACGGGCACCCCCATGGGCACCTGAGAGCAGCAAGCTGGGGGCAGCGTGAGGCGAGGGGCAGGGACACTGAGCCGGGGAGCCCACGCCCAGGGTCTCCGGGCCCCGGGGGTGCTGGAGGAGCTGAGGGGGACAGTTCCAATCGGGCTGGTATGGCCGGCAGTGTCGAGCTGCTTCTGCACAGCTGGCACCGGGCCACCTGCCCGCCCACGCTGGGACCCTGCCCCTCTGGCTGGAGATAGGAGGCCGGTGGGGGCACCTGCAGGGCTCCAGGGGTGGCAGGGATGAGGACCCCCCCAGGAGCTAGAGGCTGTAACGCTCCCCACGAGCGCCTGGCCGAGCCCCGGGCCTCACGTCCATGTGGACAAACACACAAGGCAGGACCAGGCCACACGAGGTAAGGGGTCCCCGTCCTGCCTCAGGGCGAGTGGTCATGCAGGTGGGACTCGTCAGGCCGTCACGGCTCCTCCCGATGTGACATGTGCTCCTGGAGAAGGCCCTTCCGGAACGCGCCCTCCTGAGCCTGTCCACAAGGGCCCCTCGGCTCTCGGGGTCGGTGCCGGCTGCAGCGCCCAGCTCTCTTCCTTGCTGAGGCGCCCGAGGGCTTCACGGTCCCGGCAGGGCCCCCACTTCGTGGAGGAGGCATGGACGCGCTCAGGAGGACCCCGGGTTCTTAGAGGGGGCTCCAGGGACTCGGCACAGAAGCGGGGTCAGCGGCCAGGACGTGCCGTCCTTCCTGAGGCTGTCCAGACGTGCGACCGAGCCCGTCCTCCTGCCTCCGACTCAGCTCACCACGGCCCGGGGGCTGGTCTCTGGGCTTCCTCAGCCCGTCCTCGAGAGCACCGAGACCCCAGCACAGGCTCCTGCCGCCCGACGAGCACAGCCGGGCCCCAGCACCCGCCTCCGAGGCGCGGCCCGAGGGCGCTTGGAAGCGGCAGTGTGTTCACACGCCCGGCCGGGAGGCAGGAGAGGCAGCCCCTCCACCCGCTGGGAGCGCTTCCCGCCCCCACGCGAGGCCCCCAGGCTGCGAGGCTGAGGTTCACCCGGTTCCACTCCAGCCTCCTGACCCAGGAAAGAAAGAGCCGCGGGGCGGAGGCCCCAGGGACGGCTTCCCACTTCCCGGGAAGGGAACGGACCTGAGCGCAAGCTGAGTCGGCCCAGCGCTGAGAAGGTCCCAGAAAACAGGAGTGCCAAGCAGCTCCCCCAGAAAAAGGAGAACAGCTTCACATGTTTACATTCCCTGAACGAAACTAATATTCCACCAGCCTTTCTGAGGCCCTCCACGTCACCAGAGGAGAACATTCCCGAAGCGAATCCTCAGAGGAATTCATGAGCTGTGGCTCCTGGTCAGTCCGGCAGACGTCTCTTCTTACGTTGCTATATATAAATATTAATATCATAACAGATGAGTTGCCTAGGACGAAACTGTTTTCTCTGGGAACCGCTGGGGTTTTAAATAATTATCAGACTATTTATTATTCTTGCAGAGTAGAGAAAAATGCTCTCCATTAGAGCAAAACGGTTCGGTCATGAAAAAACAAACCCTCAGCCAAGAAACATTTCCCCCAGAGCTATCCATGGCTAGGAAGGTTTGCCAACATTTATTTTTGAGGCCACGATGGGTTTCTGTTGTATTTATTTGTTTGTTTTTATCTGTTTGTCCATTTATTTCCTTATCGGTGTGGTCGCCCTGAAAGGGTCCAGCGGACAGGAGGGAGACGGTGACGAGGTTTCTGTTCAGTGATTTCATGCACTGGGTTTGCCCCCGTGTACCTCGGCAGCTCCACCCACCCGACAATAGCAGCCTGGGGCCTGCTGCCCCTTGGAAAGGCCTGGACAGCTTCCCAAAGTTCAGCCTCAAGCCCCTGGGAGCAGAGTCGGGCGTGGGCCCTCCGTGCAGCACCCCGCCCAGGTGTGTCTGCCGGGTGGCAGAGTAGGACTCACCTGCAGGCCAGGTAGAGGCTGCCTTCCCGTTTCACGCCACCTGCAACACCTGCCTCCCCCAGCCCCACAGGCCTCATTCTAAGCATTATCTGATTCATTGACTTCCTGCCTGCACGGGTCAGAAAGCCTGGGCCAGTGTTCAGGAGGACGTACTTTAAACTCGAGACAAGTGCCAGACCGTTCTTAGGCCACAGAACCAAACAGCGCCTCTGGGAGCACCTCTGGGAGCACCTCTGGGAGCAGGCCCGCTGCTGGCTCCGTCGAAGGATTTGTCCATCAGAAAGCAGGCTGCGGGTCACGCCACGGCCACGGAACCTGCCCCACTCACCACTGTTCCCCACGCTAAGTGCTGGCGGGAAGCCAAACGACGGGCTGGACCCCGAGAAGGACAGCGAGGGGCTGCTCTGCCGAGCAGGGGGCCACGGAGACCCCCGAGCTCACCGCACTCCCCACTGACCTGACGGCCGTCCCTGGGGCCCCCGGGTCTGTCCAGCAGCATCTTCACAAAGTGTCTCCAGTGGGTCAAGGCCAGGGCTCAGCTGCAGAGGACGCCCAGGACTCGGCTCCGGCCAGGGGGCCCCCAGGGGACGCTGCCATCCTGGGGACCTTCCGTCCGCATGGGGACAACAACGCTGAGCGGAAGGACTGAGTCCAGCCCCAGGCCTGACAACTGCATCCAGGGGCGCACGTCCACGTCTCCAGGGCCAGTCCTGGGGTCAGCCCAAGGGGGACGCACCGGAGGGACCCTGTGCCTCAGCGGCTGTGCCTGCCTCGTGGCGAGCGCGCGTCCCCGGCGGCGGAGCAGACTTGAGGGACCAGCTGTTTTTGAGCAACAGTGGGTCTGTAGGTGACTTTTAACCCCGAACTGCTGGAAGCAATCCTGGCCCGAGACTTTCAGACAGCAGAAAAGCAGCCAGGAGGCTCAATCACCGCCTTTCGCCGAACTAAACATGCAGGCTAAAAAGAGCAAGAATAGGTTTCCCAGTTGACCCCGCTGGGCTGTGCATGGAAGCGCCTGGTGCAGGAAACACTGGTCTCACCTGCAGAGCTGACATCCAGGTCACAGCGCCCAGTCACCAGGGCTGCAGGTGAGAGAGAAAATGAATCCCAACCAGCAACCATGAGAGCGTGGCGCAGGCGGGCTTTAGACGGCGAGGCGCTGGTGGGGGCGCGGGCTCGCTGGGGACACTGCTGATGTTCTCAGTGTACCGGGAATCAAGACTCTGGCGGCCGAAGGTTCTCAGGACCCCGGGGGAACTGTCCGACCGCCAGCCGCGAGTCCAGTGATGCTGCGGCCACCAGGGCTGGGCAGCTGACCGTCCGCCAATCGGCTTCCCGGAGAAGGTTGACCTGTGAGCTGGGGGCTTCCGGGGCGCATGGAGATCCTCTGGCACCCAACCCTGCCCAAGACGGTCAGTGATGCCAGTGGGTGGCAGCCAAGAGGCCGGGGACGCGTTCTCGGTTTAGGACTCTAAGTGTCTCATGTTGGCATTAAAAAAAAAATGACAGAAGGTGAAACTGACATCTCTGCACCCAGCGCACAGCTCCAGGAGAAACATAGGCGCGCTTTACCCCGAGCTGCGGTTCCTTCAGCTCCGAGGGGACCTCTGGTGACAAAGCCTGGGTTTAGCAGCCTGGCGGTGCAGCGGGAGCTGGGGCCATTACAGCGTGAGGCGTCCCGCCACCACACAGAGTGCCTTCGAGGGTGACGATGAAGGCGACGGGGTCTCATCTTCAGGACGAGCGAACCAGCCAGTCCCTGGGTCGGCGACATCACGTCCGCATTTGCCAGTTGGCTGAGATCAGCCACGGCGGCGCGGCCTGGCAGGGCCAGAACCGGGATCATGGGGCTCCACCCTGCAGAGGGAAAAACCTGTCTTTCCACTGATTCTTGGGTAAGTGGTTAATCCAGACTCAAACCAGGATTTGCTGAAGAGATCAGCCCTTCAGAAGCTCAGTCATTTCTCCAGGTGCAGAGCTTTATGATTCTAAGGCTACTGCGAAGAGGTGTGTGGAAACACGAAAGAAGAGAACTTGTGGAAGGAAGGTGATTTTTCCCTTGGAAGTAGGTGGGGCTGGGGCGCGGACTGGCGGGAACTGGGCTGCGTTTTGATCCTCGGGGTCCGGGCGCTGCTGCGTCCGCGCGGGGCCGCCAGGGAGGCTGCGAGGAAAGCACGGAAGGAGCCGCGGGCACACGTGGAGTGGGTGGACGCGAACACCCCGGATTCCAGAGTGACGGGACGGCAGCAGAGTCCCCACCCCAGAGGCCCGCGGCTGAAACCCGAGGGCAGGCAGTGGGGCTTCAGCCTGCAGGGGGGCTGCTGGGCGGGGCAGGGGGGACGAGAGGGAGCGAAGCTGGGGAACCTGCCTCAGGTTGCCACCCCACTGCACCAGCTTTCACCCAGGACTCGGGCGGGGCTGCCGTGGGGAGCGGATTCCCCAGCCCGGCTCCTCCGGGCCCTGGTGCCACCCCCGCGCCTGGAGCTGAGCCCCCTCTGGCCTGGCCTCACTGAGCGGCCTGCCTGCTGCTGGCTCTGGGCAGCCCTGGAGGACCGGCCGCCCTCTTCCCCGTGTCCACGCCAGTGGCCAGCCTCAAGCCAGGGGCCGGGCCTGCTCCCTGCAGCTGGAGGAAGGTCCCCTCCTGCAGGGATTCTCCAACATCCACCGCCAGCACGGCTGGCCCCCGCAAGGACCCTCGCTCTCTGGGACCCCCCCGCCCCGCCCGCTGTGTCCCCCACCTCCCTGACCACAGCCGTTCTTATGCTTTGAGCCCAGAGCGACTTCGGGGCAATGGGTTTCATGCTCACCAGCCCGCAGGTGAAGGGGAGCACGCTTACCTGTGATGATGCCCACAAGCTCTGGGCCGCCTCGGCGCCGCCCATCGGACACACGCTTCCCAGGAAGACAACTCGGGGGCTCCGAACCTGCCAGCCCCCACGGCACACTGCTTCCCCCTTGGCCTGAGCATCCTGTCTCGGTCTCGAAGGAACTTACAGGGGCCACTGGGATAGACACGGCACAGCAGTGTCGGAAGAGACGGCGACAAGGACAGTGTGGCCCCGTGGGCAGCTGAAGCCACCCTGCCCCTTGGGGCAGGCCGAGCACTGTGCGGCTCTAGGGACCCTTGTCACTTTCCCTGCTCGTCAGGGTCCTGCCCTCACGACAACAGCTTCCCGGACGTCCCGAGGAAAGGAGACGTTCGCTCGTTCACTGCACAGTTGGGGCCGGTGGCAGGGCTGCACTTGTGCCCCCTCCTCGATCCCCAGCCCATCCCTTCTGGGGCAGCACCGGCCCTGGTGAGACCCCAGCCCAGGGGCTGGCTCTGTGCTCACCTGACTCTGCTTCCTTCCCTCTCTACAAAGGCACCAGCTGTCCCAATAAGAATTAGAGTAACGCTTCTTCACAGTTACCGAGGGTCTTTTATGCCATTTCACCGTGTAAATAACTTTACATTTTCTCACACGAGATCAATAAACCACATGGACACCACACTAGGTCCAGAAATGCCTGCGGCCACACGGCTGGCAGTGCCATCACGAAGCAGGCCTGCCCGTGACCACGTGTGTGCCATAAGGGTCCAGCTTTATTTTAAGTCCACTCTTCCCTTCGCAGTGCACTGGGGTGAGACTTGAATGCGTCAGACAAGGCCCAGCCTGAGGACGGGCAGTCTGCTGTAGTTTTTTAGCACGATCAGGCACCAGGAACTGAACCCGGGTCTCTGCATGGCAGGAGAGAACCTTGCTGCTGAGCCACTGGGGCACACCTGCTCTGCTGTGCTTTAATATTTGTGTTCTCCCCAAAGCCCCATCAGCCCAAACGTCACAGAGAAAGAAAATAATTAGAAAAAACCCAGAACTATAACAGAAAGGTGCTCCAGCTCGGTCCCCGGAGTCCATCCCACCCACAGGCCCTGAGCCTCCCGCCCTCCACATCTGAGCTGCCTTCTCAGGGCCAGCTGGGTGACCAAGCAGGCGCGGACCCACCCCGCACCTCCAGCTCTGGAAGGAGAAAGGTCACTGTTTCGAGTTTAGACCTCTGGGCTGTCTTTGATTTGGAAGCCAATAGCAAAACTGACAAATGAAAACACACATTTTACATGCAATGTTCAAACAATGTTTTTCCTCTTATTATAAAAACCATACATCACTGATACAGCCCAGTTGAAAATACTTAAAAGTGCAAGTAAAAGAAGGGAATCCCTCCTCACAGGGAAGCAGATGGGATCTCTGTCCCCCTTTGGCCTTGGCCTTGCCATTTCCATGCGATGTGGATCGTGTTGTATGTGCAATGTTGGCGCTTGCGGCTTGCACTCACGGCTTCCTTTCACGTTCTCCGTCTTGCTGGAGAGGGATCTGCTTTATCAGTCATTTTAAAAAATCACCTCCCAAGCTAACGCTTCATCCTCTCTGAGGCTCCTCTTCCATGTCACCGCTCTGCTCCCTGCTTCCAGTCTCCCCTCCTCTTTCTCGTCTGACCTGGGCTGTCCCACAGAATGCTATCCCTGCAGGCTCTCTGCCTGCCCAGGGCCCCTTCTCCGCCCGCCCAGCCACACCCCTCACTCCCCAGGCAGTGGCAGTGCTGGGGTCCAGAAGCGTGGCCCCTGGAATCCTGGTGACACCACCTGGACACCTGGACAGGATGCAGGGAGACAGAGAACGTGGCAGACCTAGAGGTACAAGCCCTGCTGCTTCACATGGACATTTGTGCCGTGAACCAAGAGACCCCACGCTCGTCAGTCCCAGTGGTCAGGATTTCCACGGATTTCAGCCAAGTGCAGACACTGCCGCATCTGGGGAAGATACAATTTCTTGTCTTTTTTTTTCTTGGATGCAACATTTTTCAATCATGACGAGACCAGTGAAAGTGGAGGGTGGATTTCAAGACACCTGGGGGCCTCAGTGCACAGCTGATCGCTGCGTCCCTCTGTCAAAGAGCTGCTCCCACGAGCAGGGTGCTGGAAGAGAGGCGGGTTCCCTGGGCCAGGAGTCGCCACGGCTTAGGGGGTCCATCAGCCACCCGTGGCTTGGCTGGAGAAGGATCGGCTCCTGAGGGGATAGAGAACGCTGTCCCGGAGGCTTGCTCGGCCAGGTCTCTGGAAGGTGCCCTATTCCTTGCCATAGGGACTTCTCTGACAAAGCTGCCTGCTCTGCCCCAACCTGTGAGCTGAGAAGGCAGCAGAGACCCCCGGAAGGCAGCAGGCACCCCACCAGGGAGCGGCACCCCATGACCTCCCCATATTCTGCTGGTTGGTAGCAGGAGGGAGGGTCCCCAAGGAGCATGGGTGCCAGGGTGTCATCCTCGCACCTGCCCCCAGGACGGCACACTAAGGTTGACCACAGAGACCCCCCCTTTCCCTCCTTTCAGAGATAAGGCATGAGGGTGGGGCGGGGGTGACGTGCGCTTGTCACCCCTTCTTTCTCCTGGGGAGCAGAGGAGGCGGAGCTCCTTGCAGCAGTTTCCGTCCTGCCTCTCCCACTCTCCGCCCTTACTTTCCCCCACGTCCCTCAGGGCTTAGCTCCGCATATCACCAGTCAACGGACAAAGCTGATGTTTAATATTTGCTCAGAGTCTTGAGGACCAGTCTAAATACTGGAGATTTTGCTAAAGGTAAATTTAGAAAGCTAAATTAAAAGGGAAACAATTTTAGCAGCAAGATTCTCAAAAAAGCATCTTGGAGGGAACCTGCCATGGTTTGTGTCCCCAGGACATTGTCAAGGGGAGTTAGACAAGATGAGGTTCCCTGGGTGGGTGCGCCCTACCCCGACATGGCTGCCATTAGAGCAGGGAGGGGAGGGGACGGGGGGAGGGAGAGGCCGCCCCGCGACGGGCAGAGGCCCCTGGACGGCCCCAGCGGCTAGGAGCCAGAGCGGAGGACGCTCCGCTGCGCAGCCCTGACAGCCCCTGGACCTCAGCTTCCGGCCTCCAGACCCGGGAGGCAGCGAGGGGGCTTGGTGAGGATTCTTGGGGAGCTGAGACGGGCCGTCCTTTAAGCCAGGCCCTCGTGGTGGTCGTAGGGTTTGGAGGGCAGCACTGAGTTACTAACCACCATCCACCCGGAGCTGCCTCCCCGGGCACCGAGTCCAGGTCTTGGCCTGACATGGACAGGCGGGGGCAGCCTGGGAGCCCCCAGTGATGTGGGGAGGCCCGACCACCTCGGAGGAGAGATGCATCAGCCAAATCCCAGCTTTGGGGACAACGGGCTTTATTTGGCATCTTCGGCGCCAGGTGCATTTTTCTCTGCTCTCTTCAGTTAGCGCCGGTGCATTTGCCTCTGCTAACCCCACCTGGGAAAGGCTCGTCGTCTAATCACCCACTTTTCAGAGACCAGGAGCCCGAGCTCAGAGACCTCTGGGAACTGGCCAGGGACACATTCGGGGCACAGGGCAGGGCCAGGGCCCCCAGGGGGCCTGAGCACCTCTGAACGCCTGAGCTCTTCCTCACACGCTGCTCACACGGATCCTGAACGCCACGAGCCAGCCCCAGGTGAGTCTTGGGTCTTGTGAGACCACGTGTGTCCTGAAGGGATGGATGCTGAATGCGGGTCCTGGGTCTGCTGGCTCAAAAGGCGTCTGGGAAGCTGCGACGCTGTCGCTTGGGGCCGGCCGATGGGAAGCGGCACAAGCGCCTTCTACTTGGGGAAGCAGCCTGGGTTTCCGCCACCCACTGTTCCCTCGACTGGCCGCCACCCTTTACACCCCTCACGCCCCAAAGCCTGAAGCTCATCTGCAAAGGCAGGGACTGGCGAAGGGAAGCCGTTTCCAGAAGTTCCCAACAGAGCAGGAGGTTGGGTTTCAGTCGGATCACGGCCATGCCCAGCATGTCTGCAGGGGACCGTCCACCCTGGGCCCCAGGAGCTGTGCCCCCGAGCTGTGCAGGCCCCAGGCTGTGTCCCAGCTCTGGCCCTGAGCTCTCGGAGGGGCTGACCCACAGGGACCACACAAGTGCAGCAGCATCCTACAAGGCCCCATGGAAGGCGGGATGCTGGGATGTGGGGGCCCCGTGGGAAGGCGGGATGCTGGGATGTGAGGGCCTCACGGGAAGGTGGGTTGCTGGACGTGGGGGCCCCATGAGAATGTGGGATGCTGGACATGGGGTCTCCATCGGCCAGTGAACTCCTGCACTCCTCACTGCTGTCCCTCTCCTGAATGGGCTTCGTGGCGCCAACTCCACTGTGGGCCACATGCAGGCCTTCTCGCCCCCCCCCACCCCCGCCTGCGGTTGACTCACTCGCTCCTGGGGGGACTCCCCCCAGCCTGGCCTCCTGGACCCACCTTCCTGGCATCCACCTGACTCCGACCAGAGTCCACCAGTGAGCAGACGGAGCCTCTCCTGGGCACCCTTCTTGCTGTGCCCTGAGGGCTCCACGGAAAGTGGGGTTCGGTGAGCAGACAGAGCCTCTCCTGGGCACCCTTCTTGCTGTGCCCTGAGGGCTCCACGGAAAGTGGGGTTCGGTGAGAAGACAGAGCCTCTCCTGGGCACCCTTCTTGCTGTGCCCTGAGGGCTCCACGGAAAGTGGGGTTCGGTGAGCAGACAGAGCCTCTCCTGAGCACCCTTCCTACAGGGGGGCTTGGCTGGGCCCGGGTCAGGGGGTGCCTCCTCCTGGTCTCCTCAGCCCTGGGGGCGCCTCCTCATCTTCCTCTCTAGTTTTCAAAGTTCCCGCCAAAGGGGAGAAACTTTCTCACAGTCTTGGGGCGCTGAGAACGACAGCCCACCCTCGGGACCTCCCTGGCCCCACGGGGCACAGGGCAGCCCTCAGCCGCCGTCTCGGCTCTCCCGGGCACATGATAAATGCCACACGATGGGACACAGCTGGACACCGGCCCCAAGATGCCAGCAAGGCCAGGCTTCCGGGTACTCACTCTGGGGACAGACCCCCCCGAGGCCAGGCCTCCCCCTGCCCCCCCGGGCTCTGACCGGGGCAGCCACGCGTCCCCTGCCTTCCCGGCTTCTGGCCACCTGGAGCAAGGCTGGGGCACATCTTTTGTGGGTGCACGATCGCTCCCCAGCAGCCGGGCTGTCCGTGTGGGTGGGCCGGGCCCCCAGGTGACCGGGACCGGACGCGTCCTTTTCTCGTTCAGCTTCGGCCGCACGTCCCGGACACGAGAGCCGACGGTGATTGTTTCCTGTCGGAGTGAAGGTTTCCTGAAAACCCTACTGCCGAGGGAGCCAAGTCTTAATAAACGGTCAGGGCGACTCTTACTCACTTTCCTAACATTAGCTATTCTGGGATTGTTTATTTTTCTTTAATTCTACGTTTCCTGTCCTGTTTCAAACAAGTGCTAGAGTTTTTGTGCAATCGTCTCGGGGCTGTGCTTGACTTCCAGGCCCCTCCTGTCATCAGGAGGCATCTCAGGGCGCTGGACCCAGTGCACCCCAGAAACAAGGACTAGGAGGGGAAGCCTCCAAGAGGGACAGAAGCCAAAGCGGGGTGCAGGGCTAGGGGCAAGGTGGGGTGGGTGGGATCTCTCAGCTGCCCAGGGGCCCTGTGGGGCTTCAGACCCTCTGAGGGTGGAATTTCCTGCCAGACCGCCCAGGATCGGACACAGTGGACATAAGGAAGGAGTCGAGCCACGGCTTTCACACGCGTGGGCAGTCTGTGGGCAGCCATGGGCCGGCAGAGTTCACAGTCTGTGAGAGCAAAGGATTTCCTCGGGATCGGTACATGATTTTAACAAATTGATCTGCTCCATGATTTAGCTTTTCAGTTCTTGCGGAAGGAGCTGCTGAGGGCCCGGTGCATTTCCACAGCTCCGTGCCCGGGCCTCTGCGCCCCGGAGAATTCCCCCCATGAGGGTGGCCTGGCTGCCACCCCCCTTGGCCAGTCACTGTCCCTCCCCTGGACGTCCTTCACCTCTGAGTGCAGCAGTCACTTCCCGAGGTCGCGATTCCCTCCCTGCTTCCCTGATGGCCTCACAGGGCCGCGTGCTCGGGCAGCTCCCTGCTCTTCTGTCCACGGTGCTCACCGCCGGCCCAGTGCTGGACGCCGGGCACAGAAGTGGTCAAGATAAGCCCCAGCTGCCTGCATGGCCGAGGAAGAGGGGACACAGGGCACCGGAGGGCACCGATGGCGCAGGTCTGGTCACACCAGGGAAAGGGCCTGTCGGCCTGGGGACAGCACTGATCCTGTTTTCCCTGCTGGGGACACTTGGCCACTGAGAGCCAAGGTCAGCGGCCGGAGGTGGAGCCGACAAGGGCTGGACAGAGCCTGCTGGGACAGCACAGCAGAACTGGGGCGGTGACGGGGGTGGCGGCAGCCCTGACCCCAGAGCACATACGTCCCAGGCGCTAACGGTCGTGAGGCTGGAGAGGAAGGAAACCAGGTCCAGAGCACCCAGCCAGGGCCCACGGGGGCCCGATTCTCTCCCCGGGCCTCTGACTCCAGGACGCTGGCCGCCGGCGCGCTTCCGAAACTGCATTCCCCGGGCTGGGATTCCACAAGCAGTGACGTTGCCTCCTCGAACACAGCGACTGCCCGTCTCAGGTGCTACCGGGCACCTGTCTCCACGCCCTGAGTGCCCGGCAGATGTCAGTGCCGCTCGGCACAATGGCCCTCTGGCTGCAGCTGCCCAGGCTTCCCTCCAAACGGCCCCTTGTGGACTCACGAGCGCCCAGCTCCCCATGGGTCTCACTGTGCCCAGCCCGCGCCCTGCGTGGGAACCAATGGTGCCCCTTGATCCCACAGCCTGTCTCCCAGGGCACCCACCACCCCAACCCCGGGCAGAGAGCCTCATGGCGCTCAGGGTTGGTGGGTCAATCCTTCTCCCCAAAGCCTCTCTCTCACTGGGGAGCTCGGAGAGAACCCCCTCATTGTGCTTTACACGAGGCTCCTCAGAAACGCAGGGGGCCGCGAAGAGGGCTGCACAACAACCTGTGCTGGTTTGAAAGTATTTTGTACCCCAGAAAAGCCATGTTTTAATCCTGATTCCATCTTGTGGAGGCAGCCATTTCCTTCAATCCTGATTCAATAATGCAGGTCGGAATTTTTTATTAGATTACTTCCATGGAGATGTGACACACCCAATCGTGGGTGTGAACTTTGATTAGATGGAGATGTGACTCCACCCATTCCAGGTGGATCTTAATTAGTTTACTGGAATCCTTTAAAAGAGGAAACTTTTTGGAGAGAGTCAGAAACTACAGAAGGCTCAGAGCTGACAGAGGGAGCAGATATAGACAGTGGCTTTAGAGAATGGAAACGGGGATGTCTGGCATGGATGTCTGGAGATGGTTGGAGCCCAGCAGACGTCATCATGAGAAGTTAAGGAAGCCAGAACTGGTGAGAGCCAAGGGAAGCCACGAGATGGAAGCCAGCCCTGGAGAAGCAAAGTGAGGAATCCCCACAGGAACAGAGGCTGAAAGCAACAGAGCCCAGGAGCAAGGGACCAGCAGATGCAGCCACGGGACCACCAGCTGACAGAGGGTCCCTGACCCATCGGCCTTTCTTGAATTAAGGTATCTTTTCCTAGATGCCATAGTTTGGACATTTTTATAGGCTTAGAACTGCAAACTTGTAACTTATTAAATTCTCCTGTTTAAGAGCCGTTCCAGTTCTGGTGTATCGCATTCCAACAGCGTGCAAACTAGATCACACTCCTTCTACAATTAATCTCAAAAAGTGACTTTTAGATTGCAAGTGATTGCAGGGTGGGCGGACCACTGAAGATACCAGTCCAGATGCAGGGCGGGCATGATTTCCAGGTTTCCGAGGGTCACTAAAAGACCTTCAAAGGGGCCAAAAATGTCATCTCTAAGAAGCTGTTTCCTGCCGTGATCCTGCATCTGACTTTGGCCATAGGCTGGTCAACTCTGGACTCTGGGAACTAGTCGCGGAACATGTGGCTGCAAGGAACAGTTGCCCACCGATGACAGACCCCGCAGAGAAACAGGGGCGCCTTCCAAAGGGGCCTGGGGCCATCTCGTGGGTCCTCAGGGCTGTCCAGGCTCCCTCCACACCCTGTCCCTTGTTCAGTTCAAATCCCCAAATGGCACCTGGCATGGGGCTAGGATCATGCTGTCAGGGCCCTGAGGCTGGGCAGGGCCTGAGGCTGGACAGGGACCGGCCAAAGCCCGACTCTCGGTGACCAGCTACAGGAGCTCGGCAGCTGACAGAGGGCAGCACCTCGTCCCAAAGCGGCACCCATCTGCTGAGTTACTGTGCGAGCTGATGAGACCCGCAGAGCAGCTGCCCCAGCCTCTGGAGGCCCCTCCCGGAGCCAGCGGGCACCTGGGGCTTCCTCGCCCCGCCTGAGGAGTTCGGGGTGGGGCAGGGCGGGTGCCCAGCGGCTGGACCTGTCCCCCGGGGTGCCTCTTGGCCCTAAGAAGACAGGCAGTCCCGGCAGGCACACGATGTCGCGGCTGAAATCGAGCCTTCCTCCAGATCTCCGAGGGCTCAGGTGAGAGCTTCCGCCGGGGCTGGGGGCTCGGGACCCCCGCAAGCAGCACCGGCTGCAGGGGACAGCTGGCAGTCCTTTGAAGGATGGATGTTTAAAGCAGCGTTTCTCGGCCACAGGCCGCATGTGGGAACTGTAAAGCACCCGCGTCCCGTGGCGAGATTCAGGAGTGGCTGGAAGAGGGAGACGAGGCACGTCGTCGGGCAGAGCCGGACAGAGCTGTCGGGCGGGGGCGAGGATGCGGGACGGCGAGGGGGGCAGAGGTGAGACTCGGGGGCAGCCTGGGGACACCCTGGCTTAGATTTGAGAAGCCTGTGGCCGTCCGAGTGGAGCTGCCCAGTGGGCCACGGAGGGTTCCAAGTGAAGTTAAGGCTGAAGGTGTGGATTTGAGATTCGCCAGTTATAAACGGTACTTTTCATGCAATACTCACTTATTTTTCTCACATCTTACTTTTAATGAAATGACTGTTTGCAAAGCAAAACCTGCGAGTCATCGTGCGTTTCACAGAAGCTCTAACTGCAATGTATTATAAACATAGCACTGTATCTAAAGGAAGAAAAATGCCAGGAGCCAGAAGAATTCTCTCTTTAAATCTGATCAAGCTAAAAAAAATGACCCAATAAGCCCACCCACCGTCAGGCTGGTCCCCTCCCCTGGCAGAGAAGCCACCTCCTCAACATCATGGCTTTTTATTTATTTTGAAGAGAGAAGGAATTGTTCAGCAATAGGGAAATTAACTTTGTAGCAAATAAGCATCATTCCTCTGAGTTGCACCAAGTTGTCTGCTAGCCCGCCGTGGTCTGGGCTTAGGGGACACCCGGAAAGGAGGAGGCCACCCTCGAAGGCTCTCAGGTCTGCCGCCAGCCTACACACGTGTCCCCTCCATCCCCCGCCCTCATGCCCTGCCTGCCTCATCCTGCCTGCAGCTTTGAAGGGGAGCACGATGAAGGCCAGCAGGTGCCACTGGGCCCAAGGCTGCCAGCCAAGCGCCCTGTGGCCCCGGGCGGAGTGGCCTGGCGGTCAGTCCTGCCTGCATGGCGTGAGCGCTGCCAGGACACTGCAGAGAGGAGCCCCCAGAGGGGCCCCCGCCCCCAGACTCTTCTGCCCTGCCTCACATCTCAACCTCTCTCCTGAAGTTGTGATGTTTGCTGGTGTCTGTGAGACCTTGGGCCTCAGCCTGGGGTCAGGGGTCAGGGAAGGTTGTAGGTGCTGTTTGTGCTTTGGGGGTGCCTCTGACCCCATTGCCCAAGTCTGGAGAGGGCATGGGCTCTGTAGGCCTGTAGCTCTGGCCTTGAAGCTGAACCAGGCGTGCGAAGTTCTGCCTTCTGGTCACGTGCAGAGTGCCCTGTGCAACTGCTGGGACACCCTTTGCAGGGGGTGTGTGGCCAGTTGTGACATCTTAATTGGGATGTTCAGAAGACCCGGCGCGTGCCTCTGGCCCCGGGCTTTGGGGGGTCACAGCTGCAGTGTTCGAGCTGGTCACTTTTCTGTGGTTGGTCCTATGCGGCATTGTACCACCCCATGCTGCCCAGCAGGTGTTGTGGACGCTGAGACCCCAACTGAGCAGGACAGAGTCACAGCAGATAGTTACACGGGTGACAGACGCAGGTCACTGCCCCGTGCTGTACCTTCATGGGCATTGAAATACCCTTTTCTGGCTGTTTTAGTCTTTTCTGTGAGTTCTGTAGGGTTGGATGTCAGTTTCCAAAGTTCTCTGGACGATCTCCTAACGGTTGTGGAGAAGGAGAGTTTGTTCCCATGTCCCGTTGTTCTTAGGTGCTTTTGTTTTCAGGCTCGTGTCCTGGCCGAAGTGAGCTGCTGGCAGGGTGCCCTCTGCAGAGCGGGGTTTCCCGAGCAGTTCTCTGACATCCTGAGGCTTGCAGTGGGGAATGCTCCGGTTGAAGATGGTCCAAAAGCACAAGGGGCTCGGATGCTCAGAGGACCAGCCTGGGGGCCCTCCCTCGCTTCCCGCTCTTCTGCCCGTGGGAACCCCCAGCCTACTGGGGCTTTTCCATCTTTCAAAGGAGAGTCTGGCTTTGGGACAAGAACCAGGAGGAAGGAAGCAAACCGGGCTGATGACCGTGGCCGCTGGGCGGCTCAGAGGGCAGCTTTGGTTCCAGGAGTCCCCGTGGGCACTCCGAAACTGTGTGGCCTCCCTGTGCTGGGTGGAGGGGCCGGGCAGCTGCCCAGGCTGAGGTCTCAAGCCTGGCCTGCTTCCTCCTTCATGTGTGCCAGTTTGGTTGGGTGTCTTCAGTGGGCAAGCTGCAGCCTAGGGAGGCAATGCCGCCATCCTGGCCCTGCCTGCAAGCACATCACACAGACGCTTGGGACAGGGCTGGGGGTGCTGTCCAGACTGGGTCCTTGTGGGGAGGGGGCTCACTGGGAGGGGCTGGCGGGTGCACAGCCCATCCCTACTCTTTGAGGATCAGGAAAACCAGGCTTCCGACAAAAGCAGGTCTTACATCACCTTCTCATCACCTTCTCATCATCAGCTGCTGACCTTCGGGAAAAGGGTCAGAGAGAAGCCTGGCCAGGGCCCGATAAAGTCACAGATTTTATCATGAGACTGTGTCCATAGCACAGAGAGCCCAGAGGCTGTGGCAGGTTAGCCCTTCTCTGGGTCCAGAACTTCCTCGAGCAGGAAAACCGGGTTGAGGAGGCTGTCATCAGGAGAGGTGGAGTCCCAGAGACTGCCCTCCTTCCCTGCCGGAAGCCCCAGGCCCCTCCTCTGTCCACCACCTCGAAGGCCGCGCCCTCTGGGTCTGGGTGCTCAGCGACCTAAGCCTGGCTTTCCCTACCAGCGAGTCGACCTGCAGTTACATGGCCGAAGGCAAAGATGCTGGAGCCTGATGCTTTACAAGCAACTGAGCACCTGACTGGCCTCCGGCTGGAATGGCCAGTTACGGGCATCTTGCGTCTGAGGACCTCCTTAAATGAGGCCACGTCACCCATGCAGTGTGTCCTGAAGTGAAGGAAAGGTGAGTCATTCGTGTCCCTTGTGACATCTAAGTGTGGTCCCGAAACTCAAGTGCCTGCCCACACCTGCCACAGCACAGCCATTTCTCGTCCAGGTGATTTTGCTCACATCTGCCTGAGCTGCTCTGTGCTCTATGACTCGGCTCAGACTTCCACACAGGGGCCCTGCTCTCAGAAGCTGCCTCTGACGTTCACTCTCATGGGTCCCTTCCAAGGCCCAGGGAGGGACCTACTAATGTGTTCATGCGTCATAAGGTTTTGTGTTTTGCATGGGCAGCCACCGGGAATCGAACCCGGGTCTCTGGCATGGCAGGTGAGAGCTTAGCCTGCTGCGCCACCGTGGCCCACCCAGTCATAAGGTATCAATAACAGGTGCAGAGGTATTTTAACCATAGCTGTGTGACTGTCCACTTCAACTGCACCCATGGCCCTTCCTCTTGGGTTCGGTGGTGATGGAGTTTCCACAGGCTTTTTATGAATCAGAGTAACCGGAGGCTGAATTTGGAACATGTTTAGTTTGTGTTTGTGTTTATGTGGTTGTTGGTATAAGAATGGTGTCTCCACCAAAGAAACAGATCAGTAGGAGATATTGACATGCATATGGACACAAACTCAGACACGGACACGGACATGGAGTTAGCCACAGTGTGAGAAACGGACACGGACATGGACACAGGATGGAATTACACACAGAGTCAGACACAGAGTGAGACATGGACTTAGACTCAGACATAGGTTAGACATGGACACAGAATTACACATCGACACAGACCAGACGGATACAGAGAGCCTGACACAGGACTAGACATGGAGTTAGACGTGGACTTCGGTACAGAATTAGACAGAGGGTTGGACATAGAATATGACATAGGTGAGATGTAGATGCAGACCTAGTGTTAGACACAGACATAGAAAATGACAGAGTTACACGTAGATGCAGACCTAGTGTTAGACACAGACATAGAAAATGACAGAGTTACACGTAGATGCAGACCTAGTGTTAGACACAGACATAGAAAATGACAGAGTTAGATGTAGATGCAGACCTAGTGTTAGACACAGACCGTCATGGACAGAGACGTAGAGACATTTCTTTTACGAAGAAATGGCCTGAGCAGTTTTGGAGCCTGGCTAAGCAAGCCTGAAATCCCTCCCTTCCCAGGGAAAACTAAGCCCAATTCTAAGGCCGTTCAACCCATTAAGTCTGGTCCATCCAGAACAACATTTCTTCCAACTAGGTCAGGCCCACCCAACATCATCTCCCCAAGGGCTGCTGAGTAAGGACCTGAATTGCTTCTGCAAATACCCTTCCCAGTAGCACCTGGACTAGTGTTTCATTGAATATCTGAGGACGGCCGCTCAGCCCCATATCACGGATACCTCCAAAATTCAGCTTACAAATGGCTTCCACAATCTGCCAAATGTGTGACAAGTCATCCAACGCTAGCTGGAGGGGGGAAAGCAGGGTTAATGGAGCAGTGTGGGCACATCCCGACACACTCAGCACCACAGCAGGCGGGGACCAGAGGAGAAGCAAGCTTTGATACAAGAAACAAGAAGCTACCCTACAGAGATCCTTTTAAGCACCAGAGCCTAAAAGATGCAAGGGTAGGGCGGGCCACAGTGGCTTAGTGGCAGAGTTCTCACCTGCCATGCCACAGACCCGGGTTCGATGCCTGGTGCCTGCCCATGCGAAAAAAAAAAAGACGCGAGGGGAAAGTTCAACATTCATCAGTGCTAGTCAAACTTGAAGCTCTAAATGGTGCACCACATGCAATCATACATGCTTTTCTCTTTTTTTATGGGAATGAGGTATTAGAGATTTATCAAACTTGTCATTTTATCTGTATCTTGGAAAAACATTTTGGAGCATTTTTGGATGTAATTCTATAGATACTGGAAGACGTGGATGCATATAAAGTATATCATGTTTGGTCATCTTTAACTTTGTGAAGGAATTAGAAAATGCAAATAATAAAAATTAATGGGAATATGCAGGATTAGCCACGGAACTAATAGAAATTTTTCTGATATCAAGAAAGAAACATTGACAAGAAAATTTTCAGGTCATTCCAAAACAATAATTTATAAATTTCAAATTGAGGTAATGAAGAGACTCTTACATTATATGATAATTTAATCACTGAAGAAAAGTGAATGATACAAATGAATGGAGGCAAATTAAATTTCTGATTTGACACAAAATGACTTCACTAACTCATAATATGCCACTAACTGCAAGGTTAACAAATGGATTAATGAGTGTCATCAGATCCAAAACTAATTAAGATTTTCCATTAACAAAAATACTCATAACGAATGCCCTGAAATATTAAAACTTGTATGTGAAAGAAATTTGATAGAGGTTTTCCCAAACTTAATACAACCTTAAAAATTTATACCGCATGACCAATAAAAAATTGAATAGTTTCAAGAATCATTTCCAAACTAGCAAAGATTTTTTAAAATTTGTGGTCAGTTGTGCTAGAGCAAAAACTGAATTTTCTTCCTATTCCTTTATAACAAAGGTGTTACAACGCCATTGCCAGAGATGGTCTAAAAGAAGGTATTATAAAAGAAGGAAGTGAATGCCTAAAAATAATGTGTCACCTTCCTCAATTTGTGATGTTTTTGTAGTTGTCAGCTTTAAAAGATCTGTAATTGCCCATGATTGCTGAATAAATGTTCACTTTGTACCCATTTTCGCCTTATTTCTCAGCCAGGGCCCCGTACTGCACACACTGGCCCCACAGCGCTGAGCCCTGGCCTGGCGGGCGCCTCCTCCAGCTCCACTTCTGCCAGGGCCGCGCCCACGTGCAGCGTCCGTCTGCCGTGCGTCTGCCCCGCGCCCACGGCCGCCCCCGCAGCTGCCCCCGCAGCTGCCCCGCGCCCACGGCCGCCCCCGCAGCTGCCCCCGCAGCAGCCCCCGCAGCTGCCCCGTGCCCACGGCCGCCCCCGCAGCTGCCCCCGCAGCAGCCCCCGCAGCTGCCCCGCGCCCACAGCCGCCCCCGCAGCCAGTCGCAGCCGCCCCCGCAGCCGGCCCCGCGTCTCGCCCTGGGTCCCCAGGGCGGCTTCCCACCTGCAGCGCACCAGGTGGGCGAAGTCTGCGCATGCGTGCGCAGGTGCGGGCGGCCAGGGAGCGGGCACAGAAGGGCCCACGTGGGCGTCGCCAGCTCTGCGGACACCAGCCTCATCCTCAGGGTTCAAGGACAGGCCCCAGATGGTGAGGTCACCTGGGGAGAGTGCCCTGCAGCGCTTCCCCGCTGCTGACCGCTGACGAAAGCTGGGACTACCGAAAAACCAGGAGTCAGAGACCAGCACACGGTCAATCCCGAGAGAACTTCTCGTTAAGAAACCGAAACGAACGGCAACCACAGACAGTGAATTAACTGGGTCAAAGAAAACAAAAGGAAAGCTGCCTCCTTACACCTCTCCTCCCCCCTCGCCCCCCCAAATCCTTGATTTTTAGTACAGCGGTTGGATGGGGTGGAGACGCACGGCTATCTGTTTGACTTTACGATCACGTGGTCAGTGGATGGGAGGGAAAAACGACTCAGCACATGGCCAAATGGACCGTTTCTTAGAATAGCAAAGACGTTTAAACCTGGCATATATGTTGTTTGGCATCCAAAATTTTTTTCCAAAATGCAGCTCTGAATTATAATGGAAAATGATTTGAAACAACTCACTCATGTATTTCTCCCATTCAATAAGGCATTTCCTTAAATAATTCCCCCACCTGCTTTGACGCTGCAGCCGTCGCTTCCCCTGGGGCCAGTGAGAAGCAGCGTGTTTTCCATTGTTGGCGGGTGGGAGGGAGGCCTCTGGGCTCAGCGGCCTTTTCCAGAATTGCCCTATTTTGTTCACTTGGCGTTTTCCACCCCACCCAAGGTGCCGCTTCTTGATCTTTTTGAAATGTGGATTTCTTGAAAATCCAGCAATTTGCTTCCCAGAGAAAAATTTGCAAAGAGACCTAGGCAGAGCATTTTGCACACATTTTTCATGCCTGGATGGAGTCCTGCCCACTCTCCAAGGAGCCCCAGCCCAGCCCCCACTGTGGCGTGGTGTGTCTCAGAAAGTCACACTGGAGTGCTAGCCCCCGCCCTGCCAGGGGCCTGCTTGGAAGTGGGACCACTGAAGAAGCAGTCAGTAAAGGTGAACCCAAACTGGGCTGGGGGTGGGTCCTAATCCAAAAGGGGGGGTGGGGACACGGTAGGAGAAAGTTCTGGAAAGACAAAGTGAACGAGTCTGAGAGTGTGAGAGCATGCCCTGGGGTAGAGGCAGAGTAGAGCTCAGAGGACGCTGCCCCACAGCTCCGGGACCCCAGACTCTCAGCCCCCAAGGCCTGGCACAGACGCCGCTGCCTGTGAGCCCCCCAGCCCATGCCCCTTGCTCACTGCAGCCGTGGGACTGGCGCAGACCCGGGCGGAGACCCCTGCCCACAGCTGTCCCTGGAGAAGGCCCAGGAGGAGCTGCGGGATGGGCCCTGAGGGGGGATGGGCGAAGCTTTATCTGGGCCAGGTGTCAAGACACAAGGAGTCCCAGGGGAGGAGGAGACTTGGATTTCCAGGTCCCGAGATCAGTGCCTTCCACTTGCTGGTTTGCAAACGAGTCCGTGACCTGGGGACGAGCGGGGCAGCTGCGCGGGTATGTGGCCCAGTGTCAGCAGCGTGTGCTGTGTCTTAGCACAGGATCTGTTCCCCACGGATAGAGAGTTTACTTTAAAGAATTCTTCTACTAATATTCATGTTTATTTTATGGGTAATGTTAAGTGTCACGTAAATAGATAAATAAATCTCATTTGAAAGCAAATTTACATTTACAGAGATCACCCAAAATGTAAATCTATTAAAAATACACCTTGTCTTGATGTTTATTTCACATTACCTAAACACATCCAATTAGGCAAATTTACACTTTCCTTTCACATCTTTGCATTCCTGATGTGCACACACCAGGTCGAAGAGCACGCTGTGACCGTGAGGCCACAGAGCCCCACTGGTGGGGCCGGATCCCGCCCTCAAGCACGCACCGTGGGTATTGTCGCCACTCGGGCCGGCAGCAGAGAAAAGCAGCTGATTCCTTAGGCCCCCTGAGGTCGCTGGCACTTGATTTCTTATGGTGCTTTCTAATTATGAATCGCAGGTCGGCAGGTGACTTGTCTCTGCAAGTTCCTTGAAGTATCAGGGAGGCCCCACTTGCTGTGCACTGGGCTCCCCCAGTCTGCACGCCCTCGACGCCGAGGGGCTGGCACGCGCCGAGCACGCGCTGCGGTGCATTTAGAACGTACACTCTGTGTCACTGTCCCTCTTTTGTGGCAAAATCTTGCCGGGCTAGAAAGTGAGCAGTTATGTCTTCAGGCAGGCAAAGGAGAAAGAAGACCGACCGGTGCAGACCAGGGCTAACGTCGGGGAGGCCTCCGGGTGGACGGGTGGACCGGCGGCCCGCACGCGGCGGAAGGGACGGTGCGGCCGGCGGCCCCCCTAGGTGGCCAGCTGCTCGTTCTGCTCGATGTGGCCCACGAGGTCCTTGGTGTCGCCGGCGCCCAGCCCGCGGCTGTTGAAGTAGAGGGTGTTCTCAAAGGTGCCCTCCAGGAGCAGGCGGGCGCGCCGCTTCCGCTGGATGAGGTAGGCAGCCAGGCCAGCACCCGCCAGGGCCAGCAGCACCAGCACCACCACGACCCCCACCGCCCTGGGCGCCGGCTGGGAGGGCGCCATCTTCCTGGGGTCCGCTGGAAGAGAGGAGGGTGCTGGAACAGCGGGGAGGGGCGCGGCCCCCCCCGCCACAGGCCCAGGATGCGTGTCGGGGCAGCGGGCAGGCGGAGGCAGGCAAGAAGGCGAGGGGCCACCGCAGCACCCACTGGGCTAGCCGGGGCGAGGCCATGTCACCCGCCTGCACGGCACCACGCTGGGGAATCAGCAGCATTAAAACATAGGTGCCTCGCTTCAAAAGAATTTAAGGCTCCTTACAAATACATAAAAATACATAAAAGATGAAGAAAAGAGTAAAAGCCCAAAATTAGGGAATAGAGAAAACAAGAGTAGTGCAAATGGAATCCATGGGCATGGCTAGGAGCCAAGTAGCACCCGTGCTGCCAGAGGCCACTGCAGGTGGCCACAGATTCCAGCTGGGGTTCCCGCAGCGGCGGCAGGAAGAGTGAGATTGGATGAGGGCCCAGCTTGGACCGTCGCAGCGTGACTCAGAGCAGGCAGAGGACAGCCTGGCCGAGGTGGGAGGACAGCGGCAGGGAGGACAATGGTGGGAGGACATCCTTGCCAAGGCGGGAGGACAGGGGTGGGGAGGACAGTGGTGGGAGGACAGCGGCAGGGAGGATAATGGTGGGAGGACATCCTCGCCAAGGCGGGAGGACAGTGGTGGGAGGACAGTGGTGGGGAGGACAGGGGTGGGGAGGACAGTGGAGGGAGGACAGTGGTGGGGAGGACAGGGGTGGGGAGGACAGCGGCAGGGAGGACAATGGTGGGAGGACATCCTCGCCAAGGCGGGAGGACAGGGGTGGGGAGGACAGTGGTGGGAGGACAGTGGTGGGGAGGACAGTGGTGGGAGGACAGCCTCACTGAGGTGGGGAGGACAGTGGTGGGGAGGACAGTGGTGGGAGTACAGTGGTGGGGAGGACAGTGGCGGGAGGACAGGGGTGGGGAGGACAGTGGTGGGGAGGACAGTGGTGGGAGGACAGTGGTGGGAGGACAGCCTCACTGAGGTGGGAGGACAGTGGTGGGGAGGACAGTGGTGGGAGGACAGCCTCACTGAGGCGGGAGGACAGTGGTGGGGAGGACAGTGGTGGGGAGGACAGTGGTGGGGAGGACAGTGGTGGGAGGACAGGGGTGGGGAGGACAGTGGTGGGGAGGACAGTGGTGGGAGGACAGTGGTGGGGAGGACAGTGGTGGGAGGACAGCTTCACTGAGGCGGGAGGACCGGGGTGGGGAGGACCGGGGTGGGGAGGACAGTGGTGGGAGGACAGTGGTGGGGAGGACAGTGGTGGGAGGACAGGGGTGGGGAGGACAGTGGTGGGGAGGACAGTGGTGGGAGGACAGCCTCACTGAGGCGGGAGGACAGTGGTGGGGAGGACAGGGGTGGGGAGGACAGCAGTGGGAGGACAGTGGTGGGGAGGACAGTGGTGGGGAGGACAGGGGTGGGGAGGACAGTGGTGGGGAGGACAGCGGTGGGAGGACAGTGGTGGGAGGACAGCCTCACTGAGGTGGGGAGGACAGTGGTGGGGAGGACAGTGGTGGGAGGACAGTGGTGGAGAGGACAGTGGCGGGAGGACAGGGGTGGGGAGGACAGTGGTGGGGAGGACAGCGGTGGGAGGACAGTGGTGGGAGGACAGTGGTGGGAGGACAGCCTCACTGAGGTGGGGAGGACAGTGGTGGGGAGGACAGTGGTGGGAGGACAGCCTCACTGAGGCGGGAGGACAGTGGTGGGGAGGACAGTGGTGGGAGGACAGTGGTGGGGAGGACAGTGGTGGGGAGGACAGTGGTGGGGAGGACAGTGGTGGGAGGACAGTGGTGGGAGGACAGCCTCACTGAGGTGGGGAGGACAGTGGTGGGGAGGACAGTGGTGGGAGGACAGTGGTGGAGAGGACAGTGGCGGGAGGACAGGGGTGGGGAGGACAGTGGTGGGAGGACAGGGGTGGGGAGGACAGTGGTGGGGAGGACAGTGGTGGGACGACAGCCTCACTGAGGTGGGAGGACAGGGGTGGGGAGGACAGTGGTGGGGAGGACAGTGGTGGGAGGACAGTGGTGGGAGGACAGTGGTGGGGAGGACAGTGGTGGGAGGACAGCTTCCCTGAGGTGGGAGGACCGTTGCGGGAGGAAAGCCTCACCGAGGCTGAGGGCTAAAGCCAGAGATCAAGCAGTGCGTCCAGCAGCCAGGCTGCACTGACAGGTCACGAGTGCTGAGCTTCAGTAGCGACCTTACCTTTCGTTGTAATTGACGTGCGGGTAGGTTCAGCATCAACAACTGTTTGTTAAAAAAGAGAGAAAGGAAGTGATTAAACACGTATAGGAAGCTGGTGCCTGCAGGGAGCGCGTGGCCGCGGCGCGGCTCCCAGAGGCGGAAGCGCTGCATTGGGTTTAGAGTGACGCAGACGGTTCACAGTGACGTGTAGAGACAGATTCACACGGCCCAGCAGCACCGCACAGCTGCGCGGAGACCTCGGCGCCTCACGAGACCCGAAGAGGAGACCCTCCGGGCCGTGTCGGGGCTGCAGAACCCCACCCCGGACCCCGCCCACCAGTGACGAATTCACCCGGGGCTTTGCGGACAGGCCCCACGGTGAGGAGGGGGGGGGTATCTCCAAGTTAAACAAGCCCGAAGACCAGCACAGTTCTGGAATAGTAACATCTACCAGCGGACTCATTTTATCAAATTCACTTTTTAAAACGCTATTGTCAAACTGCCCGCTGTCCGCGGGGACGGAAGACCGCGCAGGAGGGTGGCGGGAAGGGCTCGTCATGGTGCCGACACGCCGAGGACCCCAGCACTTCTCCTTCTCAGGAGGGGCCTCTCCTTCTCAGGAGGGGCCTCTCCTGGCCGCCTGGCCTGTCCCCACCGGCGCGAACGCTCTGTCCTCGCCCTCTCCTCTGTGTCAACGTTGCTGGTGCCCCGTGTGCTGGGACATGTGTCCCACATGTGGGCCACGTCAGACGGCCTGCTGCACTCCTGCCTGGCTGCAGAACCGGCTGCCGCTGCAGGACGGGTTTAGGGAACGCGATGGCCTGTGCCCCACTGCCACCCCACCCGGGACCGCGTAGCACGGGCAGGGATGCTGGCCGCCACCTCTGTCCACACGCCAGGCTTGGACTTACTTTTTGGCCTTTTACAGATATACCCTTTGTAGGACGAGCAGTGAATCCCACTCCAAAACCCAGAGGCCGCCGACACGGCCACACAGTCATTTCGCTCCCCAGACGGGTCCCCCGCGTTCCAGTTGACGAAGGAGAGGGCATTGCTGTTGATCCACAGCCAGATCCCTGCGATTGAACAGAGCCAGTGAACCGCGAAAGAAAAATAATCCACGTTGACATAAATCCAACTTACCTACGCAACAGGTAGTACTACTTTATACCAGAATCAATAGTAGTTTACAGCTAGAGTTTTAACTGATGAGACTGTAAAGATGAATAATCACAGGGAAGGAAACAAAGGAATGTGTTTCCTACATAGCTTTCATTGAAATGTTTTTATATTTACACTTATCATATTCTAGGTATTTTTCCGGGCATAAAATAGAAAATTCTTTTTAATGCTTCTTAAACTAACTTAGCTATAGAGAATTTTCTTTTAATTAGAAACTTTGAAGATAGCATATGCCATTTAAATTTCATTTTTATCTCAAATAAAAATATGGGTTTGAGTTTTTAAAATCTATACAAATTAATGCTTGTTTGAGGCAAAACTTTCCAGAAATGAGCCTGTGTTTTACATGTAATATTCTAAAATATTTTTTTATTTACTAATGGTTCTACAAAAATTACCTTCAACATTTCTGTACAGTCCTATCCAAAAATCGGTTTTACTTTTTAGTGGTTCAACCCGATATGACAGAAAATTAGATTCTGCAGCAGTTTCGATGGAAGCCAAGGAGGCACCTGAAATACATAAAAGCTGTTTAAGATTCAATATTAAGTGAAATATTTTATAGTAATATTGCTATTAAGAGCAATAAAAATCAGTGCCACAGCTCCATTTAAGGGAAAGAATTGCAAAGAGTGGGCATGTGTCATCGCAGAGTTTGCTTCCATTCTGAGAATGTGGTTTTTAAAGCATCTCATGTGCAGAGGGCACCAAGCTAACTGCTGTGGGATGCCCGAGGCTGAGTGGGGCACAGAGTGAGTTCTACGGGCTGGTGCAGGGCCAGCAAAGGGCTCAGGGCACAGGAGTAACAGGAGGGAGTAGCTGCCGTGAGTTAGGGCACTGAGACGGGGGAGAGCCCCTCAAAGGGGGTGTGGAGGATGCTGGATTTAAGATGCTACAAAGCACAGGATTTCCAGAAGAAAGGAGAGAAAATAACCCCAGGAAGAGGAGGTAACAGGAGGAAAGACAGGCAGGAAACACTGCACTTCTTCAGGAATCATGCCCTTGGTTTGATGAGCCATCTGGTCAACCTGGGAGGGAAGCCTAGGTCGGCCGTGAGGCCAGGGCAGTGGGATGACCAGAGGCACTCAGTGTCTCCAGGCAGCAGAGCAGCGCACAGTGCTGTAGGTGTAGTCACCCGGCCATGTGTATAGGACAGTTCAAGGTCATAAGAAGGAGGGAACTGGCAGACTGGCTGATTCGGTGGTTGTGGCATGACGGCCCAGAGAGGATGGCGGGTGATGCAGCATCAGCTCTAGGTTGCAGAGCAAAAATCCATAGCTCCTCCTAATAACTCACACATTTGCACACTTGGAGCCAGGCCCCGTGTTCTGAGCTTTACAAGCATGATTTCATTGCATTTTTAAAACAAGCTCATGAAACAGAAACTCTTGCTGCCCCTTGAGCAGCAGCTGAAGGACGGAGGGCTATCACCTTGCCAGGGCCCCAGGGCTAGAAGAGGGCAGAGACGTGACGTGATGCAGACGTCTGCGCCTCGAGACCTGGCCTGCGACCACACACCCTGCCTCCCACTGCTGGGTCCCAGGCAGCCTCTCAATGAGTGTTTTCACGGCACTCTTGCCCATTCCATTATTAAGTGAATTTCCTAGATAGTAGATATTTCAAAATATTTGTAAACATAATTTGATAAATGAGGCTCATGCATTTTCTTTACAGGAAAATATAGCCACCTAAAATTGAAAATGAAGTTTCCTCATATTCATAGAAAACTTAAGAAAAATACTTATCAACATGAAAGGAAACATTTTTTTAACTGGAAAAGTCCAAAGACTCCGGGTGACATCTTCAGGAACAGCAGAGTAAGGGCCCCTGAAAATCCTCTTCTCTAAAAGGTGATGAGGACACAGTCCAATCTGCCAAAACCAACTTTTCAGAGCTTGAAGTCCACACATATGTATAGGGCTTCATGCATGCTCCAGAGAGACCTGAGAAGCCCTGAGCAAGCAGGAAGCAAAGGCTAAGGCAGAACTGTGAACCTGTGCTGAAGGCCACATGCGAAGACGTGGAGACTCATTGTTCCAGGCACTTAAGGAAGCCCCTTCCTAAGCATTAGCTGACCAGTAAGCTAAATGAGTGGACTTCAGTGGCCACACAGGAGAATGTAAACTTTACAGACTTAGTTCTGGGAAGTCACTAAACAAATAAATCCCTACCAACAATAAATAGTAACACACCCTGGGGAGGGGGGAATCTGGTTTCCACAATTGCTAATATGTATTATTTCAAATTTCAGTTCTTAACAGAGAATTACAAGACCTGCAAAGAAACAAGAAAGTAGGGCCTGTTCGAAAGAAAGAAGCAGTCGACAGAGAGTGTCCCTAAGGCGGCCAGACACTGACCTTTAAATCAGCTATTTTAAATAGGTTCAAAGTGCTAAAGGAAACTGTGTCTAAAGAACTGAAGGAAAGTGTTAGACGATGTCTCATCAAATAGAGAACATCAACAAAGAGACAGAAATTATAAAAAAATGAAAAAGATAGAAATTCAGAAGCTGAAAAGCACAGTCATGGAAATGAGAACTTCACAGGAAAGGCTCAAAAACAGATTTGACCAGACTGAAGAAAGAATCAGCAAACTCAAAGATAGGTAGATTGATATTATCCAGTCTGAGGAACATGGAAAAAAGAAAGAAAGAAAATGTGCAGAGCATAAGGCACCTGTGCACCCCCCATCAATCACATCAAAACCACAAAGCGGGAATCCCAGAGGAGAAGAGAGAGAATGGGGTAGAAAAAATGTTTGAAGAAACAATAGTCTAACATTGTGGTAGTTAGGTTCAGGTGTCAACTTGGCCAGGTGAAGGCACCTAGTTCTGTTGCTGTGGATATGAGCCAATGGCATGTGAACCTCATCTGTTCCTGATTACATCTGCAGTCGGCTAGGAGGCGTGCCTGCTGCAATGAAGGATGTTTGACTTAATTGGCTGGTGCTTAAATGAGAGACTCAAGGCAGCACAGCCCAAGCAGCTCAGCATCCCTCATCTCAGCACTCAGAGCTCAGCCCAGGCCTTTGGAGATGCAGAAAGGAATCACCCCAGGGAAGATTGTTGGAACCCAGAGGCCTGGAGAGAAGGCCAGCAGAGACCATCCTGTGTCTTTCCATGTAGTAAAAAACCTCAGTTGAAAGTTAACTGCCTTTCCTCTGAAGAACTAATGAAATAAATCCCCTTTTATTAAAAGCCAATCCATCTCTGGTGTGTTGCATTCTGGCAGCTAGCAAACTAGAACAAACGTTCCTCAAATTTGACGGAAAACATTAATTTAGGCATCCAAGAAGTTAGAACAATTCAGAAGGATAAACTTGAGGAGACCACACCTAGAAACATAATCAAGATGTCAAAAGACAAAGACAGAGAGAACCTCGGAGTCAGCGGGAGAGACGCGATCGCTGGCCGTGGACAGTCACGTCCAAGGGCCCCTGATGGAGTCACTGTAATTGCTGGTGAGAGCCAGGGAGACCAGGGGCAGTGGGGGCCCACAGCACTGCAGGTAAGCAACAGAGAGCCAAGGGTTTTCTATCCAGGAAAACTGTCTTTCAAAAAAGAAGGCAGAATTAAGACATTCCCAGATAAACAATGAAAGCATTTGACACCAGCAAGCCAACCCCACAGGAACAAAAATGGAGCCCTCTGGGCAGAAATGAGAGAGCATCAGACAGTAATTCCAATCCACGTAAAGAAATGAAAAGCACCAGTAGAGGCAACTGCATAGCTAAATACAGAGTATAAATGTGTTTTGTGTTTGGAGCTCTTTTGTGTCTTATCTGATTTCATGACAACTGCATAAAGCAATAATTATAAGCATGTGTTGATGGGTCTTACAATGCATAAAGATGCAACTTGTCCAATGATAACACAAAGGAGAGGGTAGGGGAAGGAGCCAGATAGGAGCAAAGTTTTTGTACACTATTCAAATTGAATTGGTATTAATAAAAAATCAATTGTTAGTTGTAGTCTCCAGGGCAACCGCTAATAAAATGACTATAAAATACATAGTAAAAGAAATGACAAGTTAAATGTGTAGGAAGAATTATGTGCCTCAGAAAAACAGGTTCTTAATCTTAACCCATCCCTTAGGGTGTGAACCCATTGTCAGTAGGACCTTCAGAAGATCTTCTTTAAGAAGACCCTGTTTTTAGTTGAGTTGTGGCCAACTCAATCAGGCTGAGTTTTGGTCCCATTACTAGAGGCTTCGTAGGAGAGAAAGCCACAGGGAGAAGGCAGGGAGGAGTCGAGGCTGGAGGCCAGGAGAAGCCAGAGGAGAAAGACGAGGCCGTCACCATGCACATGGCCAGATGATGGGAAAGTGAGGTCCCCGGACCCCCAGCGGCCAGCCTTCAGAGAGAAAGCATCTCCTGAGGGCACCTCCTAGCCTCAAAACCACGAGCCGGTAAACTGCTGCCACTAAGCCAATCCATTGTGTGGTACTTGTTTTAGCAGCTGGGGAACTAAGACAGGAACTCAAATGGTGCCCTAGAAAATACCTGTTTAATGCAAAAGAAGGCAGCAATGGAGTAACAGAGAAACAAAAAGCCTGAGACATATGGAAAACAAATGTCAGATGACAGTCGTGATACCTGCCTTATCCGTCATCACACTAACTGTGAATGGATTGAACACTCCAATGAAAAGGCGGAGGGGCAGAATGGGTTTTTAAGAAACATGATACAACTATGTGCTGTCTACAAAAGACACGCTATTCAAAGATACAAAAGGGCTTCAAGTAAAAAAGTGGAAATAACACTGTGCAAACAACAAAAATGACCTGGAATGGCTATACTAATATTAGACAAAACAGATTTTTAGACAAAAATTGTGAGTAGAAACAAATAACGTTTCATGATGATAAAAGTTTTAATTCATTAAAAAGATCAACTGTAAACATAAATGCACCTAACAAAAGAGCCCCAAATACATGAAGAAACTGACAAAGAAGACTCCATCTGGCTCAGAGTTTAAAGTCGAAACTCAAGATTAAATTGTGAATGAGCCTGAAGGAAATGAGGGTACAGCTCTTTCCCACCACTAGTGGCATAGAGAATCCTGAGTTAGGGCCTATGCAAAATATAATAAAAAGAATTCGGTAAAATATTCAGTGGGTTTGACTAAGTGCGTTTCTATACGCTCCCTACAAGGTTAGCTTTATTTTACCATTTGTATTTCAAGGAGAAAATTTTTCACTTATCATGTATCTTTGTGAATTAACTTAGGCTTTTTTTCATAACTGTGATAACCAGACCTAAATACTTTCCTCCTAATGATAGAACAAAATGGTCCCTGGGGCACCGGTGAGACCTGAGTTTGCCTGTGACAAGACGTGAGCGCAGCACTCCAGGCGTCGGAGAATGAGGGCCTGGCAGGTTGGGACACGCCGGCAAGCAGGAAGGAAGACGTGCTTGGCCAATGGCTGTTTCCCACCCGGGGATTTCTTCGCAGGCAAGCACCTACCCATGCGGAGACACTCCAGGGACGCCTGCCCCCAGTTCCTGGTGTACGAAGACTCGATGTAGTAGCAGTGACCGTGGAAGGGGACCCACGCCGTGTGCTCGGACTCGGGGCACCTGCCGGGAAGCTGCGGGGGCTCCGTGGCAGGCACTTCTGTCAGTCGAGGACATTTGCAATACAGGAAAATGAGTTCAGGGGGACACCGGACGCTACTGTGGCAGATGAGGGGCATTGAGTCACCTAACATTATTTAAGAAAATGTTTAATGGGCATCATGCGGATCCACCATTCTTATTATGGGGTTTTCTTTTAATTTATGCATTTTTTCATTTGGAGTCTATTTCAGTGGAATGCACTGTGTACAGTGGGAATCAACCACACTCATAATAAAGAATGTAGACCACAGATACCTACCAAACCTATAAGTTTTTTTTTAATCAACCAAAAGTAATTTGTAAAGGGATTCCCCTTCAAGGCACACTTCTCCTTTTCTGGGCTTTAGGCTTTCATTTGCCCGTCTTAGCTATGAATGGTGACTGCGACGCGACTAAATGCTGTGCCAGCATTCCAGGTCTGTGCCCATTATATCTCTGACTCGGATAAATCTGCACACATCCTGATAAAATCATTTTGATAGGGATGCAGTGCCAACAACCGAAAGTACGCACGAATTCCTGGGAAATCTAGCGTTATAGATTCAGAGGACAATCCCATAAACATTCAGAAATTCATAAAGAGAAAAGGACTCCAGCAATGGAGAGAACTTTCTGTCTCCATCATCTGATGCGTCTGCTGGTTCACACAATGGAGGGACATGTATTAGGCCATCTTAGCGCCCTGGGACACGTCACTGCTCGGTGACGTCAGTGGACACGTCACTGCTCGGTGACGTCAGTGGTCACGTCACTGCTCGGTGACGTCAGTGGACACGTCACTGCTCGGTGACGTCAGTGGACACGTCACTGCTCGGTGACGTCAGTGGACACGTCACTGCTCGGTGACGTCAGTGGTGGCGCTCGCGCTGCGTCAGAAATGCTGAGGCCCCTATTCTGTGTTTCCAGTTACCGTCTGATCTTTTGCAGACGAAATAGAAGCATTCCCCACACTGCGCTGTCTTCCAGAAGCCGTCGACGTCCAGGTGGGCGCAGGCCGACTTCAGCTTGGGCTCGTCAGCAGCCCAGTTTGTGTACCGCACCCTCCAGCCGTCCGTCCACACGTACTCGCCGTCGGTCTGCAAGACACGAGCAGCAGCTAGCATGGGCCTCGGCTCGTGCAGAAAATGCCGAAAGAGCCAAGTCAAGACCAAAAAGCATATACTTAGGACCATGACGTGATGGAGACCCCTGAGCTTTTGGAAATGAAAGTCATTTTTTTCCACCAGGGTTTCTCAAATTCGATAAATGTGGCCTTTTTAAAAAGGGGCTATTTCTTGGAGATCCCCAGAAACATGTCGTTGGAAGCCAATTCAAAAAACACTGACCTAGAAAACTGATGTCTTGCTTGATGAAACTCACTCTGATTTGCAGATTTTTAGTGCAAAGGGATGTTTTATCTTCACAGTGAATTAAATGCGTCATATTATTATTGAAGGGGAAATAAAATGTAAGTGATTTTCCTGGGCTCGTGGACCCCGCAAGCAGCCACACCTTGGGGCCCTGCTGCTGAAACCCCCTGGGGACGCGGCCTCTTGGGGCGCGCGCTGGCCGAGCCCCCTGGCTATGTGAGTTCCCCGCTGGTCTTTCAACCATAGGAATCTTGGTGCCATTTAACTTAACTTTTTATTTAATTTAGTTTTAATGGAATAACTTTTTATTCCATTAAAAATTATTCCATTTGTTCAACTAAAGTCATTCATTGAATAAATTTTATGTCACTGACAGCCTAATCAATAACACCAAAAGTATTAATCAGTAAAACTCTTGTATTAATTTAAATGAGAGTTCAAAGGCAATGCCTAAGAACAGATGAGATATAATATTTGTCAGAGATCAACGAATCTTTTCAAAACTTCAAACAATCCTTTCCTTTTTAACTGCGTCATTTAATTTACCAAGCCAATTACCAAAGGTCCAGTGGAAAAATCAAAGGCACATGTTATCTTGGCTTTAGGACCTTGGGATATTCCACCACATATAATTAAAAAATACTTAAATAATCACTAACTCCGTAGGCATAAGGGAGATAAGAGTGTTTTCGTTATAAATATTGGTATAAAGGAAAGCTGTTTAATCTTTCTAAAAACAAATGAAAGCAGATTTTAAACTCATAAGGGAATTGCAGCCATGTCTATAAAAAAGAAAGTGAATGAAAGAATTACTGAATGAAATGAATGAATGATTTACTGAACAAATTAATTACTGACGACATGGTTGGCGTGGGAAAATAAGGATGTTTTGCCTAAGTTAAATCACAGAAGCCATTATGGAACGACCTACTTGTAAAATCTCCACTTCCTAATTGAGGAAATAGTTTTCATCGCGGAGTGCGAGCACTGCTGTGTGTCATGGCATTGGATCCTCTGCGAAATCAGCCACCATTCCCAGGGGTACCCCTTTCTATCCCCCTCTCTCTGCTTGGCTGTGTTTCTCTCCGCTCTGCGATCCTAGGCCACGTTTCCATGTTTTTCTGAGAGACTCTTCTTGGTCCTCTCCATGCACAGCGGGTGCCTTTCCTCTCCTCCCATCATTTTGTAGATAAGTCTTTCTGACACTCCTTGTGCCATGCCTTATTTACTACGTCCCCTACTAGAGCGTTCGCCAGCTGGATGGAGGGGGGCAGGGGGGAAGAAAGGATGGAGGTGCTCCCGATGGAAGCAGGGAGGAAAGGATGGAGGTGCGAAGGTAGGATCATGAGGCCCAGACAAGACTCACCTCAGGAATATTTTGGCAACTGGAACCACCTGGGTGCCCTGCCCGCCCCTTAGCCCATCCCACTCCCTGGCAACCTTCCCTTCTCTGTTCTGGCATTCCGGGCTCTGACTGTGAAGGAATACGTCTCACACACCGACGGCGGCAACACGGCAGGGCCTGTCACTCTAGAATGACTGGCCTGCCCCCCCAAATAAAAGTATCCCTGTTCCCAACAACCAGGCCCCTGCCTGCCCTCCCGATGCCCTCGGCACGGCGTGCGTCGTTGGAACGCAGGAAAGAAAGAAGTAAGGGAATAAGAATGAAACTGTTTAGGTCCAGAATACAGTCTTCACACTCACAGCCCACGTGAGAACTCACGCCTGTTGGAGGATGCCACTTTGATTGGGGCTGCACCTGCCGGCAGGCTCGCCCCACGGCAGCACAGGTGCGCTCTGCTCGCGGGGCCCTGTGGGCCGCTCGCCACGACAGCAAGCAGAGAGGCCCCCACCGGCCATTCCGTCCACGCGGCCGAGCCGGCAGCCACGGGCTCCTCACCTCGTTGCTGTTCAGGGCGAGCCACACGGGCTCCTTCATGTCCTGCACCTGCAGCCACAGGAGCGCGTCGCTGTAGGGATCCAGGACGCTGGCGATCTGGGAGCCGTTCAACTGGCAGTAACTCTTCGCTTCGTGCCACGGCAGCTTCAGCTTCACCAGTGCGTAGCTGCTTTCCCCAAACTTAAAAAAACCACGCAATGGAAGTGTGGTGGGAGGGCTGGGCAAGGAGGGGTCTGGGATAAAAGGGTTAGTTTTGTTAGCATCATCAGTGAACATTAATTGAGCACCAACAGTATACAACTACTATACCCGACTCAGGTAAGAACAGTCAGAATAGCGCACACCACACCAAGGGTTAAGGACATTTTCATGAAGTTTTCGCACCATGAAACAGCTTTTCTTTACACTCTGTATGCCTGGTTAGAGTCAATCACTTCCAAACCGTGTTTAGAACACTAAGGCAGCTCTTTGATCAAGTTTCTAGACTCAAAAACAAGAAGTCTTACAAATCAACAGCGACTCAGGAGAGAGAAACTGCCCCAGTGGCAGATCATGAACTTTTTATTGTAAGTTACAGAGAATCCATTGTCCTGACATCAAGTTCACGTCCTCCTCTCGGGAAGACGTCAAGGTCACGGGCCGCCCCCCCCCCCCCCACTTGCTCTACTCTGCCTGGAGTTTTGTCCTTTCACACAGAAGCCCCACCCCGACCCCAATCCCTTTGGGAGGTGGTTTAGGCTCGGGATGGGGCCTGTACAAGCCACGGTCCACCCAACCTCTGCCCCTCCCGGGCCCCAGCACCGAGCCAAACCCAACAGCAGCTGGCGCCGTGTCGACCCCCACTGTCCGGTGAGGGTCGCCAGCCCCTCCTGGAGGCCAGACCAGTCCCCTCCTGCCAAGGCCAAAGTCAGCACTTGCTCCGGCGCCAGGATGCCCAGGTAGGGGCCGGACGGCCAAAGCCAGCTAAGAAGACGGTGTTGAATGCTTGAAGAGGATCAAACAGCACTACTTCACGGCGTACAAAACGTACACGAAAATCCAATTCCAATTTTATTTTTTAAAGAAGGGAATTGATTGTCCTTAGCATAATTGAAAGCCTATAAAATTTTTATTCTGCCTTTTTTTACTTTAATACTCTGAGGCTTTAAGTCACTAAAATTTTTTAAAATATTTTTTATTGGTGGCAAAATATTTCATGGCTCACGCTCATAAGAAGTGGGAAGGGGGGTGCTGAACAAGCCTGTGACTCACCATCGGCTCCCGGGGGGCCCCTCTGCAGGGACCTGGTGCCCGGCTGCCGTGCTATGACTCTCTGGGCAGGCCTGGACACAGGGGCGGGGGCACCTGGATTAGGGAAAGGTGGCACGGCTTAAACCAACTTTTGGATTAATAGGGAATTAAAATTTCTGAAATAATTTTCAAGTATCTGAAAATACCTCCCATGATTTTCAGTCACTGTTATGAGTTGTCATTCGTTCTCTGATCCCCCAGAAAGTCTGAAGGCAGTGGGAGAACAGGCGTCGTCTCACTCAGGCACCTCTGAGCACGGCCACCTCGTCTCGTCTCTCCTCTAATTCCCCACCCTCCGCATGGGTAACTGGACGCCTCTCCACTCTCAGTTCCCTGGAAACTAAAATGCGCACCACCAAACCTCATTTCTCACTGAATAACCCTATGCGCTGTTTTGTTTTCATTTAACCGTATTCTGGCTTTCTTTGATGAAAAATGGAACTCCAATCAGCTGTTAAAACTCAGGCTATAAAACACAGAATGAAGTGTACATGATGCTTTGTACCAACAGTTCTTAAATCACATGATTTGAACCAAGTTTTTCCCACTCTGACTCTGAAAAACAGGTACAGGAAGGCACATATCCCAATTTTCTAAAAAATTAGAACAGTTCCAACTTCAAGTATAATCTGCACAACTTGCTAGTAATGGATGAGGGGATACACTCTTGAATAAATTATAGAAAACATCACCCTTTTTGCCTGTCACAGGCACACGTGAATTAAAGCGGGAGGGAGGCAAACCCACTGGTCTGAGAGTGTGCATCTGAGGGGCGGCTCCTGGCAGAACCTACCGGGTTTTGTCTGGCATATGTAGCCTCGCTTGCCGTCACACGTGTCATCCATCCACTTCCCTGCATCCCGTGATTTCCCTCCAATGATGACGACGCAGTCGGCCTGCATATTTGAGAGGAGAAGAAAATAAGTAAGAATCAGTAATTATTTAAATCAATTCACTGCTCAGCTGTGGTGGTTAGTTCTGGTGTCAGCTTGGCCAGGTGACGTGCCCAGCTGTCTGGTCAGGCGAGCACTGGCCTGACGGGAGCTGCAGGGACATTTCAAGGCTGGTAGATAAAGCAGAAGGCTGATGGATTACGTCATCAGTCAGTTGATTGCATCTGTGGCTGATCACATCTGCGATCAGCTAAGGCGCATCGCCCACCGATGAGATAATCTAATCAGTTGAAGCCTTTTTAAGGAAGAAGAGAGACTTTCACTGCTTTTTTTAGCCAGCAAGCCTCTCCTGTGGAGCTCGTCCAGACCCTGCCTTGGAGCTGCCAGCCTCACAGCCTGCCCTGCGGATTTTGGACTCTTCCATTCCCACAATGCATGAGACACCTCATATTTACAGCTCTCTCCTGGGGGCTCTGTTTCTCTAGAGAACCCTGACTAACACATAAGCGAAAAACAAACAAAAAGCATTATTCCTAAATCCAAATCGTAGGATCTTCCCCATTCCTGAGCAGCATGCTCAGCCCATTCTTACTTTCCAGGAACCTGTGCCCACTCTCCATGGGGGCCCCTGCACTGGAAGGGCTGCTCTCCAAATTCAAAACCCAGATGGGTTTGGATAAATTGGGGGCATATGCCTGAGGTCCTGAGGTCCCTTTCCACCCATAAGGTGTCTTAATTGCTGCCAAAAGTTAGGAACTGAGTGGATAAGGACAACACAGCGCCCTTTTCCCTACAAACTCTCACAGTCCAAACCCAGGAACAGCTACTCGGTCGTCAAAAGGAAATAAGTGCAACCTATGCTTTTCTTTTGCTAGCAATTTTTAAAGTATTATTAGCAGTTCCGTCGAACTGCGGCATGGCTACAAGGATTTACATCCTATTTATGCTGTCACAGTGGAAGAGTCTGGGCCCAACCCCCAGCTCAGAAAGCAAGAGAGGAGGGTGCCTGGGGCCGAGGACTCCCAGGGGGCAGCCAAAGAGGGGGGTGTGCCGCTGGACCCGCGTGTCGCCAATGCTGCGGCCCCAAGCCCAGCCGGCCGGCCGAGGATGTGGGTGCAGGGCAGGCGGCCCCCAGGCCCCCACTGGCAGTGGGCCACACGAGGCTCTTGACAGGCGAGCGCGCGGCTTTCACATGGTGACGTTCTAAAATAAGAGACGCCCGTCGCGGTCAGCGGCACATCAGAGGCAGCGGGCAGGGTCTTCCTTTTCCTTTTTAGTGGTGTACAAAATAATGTGGTTTTCAGTCAATGGCATCTCAGCTTCAATGAAATGTGGTAACCAAGCTCTCAGACTCTGGACATTTTGTCATGTGAGATACTCTATTTATCTGCCGTATTTCCTGATAACACCCCGCAATCTAATTTGAAATATGGCTGTTTGCTCATTTAAAGTAAGAGGAGGGAGCTAGGGGTGGGCCACGGCGGCTCAGCAGGTAAGAATGCTTGCCTGCCAAGCCCGAGGATCCGGGTTTGATTCCTGGTGCCTATCCATGTTAAAAAAAAAAGATAGAAAAAAAGAGGAGGGAGCTGGGGAGTCACACGGTATCAGGCATCTTAGTAAAATCGTTTTGCTTTTTACAGCTGAAGCCCCCAGATTTCATGGTGTTTATTTCCACAGTTACCTCCTATTTTAGTGAATAATGCTAGTTTCCCACTGTTGCCTGCTATATGAGTTCCTTTTAAAATAAATGAATAAATAATAAAACATTTACTAAAATAAAATTATTTAAATTTGTTAAAAATAAATAAGCAAAAAAAGGAGTCGATTAAAACAAAACGTTAACCACACAATGCCAATCGCAAACCACAAAGACAGCAAAAGACAAGTGGCTGGAGTTGGGGAAACGCAGCTCACCGCGTTGTCTGCCCACACCCGCCTCTACCCTCTCGTCCTGCCCGCCCCGCCGCCCCGTGGCACGCGTCTCGGCCATCAGGAGCCCACAGTCTTATATTCCGAAGGTTCCTTGCTGCCCCGTCTCATGCTCAGCTAGTCTCCCTTCCCCTTACCCGCCCCTGAGGCTCCACTCTGCTCAAGAAAGCCATACTGAGCAAGTGTGTTCCACGTGGGCGTGGAAGAGCAGTCCTCTCCCTGTCTATCAAGCTGTATCGAATCTTCTCCTCCATCCAAGTCCCCAAAACTGTGACAAAGCACTGTGTGCATCAATTCCAGTGTTGTGAAGCATGGACTTAATGTGTCTACATGTGCCAAGAAAAAGTCTAGCAGGAAACTGAACAAAAAGTTAGTGTGCGTGTGTGTGTGTGCGTGTATGTGTGTGGCTTCTAGATGGTGAGCTTATACCAGCTTCATTTGGTTGGTTTCTACTCCTCCATGTGCTCTAAAAACAAAAGATTCTGCAATAATGAATCTTTTAAACACTGTAGTTAAAACCCACCCCTCATCTATTAAATCTTTCTAAGCAAACTCTTCAAATCGACAGTTCTTCTCTAGTTTCCAGCCCTCATTTATATAATGAGAACGCGAAGAATTTCCCTACAGAAAACCACTTGCCCATCACCAGTGGACAGGTAAGAACTGCCCTGTTCGTAGTCATCAATGAATTATCATCAAAATGCCATTTTGATGGGTCACGTTTCTGCTCAAACCTTTTCTCTCTGCTTGTCCGATGAAGTCCAGACCCTTCCAAAGGGCATCCGCGTTTCTCTAACCCCTGCTCTCCACCTTTCAAAGCTCACCGCGGCTTCGTTTCTACGGAAAACTCCTGCGAAACCCAAAGCCATCTGCTCCTGCCCCGACACGTTCACCCACCCCTCCGTGGCCTCCTCTTCCTTATCCTCCTTCTAAGCTGCCTGGTCGTTACATCCCAGCCTTGCGGAAGGAAAGAGCTCGGCCGATTCTTTTCATATCCCCTCCCTCCGCTTTCGTGCCATGACAGTGCCCTGCAAAAGGAAAGGCTGCTTCGTAACCACCTCATCTCCTGGCACGTCCCTTTCCTCTCAGCCACGGTCACGCTTTGAAGCAGGGGCTGCTCCGTTCTCTTTCCTTTCTTTACTCTGTACTTTCTAGTGGTTTGTGCTGCTTCTCAGACATAAGAAGGAAATCTCAGTCTCTTCATTTTCCCACAAAACCTGGAGTGCTGTTGGATGCTGATGGGTGACTGTTCAAGGACTTAAGAATAAATGTAGTCAAGTCGACTGGACAATGGACAGGTGGAAACTGAGCACTGATAAATAACGTATGTCTATGAGAATACAGTTACTTCGCATTTTCACAAAATGTACAGCATTTAAACTTTTTTGGATTTCACTACAATGCATGCATTACCTCTGTTTACTGACTGTTTAAAACTGATTAAAAAAAAAAAAAAAAAACAGATCCACACCAAGCTGCGTCAGTGTAGAATTTCAGCCCTGAATGCAAAGGGAAGGCTGACAAAGAGAGGAAGGAAAACAGGTTTCCTACAAAGGATCAAGAATCAGACTCGTATCAGATTTCTCACAGCAGCACCAAAGGCTAGAAAACAATGGAGCATTTTCTTCAACATTTTGAAGGGTAAATTTTAATAACCTAGAATTTTATGTCCAACCAAGGTATGAATTAAGGGTGAGAGTAGAATAAAGAAGAAAGACATTCTCAAACATGTAAAAAAACATAGTAAAATCGAGAAGTGATGGTCTGGCTCTTAAGTTAATGCACAAAGCACTTAGCTGAAAGCCTGGCACCTGGTGTGCCCCCCAGAGATGCCAGTTCAGTGACAACGACATCCTCTTTCGAGGTCGCATAGCTTCTAGGCCTGTACCCCGAATACGACAGCACCTTCGTTTAGGGGCCGCCGGTGCCAAGAAAGCGGAACGCTCTGGGCTGAAGAGGGCGTCCTAGGAGAACGGCCCTGAGGGTCCCTCACCCCCAAACAGCACCCCACCCCCTCCCCAGCCAAGCCAGCAATCCTGGGCCGAATGCCCACCCTCCCCTCCCCTCACGGCCGCAGGAAGCAATCCCAGGAAGTGGGGGGCTGGGGTGGACTTGCCACGGGGCGGGTGTGGGAGCCGCACTTACGTCCTCGTAGGAGAGGCTGCTCCTCCGCCCACCGGGGAAGCCCTTGCCCCAGTTGGTGTAATGGACGCCGCGCCCATCCGTCCAGAGGAACATGTGCTCCGAGTTCACGTCGTTCAGCCCGGTCCAGGCGTTGTAGGTCGAGTTCTTCATGCGGTAGGTGAGGAAGGCTGAGGAAGCAGGGCGCAAGTCAGGGCACACGTGGGGAGGTCCTCAAGACATGTCCGTTTGAAAATGCTGAGCACGTGTGAACACCCCACCTGCTGTAGTCCAGCCCCACCTGCTGAGAGCTGGGCCCCACCTGCTGGTAGCTCAGTCCACCTGCTGAGAGCTCGAGCCCACCTGCTGAGAGCTCGAGCCCACCTGCTGAGAGCTCGGCCCCACCTGCTGAGAGCTCAGCCCACCTGCTGACAGCTCACCCCACGTGCTGAGAGCTCGGCCCACCTGCTGGTAGCTCAGCCCACATGCTGAGAGCTCGGCCCACCTGCTAAGAGCTCGGCCCACCTGCTGACAGCTCACCCCACGTGCTGAGAGCTCGGCCCACCTGCTGGTAGCTCAGCCCACATGCTGAGAGCTCGGCCCCACCTGCTGAGAGCTCAGTCCACCTGCTGAGAGCTCGACCCCACCTGCTGAGAGCTCGACCCCACCTGCTGAGAGCTCGAGCCCACCTGCTGAGAGCTCGGCCCCACCTGCTGAGAGCTCAGCCCACCTGCTGACTCACCCCACGTGCTGAGAGCTCGGCCCACCTGCTGGTAGCTCGGCCCACCTGCTGGTAGCTCAGCCCACCTGCTGACAGCTCACCCCACGTGCTGAGAGCTTGGCCCACCTGCTGGTAGCTCAGCCCACATGCTGAGAGCTCGGCCCACCTGCTAAGAGCTCGGCCCACCTGCTAAGAGCTCGGCCCACCTGCTGGTAGCTCAGCCCACCTGCTGACAGCTCACCCCACGTGCTGAGAGCTTGGCCCACCTGCTGGTAGCTCAGCCCACATGCTGAGAGCTCAGCTCACCTGCTGAGAGCTCGGCCCACCTGCTGGTAGCTCAGCCCACCTGCTGAGAGCTCGGCCCCACCTGCTGAGAGCTCAGCCCCACCTGCCAGTAGCTCAGCCCTGGTTTCTTTCCTGCCAACAGCCACAGGAAGAATTCAATAACATATGTCTGTTCTGCCAGGAATAATGTTATTTTATCTGAAAATTGTTTCCTTCTGTGCATCTCTATTACCCACATTCTAATTTTGCGGTGCCAGGAATCAGCACTTCGTGGTGAAGAGAGGAAATCCATTCCTGTGTTTCTCTGCTGGGAAGCCAAGTCCCAGCCTGGGAGAAAAATGTGAATGTCATATTCTCAACATTTGTATTGTGTGCTGTGTTCTGACAAGTTGGTGAATTTATCAAAGGTCTTAGCAAGAGCTTGGCTGACTGGTATGCACTGTGTTCTGAGGGAGTGTGCAACAGCATTTAGAGGGAAAAATAAACATTTGGGGAGCATAAATTTTCTTTCTTATTGTTTTTAAGATGTATCATTTCTTCCAGTAAATTTTTGAGAGTCAAAGACTCTCAAAACCAAAAAGGGATGCAAGGGCTACCAGCGCACAGATGCTTTCCACAGTGTTCTTGTAAATTCTCATGCACAGTGAACATCCAGGGAACACCAACCTGCAGCCTGCCAGCCAATGCCTGTGATGCTGCAACATCACGTATGGTCTGAACTGTGTCCCTCAAAAAGACACAGCCAAGTCCTAACCCCAGTCCCGTGGATGGGACCTTATTTGGAAATAGGGGCTTTGAGGATGCAATTAGCTAAGACGAGGCCAAATTGAAGTATGGGGGCCCCTAATTCAATATGACTGGCATCCTTATAAGAAGAGGGAAATTTGGGCACTGGGACACACAGAGATAGGACAGACAGCCATGTGGATGGAGGCAGAGGTAGGGTGCTGTGTCCACAAGCCAAGGCCAACAACCACCAGAGGTGGAAAAGGCGAGGAAGGACTTTTCCCTGGAGCCTGCAGAGGTGGTGCAGCCCTGCCCACACGTCCCTCGCAGCTTCTGGCCTCTGGATCTACGAGATGATACTTTCCTGTTCCTTTAGGCTACCCAGTTTGTGGCATTTTGTAACAGCTGCCCCAGGAAACTAAGCCAGTGTCCAGTGACCTTCAGTTTAAGTTCCCCTGCAGACCTTTGGAAAGCTCGCCCTCCCCACTCCCCGAGCAGCCCACCCAGGCAGTGAGAGCTGTGGGGAGGGCCTCCTGACCTCCAGCCTGCATCTGTCTCCCTGACCGCCCCTCCTGGTCTCAGCCTTCTAGCCCATGGGCACCCCTGTGCCCCTTCAAGGGGCAGCCCTCCCTCTCCCAGGCTGGGCTCCTCATCTCTCCAGCCCCCCTCCTTGCCCACTGCCTGCCCTCCTCCGTGTGGTCACTTTCCCCTGAATGGGCTCTGTGGGTCAACGACCAGCCTCTCGTAGTGACAAGTCACAAATGCAACCTGAGACCTGCCTCGGGGAGGCAGCCCCTGGGGAAACCCCTAAGTGCAGGAAGTGCCTCTCTTCTGGCATGGTGGGCCTGACCCGACCCTGCGACCTGGTAGCTAAGCCACCCCGGGACGCGTCTTCACGGCTCTGCCTCAGGCACATGTTTTATCAAACAGTTGTACTTAATTTGTTCGAAGTCCATACTTAAAACATCCATTTTACTGCATTATAAGTTAATGAGAAGTGCAGTAAATGGGAAATTGGCAGTGTTTCATTTTTTTCTTAGAAGTTATGCACCTCTTCAGCCATTTGGGAAGATAACTGATTTGGGGGAAATGGGGTGGGATGTGAGCAGGGCAGGCCTCAGTTTGATTCCCAGTTTCCTCACTGTCCAGGCGGACATTTCTCCAGCCACTAAAGGGGCTCAGTGCCCAGTCTGCGGAGCCGCAATGCAGCAATGCAGCAGAGACACGCGCAGCGGGCGCCCCCCCAACAGAGTCCTCCTCAGTGCATCACCTTTTCCTCCCTAGTTTTCACTCTGAAAACTAAAAACTATTTACTATTAGCAATACTGATCAATGGGGAAAATTACATATTTAAACACGACTCTGGTTGTAAAATAGCCCGCGTACCTTGCTCTTTTTCATTGCTTATTGTTACCAGGTTTCCCCCAAATCCTATGCAAGCCTTCCGCGCATCCTGCCAACTTTTTCTTTCTTCTTCAACAAATCCAAAGATTTTGAAACACTGAGATGGAAGAAAAAATGTGAGAAAAAACATAGAAGTGACCCTGAACTCATAGAGTATGATCTAAAGAAATCAAGTTATTCGTAAAGATCACGGTTAAGCATAAATTATCTCACAACGAAGTAAAGATTTTTTTTAGTGAAGCTAGCTTATGATGCACAAACTTTCTTTGCAAAGTTTCATGGGTCACATTCTCCCTTAGGACAAACAGTTCAACCTTTTGGATAACATCAAGGATGTTCCTACTTCCCACAGAAAAATCATCCTGGGAATCTCCGTCTATTCCTGCCGAGATATTTCCTCGGTGATGAGGTCAGCACAATTAACTCTGAGCTGAATGATTTGCAGTGCTGCCCTCCACCCGACCTCCTGGTACCTTGTTGTTGTGAAACTGCCACCCCTCCTTGCAGCCTCCTGGGGCGGGCGGTGTGGTGGGCAGAGCTGTAGCGTTGATGCTGCTGTTGTGTCTCTGGCAGATGAAAGCATTCGGGTACCCACAGTTGATGTCATTCCAGAACCCTGCCAGCATAGCGGGAGCCATGAGGCTCACAGGTTGCAGCCAAAAATACTCTTTTTAAAGCACACTTAGATTTTTATTTTATTTTCTGCATCAGCAGGCACCAGAAATTGAACCCAGGTCTCCAGCATGGCAAGCAAGAACTCTGTCACTGAGCCACTGTGGCCCACCTTAAAATGTACCCAGGTTTTATAAGGATTCTCAGAAATGGCTTAGACTATAATTAAGCTTTACTTTTACACACATTACTAGAGGAATTGATGTAATACCTCTTTGCTCTTTTGCTTAAATTAACAGTTAAACTTTACAGTGTTCTATGAGCCAAGCGTGTATGTAGTATTCCAGATGTGACCTGAATAACTAATGATAGCTAATAATAATCTAACATTTTCTAACCTCTATATGTACCAGGCATTTCCTTAGTGCTTCAGGGATGTTATCTAACTTAATCTTCATTGAGAAAGTGAGTTCTATTCCTTTTACCATTTTACAGATAAGGAGCTGGAGAGAAAGAGAAACATATTCGGAATATTTTTCTCAGATCAGAACATGATAAATATGTTTCACAAAATGAGAAGAGAGAAGACTAACCACATTATTTATTGGAGTCAATGTGAAGCACCCATTGTCCTCATGCATTGGAGAGCCAAGCTGCTAAAGTGAAAATTCTCCTTTATTGCCTCCTTTTCTTACCTGATTTAAGTGTATGACTTGCTAATTTTAACTCTGGGATGTAGGAAATAGCACATGACCCCCAAGGCAAATGCACAGAGACTTGTCTTGTTTACCTGAATTGGAGTACATGGTGACGCAGTTTTCATCATCATTTGCAAAATTAGGTTCACCCGTGGCCCAGGACACAAAATCCACTTTACTTCCATCCATCCACCTGGAAAAGAGTGCCCAGGTGTTAGTTGGCCATTCGGTAACGGGCTGTAGCTGGTGGGGAGCCAAGCGGGAGGGGGCCAGCCAGGTGCCCCGGGGACCGGAGACCTCAGGGAGTGAGCCAGAACCCAAGCTCCTTCCAGAGTCCTCCTCAGGCCTGACTCCAGAGAGAGGCAGGGAACAGAGAAGTTCTCCTCCACCCACCCAGATCCCCCGTGCTCTACCTGGGTCCTCTAAGGTTTGTGGGCCAATGCTTGCTTTTGTAAGTCACAACAGTTCATAGAGCGTGCCCCTGCGGGGAGGTGACCTAACCATCTAAATCAAGCCCCTCGTCTTATGGATGATAAAACGGGCACTTGCCCAAGGAATTCAATAGTTCTGTTCCTTCAGAACAATGAGCTTGAGTTCAGATCTCTGTTGCTCAGAAATGCACGTGTCAATCGCATGGAACAGATGTGGCTAAAATTTTGGTGCACGAGCCAGGAATTCAGACCTGCCCCTCACACTCAGATTTGCGTGTTAACAGACAAGGAATGAGACACCAAAAAGGGACTCATTTCCTGCCTCCCGCAGTCCTCCTGGCCCCTGCATCTGATGGAAAACAGCAGCATCATTCCTTCAAGGGGAAGCAGCTCACGCTGTTGGGAAAGAACCTCAAAGCCTGGAGGCTGTGCTGCCGGAGCGTGTGGACCGGGGTGGGCTGAGGTATGGGGAAAGGCTGGTTCTGTGCACCAACGTCTGCACGGACAGAAATCATAATTTAAAAAATATCTATCTGCCTAATACAGCTTCTTAGTGGATGATTTACTGACGGATGATGATGACGCTATGGTGAAGACAGTGACGTTTACATTAAATCCAGTTCCATATTTTTTATTTGAGAATTATAATGTTGAAACTATTCAATAGGATTATTTTAAATTCTTTTTATTCTTCAGCAAAACAAAAGCCTCAAAATATTTATCAGACTCACTATCTTAAGGAAAGTTGTTTTATCTTGATTTACTTACACAAACTTTTTATCCAAGCTGATCAATAAACCAATGAAATATGCTGGTTGTGCATCATTCTTGTTGATCTAAAACAGGGAAGTTTACATGTAGTTCAGTTCATATTTATGTAATAAGCAAGTTTTCAAACAAAATATACATTTTAAAGAGACAGCATATTTAGAAACTTTTCTGACCAAAGAGGGAATAATGCAGGAATTATGTTGTGTATTCTATTTCTTCATTGAACAAAAAAGAAAATATGTGCACACTCTTTTCCGCTTATCAAGCAAATGCCTCTGTAACCTCAAATGTCTGCAGTAATTGGGTTGCTGCAGACATTCCCTAAAACAGTGAGGGCGGTTGAGACGGCGCGTCCCGGAGAAGTCTCCACCTGTATACCTGTCTGTGCCACGGTAGGAAATCCTCTAGGCTTCCAGGCTGCCTCCGCTGCCTGTGGCCCTTTGAGTAAGCTGCTTGGCTTATTTTTGCCACTCTCCCCCTTTCCTCCTCTCTGGCAAACAACGAGGATGACAGGAAGGAGTCTTAGGGAGAGATACCGAGCCACACCACGCACTCCTGGGAAGAAACTAAGTGGCCCTTTGCGGATGGCTGACGTTTTGGGTGCAAGTAGGGAAGTCCGATCCGCGCCACCTCTCAGCCGGCGATGTGTCCAGCAAAGCCAGGCACGTTTATTATCCATCACCTGCTGTGTGCACAGGGGCCTGGACGGCAGGTCAAGGCCAGACAAGAAATTAAATCCTGGGCTGTCGCTTCTGCCTCCTCGCAGGTGTGTGTCCTCACAAAGTCCAGACTAAGAGCCTTCCCTGCATCCTGGATGAAGTGGACGCCCGGGGCCCCGCCACCCACTGCCTCTGTGGCTGGGTGCTCCCCCACCCCACCAGGCATGGCGCAGCGCTAAGCCTGGCCCTAGGGGCAGGCGGTGCCACGCGGTGCCCATCTCAGACACCGTTTTGTTTCTCCCACACCACTGGCACCTCCTTAGCCCGATTCTTACGTATTTCCATAGAAACTTCTTTTCACTTTCACTTTGAATGGAAACGAGGTCACCGAAATTCCTCTTACAAAATGCCCGAGCATTGTCCATGGTTTCCTTCTCCTTGCTGAAATAATACTGGTATTCCTTGTAAACCACCCAGCCGTCTTCAGTGACTGTCGGATCTGAGCCATGAAAGAGAAAAGGCTGTGGATTCTACTGGAAGAGTTGGGGGTGCTGGGGGTGGGCTGTGCAGGAGAGAAAAGGGCACAGCAGCTCTCTAGAGACTGCAGACCTGAGCCCCAGGGGCAGAGGCTGGCGGAACCCGCAGACGGCCCAACACGCCAAGGCCCAGGGTCTGCTTGCCACCAGCCCCCAAAACGCTGGCACCCTCTCCTCCCAGCCGAGGGCCAAATACCGTGTGCAGCGAAGGAACCCCCACCCTGCCCCAGCGCTGGTTTCCTCGCTAGCGTAGCACAGCCAGGAGGGGCCGTGCATGGACCCAGGAGGGTCCAGGTCCAAGCAGTGGGCGCTACGAGAAAACGGATTTCAGCCCCAGATGAGAAAGAACTTTCTACAGGAGAGACCAGAACTTCAAGAACCAGGAGGACTCCCAAGACTTCCTGGGGTTCTGTGGACCCCGATGCGCCCCAGGACCCCGGGAGCCCAGCAGCAGGCTGGGCGTGCGCAGGGGAAGCAGTGGAGAGGGAGGCCACACCCCCACGAGAACCCCCAGAACATTAGACCCCTGCCCGCTGCCTCCCCGGCCACGTTCACTTTTCATTAGTAAAGGAATAAGGGGAAAGAAGGAGCATCATGTACAGATCAGAAAACAGGAAATACTTACTTTCCTGGGGAGCTGGTGTTGGCTCAGGTTTGGGTGTCTGTCCTGTAAAACAAGAAAATTAAATAGGAATATACTTGAACTTCTGCTGTTACATCTCCTCCAATTCTCATGCTATTCATGGATCAATACTGCTAAAAACTTTGACCATTCTCTCTTTCTCTTATTCCCCCCTCCCACCTACTCCTCAAGTCCCCATCATCTTGGGGGTAGGCAGGGAAGGGGCAGGAGGATGCAGGAAAACACAATTAGGAGTCGGGGGCTGAGCAAAGGACATGCAAATACGTAAGCCCACCCCCTTTGTAAGCCAGCTTCCTGAAATGTCACATGGAGGAAAGAAGAGAATATGAGTTTGGGGATCAGGGAATCTGGGCTCAAATTGCTTAGCCCTAATTATTTTTCCAACTGCAAAAGGGGGTTCACAGTACATGTGACTATGTGGGTTCAGTATGTGGGGGTTTAATACTCAGTGTGTTCTTGATAAATGTCGGCTGTCCTGTAGAACATCTTAGAATTAGCTCTGAAAGTATTTATAATTGCATGATTTGAAACTAGTAAATGTAATTATTTATTCACAAAACATGAACTATAAGTTCCTCAAAGGATCTTATTTTTATTAAATGTATATTTTAATGAGCGTTAGGGCATGTTTTCCTTCCAGGTGCAGCGGGCCTCCGTGGTCACCTGGCCTGCGGGTGAGTGGATCTCACGCCACGTAGGAGCGCAGCTGCTGACCACGCAGCGGAGCGCCGGGCCGGGCCAGCTCAGGAGCCTTAGACAAGCCAGCCACCTGGATCCCTCGATTCTGAAAGTACAAATCTAGGCCAAAGGGTCAGGGAAACAAGCGGACAGAGCCGGGAGCACAGCAGGGCATCTCCGGTGCAGGGCTGGGCAGTCGCCTCGGCAGGCAGCAGAAGAGGGCAGGGTGGCCTGTTCCCAAAGGAGGAGCTGGGGAGGGCTTCGCTTCAGGGGTCCCGCCGGCCATCCCCCTCCCTCCCTGCCTATCAGCTATCTCTACCTGTCTGTCATCTGTCAGCTTCCACTATCTGTCACCCATATCCATCTGTCTGTCTGTCTAAACCTAAGAGCTGATACTTGGCTCGCTCCTGTGGTGGTTTCTGGCTCACAGACACCGAGTAAAAGTGTTCCGTGATGGGCCGGGCCACCAGAAACATGTCGGGTCTCACAGCAGCAGGGGCTACCTGGTGCACGCGCTTCGTGCTGAGCATTTACTCGAGGAATCTATAGTGTGGTCAGACTTGGGGGAACTTTTGCCTGTATGAGACTAACACGGGGTGAAAATTCCCCCCAAATTACATCTTCATTACCCTGCCTACAAAGTAGAACACACACACACACACGCACACACACGTGGACACACATGTGCTCACACACACGCATGCGCATTTGTGCACACACATGGACATACATGTGTTCACACACAAGCACATGAGCACACGCATACATGCACACATGTGTGCGCGCACACTCCTCTGTGGCCCTCAGCCAGAACCACAGCCATGGGATCAACGCTGGAGGACGTGACGTGGGTCCCAGCCCTCCTGGCCTCTGCTCTTCTGTCCTTCGGGACTCGTGTCTGCAGCCAGCGACTTCTTCCTTATCCCGTCAAATGCCAGCCGCTGGCAGCTCCCTGACTTCTCTCGGTTTCCTTGTTTGGCTCCACTAATCACAGGAGGATGTTGGGGTGGCCGGAGGCCGGAGCTCCACCTGAGATTAGGGGGACGGCTTCCGTACCTTTGCGTATTTGGCAGACCCAGTGGTTAAGGTTTTCGCAGTTGATGTCGTTCCAGGCCAGGCCCGGTTCCCCTTTCATCTCGCCACAGTACTCCACGTTCTGGTAATTATTAGGCTCCCCATAAGCCCAGTTTTCATACGAAACCTATGTTAGAAATATTAAGTTGCAGTCATTTATCATTTGTCACAGCATATCCAATCGCCTATCAAACAGGAAAGGGAAGTTATGTTTGCATTTTTCTATAGATTTACTTTTTTCACCATAACTTGGCTTTGGAAGCAAGGTTTACAAACACAGCTTAGAAAGAAGTAGCTTCTATCACAAAGAAACTTTTAAAATTGACTAGCACATGCTACTGATTCTTATAGAACTTACTTCACTCTTGTTAACTGGAATGGATCAGAACCATCAATGTGAGAATCATAGATTGGAAAAACTTCGCAAAAAAGTTTCACTTCTCAGTATCGGGAGTTCCTAAACGGATATCCCACTCCAAAGGGATGATATCTTAGTGCACTGTTGAACGCTTTCTCTTTATTATGGCAGGAAAAATAAATGCCTCAGTTCTTCTTACAAAAGAAAGAGACCTATATGTTGTAACAAAACTATCAAATTTGATAAAAAATGAGCAGTGCAAATAAACAGAGGCTCCAGGATTAGGGTCTCGGGAGTTTTCACTGTGGAATCAGAGCCCACAGGGTTTAGACAGAGGATTCGGATCTATTTCCAGGGACCTGGGATAAGAAATCCAAATATCATGGAGCCATCATATAAGCCATTTTGCTCATGTGCCTTGAAAAGCTGTGGGTGGGCTTATAAAAGGTATAACTGAGGTTATACAACGTAACTTTCTGTGATAACGTAGCCAGCAAACATGCCAGCAGGTGACACAACCCCACTTCTCCATTCCTCAAACTGCCGAAGTCCGACAGATGTTAACGAAATATCAAAAGTCATTTCCAGTTCTATTGAACTAGTTGAGGTGATGAAAGCCTCAGTTTTTAAAGAAATTTAACTTTCTACCAACTTTTCATGGAAGAAGGCAGTGATTATTTTATATAAGCTAATGGAATGAGTTTTCACTCCGTTTCTCTCTATGCAGTCAACCACACTGAAAAGCTACACCTGGGTGCTTGGGAGAAGCAAATTGGCATCGGTTGGAGCAGTGACCCAAAGGGCATTTGTTCTTTATAGAAAAGTTTCCAGCCATTGTAGTCACCAGGGCTCCTAAAAATGTGGATTAAACCAAACGATACATCAAAACAAACACATGACGAAGCAGGAAACAAGCTTCTGACACCCAGTTACTCACGGGAGACCCGTCGCTCCAAGTGAAGCCCTCAGAAGGGCTCCCGTACGTCAGCCCCAGCCAAAACCGTTCATGGTAGTTTGACGTGGCCCTGCGAGGTAGAAGGCACAAAAACACGCCACGGCATTACACAAGCTTGTAGACCCCTGAGGATTAATCAGGCTGGAAAGCTACCTCCAAAACATAATAGAAGAGTAGGAGTGCACAGCCCCAAAATTGGCAGCAATTTGAGAAGAAATAACGGAAAAGCATTGAAATAGAGTCATTCCGTCCCTCCTTCACTCACTCACTTAATGAGTTGTGTGGAGTGTCAGGCTTTCCTGAAGCAACATTTAGAAGAGAAACCGGATCACAAAGAGCCAAGGGGGTTGAGATATAATTCGGGTTTTCCCATTAGTCACAGAGCCAACAGTTTCAGAAGCATCAGAGTATTCTCAACATCATCAGACCACAAAGGAGAAGGAAAGTGGCACCGCATAGAAAAGGCACCTACGTTATTAACCGCCATATGGTTTGTTCTTCCTCTTTATTGTTGACACTGGCCAGATCTCCACCGAGAGCACGACAGAAATCTCGAGATTCAAACCATGTTTTCTTCTCATGTTTTCCTTTTGCAAACAGCTAAGGGGGGGGGGGGGGGTGCAGTTCCAAGAGTTATTTTACATATCATAGTTGATCAAACCAAGAGAAACACTTTTAATTTTGATGAGATTTCGTTTAGAGAAAAGCAAGAAATTGCAGTGGCCCCAAATAATGTAATTCTCTTGGTTTAAAGTCAACTTATATTTAGGTCACAAAATTTCATTGACAACTTGGTTGAGGAAATCTTAGAAAACAAAATTATTTAGTAGAAGGGAAAGTAAATTAACATCTTAGAAGTTTTGGGCATATAGGTTTGGTATGGAGCACATTCTAGAAGACAGGATTAATTTGGTTAAGCGTGAAAAATGGCTTCAAGATGGAAAGAAAATGAAAGAAGCATTTGATAGAAGGAAATTAACGTCTCCCAAATTGTGCCAGAGTGTGTGGTCCTGTTGAGCTCACACAATGGATGGCCTGCCGTCTCTCAGCACTTCGTTGGCAGCGTCCTTCAAAACCACCTTGTCTTTTTTCACCTGAGGCTGGTGTATTCTAACAATTCCTGGGGCACATGCCACAATAGGGACCCTTCTGGAGGAGCTCCTTAAAGTATGGGCTAAAGGCTAAATCCAATTTACTACTTATTAATAGAGTATATGTTCAACAAATCAAATGTGCTTCATTGGAAATTCTGTGATTTTTGAGGTGATTGCACTAGGGCTTGTTGGGAAATTATGTAGAACACCAAAAATTTTATTTAAGAACATAAAATCCCCAAAATATGCCATCTTATGGAGAGGACTGCAAATAGCACAGAGAAATTGAATCCACAGTAATTAACTGAGAAACACCTGCCCATGGGCCGACAGTTCAGAAGTTACCTGTGCCCACCAGTGTTCACCACTGAGTGTGTCAGGGTGCCCGCCAGGCCGGCCTTCGGAAATGGGGTTGACCCCCATGGACCGTGGCTGCCCCAGCTGTCATCAGACTCCGCCTCAACCCTAACTTGAGCCATGGCTACAAGTTTCCCCGTCAGCCCCTCCTAGGACTCCTGTGGGCTCTTAAACTTGCTAGACTATGGGTATAAGGTTTTTATTTTCTTAGATAAAATTTATGATCATCTGAATTTTATTAATATTTCCCGTAATATTTACAAAGATGTTCTATTTAATTCTCACAAAGTCCTAGCCCCAGAACCTCTGCCACCATGTGACTCCTAATAAAGCACATATTTTAATTTGTTGAACATCCTGGATGTTTTCTCTCCTGGAGCCCCACAATCACTGGAGAACTCTGCTGTTTCCCTCAAAGCCCACCCACAACGTCCACAGGCCGAGAACAGGAACTTCCTCCAGGCCACGTACGGGAAGAAACCAACCTTCTCATAGTTACTCAAGTGTTTCCAGAAGGGGCAATAAACTTCTTGATTTGCTTCTTATTAATCCTCACATAAACCATTTCAAAAATTCCTCTTGTTTGACTCAATACCTACCCCTCTATATAAATTACACTTCTGCCCCCACTCATCAGTTTGGGTCGAACCCCCATCAATCGCTGCAACTACTTGTGGGAGTAACCAACCCACCTAGCCACATGCCCTGGAGCTGTCCAGGAGAAGACCGGACCTTCTTGGTCAACCTTGCCACCCACCGTTCCAGCAGGTCCCAAGAGCTGGACGGTGTCATTAAACAGGTGAGCACACCCCTAAGTGTGGGACACCTGGCTCCAGCAGCTGGCTGAGCCTATCCTTCTCTGGAAAGTAGATGACTACAAGAGAAAAAGCAGACCCAAATGCTCGGTCCACTGGGGCTTTTGTTTGTTTCTGCTCTTCTTTCTATTTTTCTTTGGTTGGCTGGTGAACTTGACTGCACAAGGAAGAAATGGGCAGTCCAGCCTGAGAATGTATAAAGTAACAGTAGAATGTTGACTTGCAGTTGAGGGGCTCTGGGGGGCCTCCTACCCCACCATCATAATAATCAGGGGTTAAATCAGAAGCATAGAACATTGTCTCCTAAACGCTCGTGAATGCACTATTGTGGGTTCATTTACATCAACTAAGTTAGATCAAAGTTTGGGCCCTAAGAGAAAGGCAAAATGAGATGCAATTGCTAGCATAATAGGGACAGAAATTCTCATCCAGGCAAGAGGAGCTTCGGCCTGGGAGGGAACCTGGGAGGAGGAAGAGGCACAGCGAGGTGTGGCCAGGCTGGGAGGTCAGGCACTGGGGGTACTCGGGCCGACGAGTTTGTTGCCTAAATGTGATGATCCTCACCCTGGCCTGGTCCTCAGTGTGCGCTGATGGGCTCTATAAGAACGAGGGGTGCCTGGTCCCACCCAGGGCAAGGACACCATAATCTCCAGGGGTCCAGCTTGTGCATCGTAGCTTTTTAAAACTAATTATTACTTAGGTGATTTCTTAGCGCAAAAGCCATCCTAAATTCTTCACCGGTTCAGCGGTAGAGACTTACCTTGAAGCACAGGCTTGTCTTGCTGCTGGTGCCCCAGTCCTCGGGACACTTGGGTTCAGGTGTGGTCGTGGGCTCTGGCGGCCGGGTCACGCCTTCTGCCCAGTGCTTGCACACAAACTTTGCCTTCTCATCACATTTCAGAACATCCCACAGTCCGCCTGCGAGCCCCGTTCTCATGGCAACGCACCCTGTCTTTCGCCCTGTGGGAAACACGGAAGGTGGGACCCTTGAGCAGGTCTGGCCAGGCCCACGGAAGACGGTTCCCATCTGGGGATCGAGCCACGGGGTGAAAGCGCGCGGGAGGGGGACACGCAGAGGAGATGTGCCGCCTGCGGCAGTTGGCTTGCGCTGTTTTGAACTGTTATCCGCCTTTGGCGTGTGTGTCTCTATCCCCAACTGAACTGTGATCTTCTCAAACTAGGGGTTTGGGTAATATTTCATATTTCTAGGATCTGACAGAGTGCCCCCCCCACATAGGCAATTAATGATAAAATAATGGCAAAAATAGTAGTTTAAGTTCCTTTCTTTTTCTTTGTTGTTCTTTAGGATTCTTTTTTTCCTCTCATCTTCCTGGATAAAGAAGGAAAGGATAAAGAACACAGACCCCAAGGTGAGGTGCCCCTGAGCTGGAGATTTTAGGAGAGTTACTCAACCACTCTGAGCTTCTTTCCTCACCTTAAAATGCACCTGCCTTATAGAATTGTGAGACTCACTCTGTGAGTGCCAGAGTTTGTGAATAACAATCAATAGTACAAAATGAAGGGTATACTTGGCTTCATAGCGCATGATTCTGTTTCATTTTCATATTTATTTCAAATAGCAATTTACTGAGACAGAACTTTGACATGAGGGCTTCTTGCTGCTAATAGGAGGTGGTCTTTTATTACTACTATTATTTGACATGACACTACATGCATAGAATTGTTCTCGAAGTTCTGGGACATGCACGTTTCTAAAGGATTTTCCTGGGGGTCCCTGAGGCCCCAGTCCAGAGAGGCCCCCCTAATTCCCACGCAGCACCCTGCATGGGGGTGCCAGCGCTCAGGTGGAAGGCTGGTGCCATGACGGCGAGCCGGCAGCTTCGGGGCATGCTGGGCCCTGGTGGCCCGCGGGGGCTCGGGCCATGCCCCCCACCCCTCGCCCCTCCACCATGCCCTGCGCTCAGGCCAGGGGCAGCCAAGGGCCCTCTCAGCAGGACACGGCCACCAGGTCAGGCCTGATGGATCCGCTTTATTCCGTAAGGACACCTCAAGTGGAGCCGCTCTGACCCTAATGCTGAACGGGCAGTGTGGGAAGGGATAAGGGGTTTCCCCAAAAGTAAGAGCGACCGCTCCCTTCCACACTCGTGCCGTTAGCTGCCATCCTCAGTTTAACTTAGGGCCCCCTCAGTGCAGGACGACGGGGTCTTTAAAATAATACTTTCTTACCAAATATCCCACCAGTGCAGGGTGTCAAAAATAGGGTGGCATGTGGGATCCCACGTTTTAGGCGGGATTGTTCTGTAAAACCCACAACTTCACTAGTAAAAAAAGAAAATAAATAAATATGTGCACTCGGCTCTCAAAATGTTGTCCAGTTATTTTATAATGAACCAAAACCTTACTATTTCCCAGAAAACTCAGTAATTCAATAATTAAACAAGAATCGGATTACCCGGGTCACTAATCTAGCCTCCTCATTGACAGCTGAGAATGCAAATTTGAAGGACTCTTGGAGATTAGGGTTTATGAGGCCAAGTGGCAAATCCATTTACGTGGGCTATTTCTTTTCCAGGAACAATGAAACATTCGCTACAAGGATGTTTTATTTCCTGGGTGCTTTCTCTTCATTCTGAATAGTGCTGCATACCGGCAATACTGGTGTATAAAGAAAGCAAGGCAGCTTTCAAGGTCTATTTCAGAAACCATATACAGCCTTTTACTAGGAAAGGTAAATCCAAATTTATAGAGAGTGGCTTTTGTGCAAACAGCACAGGTTTTATTACAGGAATTACACAGGTTAAATTTAAATCCATGCTCGGAAGCGCTGTCGTCACATACATTTTTTGAGTCCCAGTCTCCACATCTCTAAAATGAAAACACCTACACCTGCCTCGCAGGTGTCCGGTAGGGGCAGGATAAAATCCAGGGGGGCTGAAGGTGGCCCAGTGAGTTGGAGGGGGGACCCCAGCCCTGTCTGTGGCCCAGGTCCAGGCGCATTTCCACTCCCACTGGGGCTTGGCTTGACCAGGAGGTTCCGAGGTCTCTGACACAGCTTTACAGCCTCTGAACTAAGTCAGCCATTTGGAATGGTCGAGACCAGGTAAGATTTCCTAAATGGTTTTCAAATGTCTCAGTGTCAGGGAACCTGGAAATTCCCTCTTCCTTGTTTGCTCTTAGGACGCTGCAAACTAATGCGGAAAGTAAATGAAAACTACGAGAATGAAGCAAAAAGTATCACTGAACGCAAAGCCACCTCACGGCGCCCGGGCGGGAGGAGGCAGGCAGCCCGGCGCACCTACCAGGCATGTCGGCGTTCCAGTGGGTGAACTGCACCCCCTCCTTGGCCGTCCACTCAAAGGTCCCTCGGGTGCGGATGTCCGAGAGGCCCGTCCAGAAGTGCCGCTCCGGCCTCAGCCCCACCAAGCTCGTCAGAAAGGCCTGTTCATACCTAAAAGCAATTAGACCCGCAGCCGAAAGTCAGAAAAATCTAGACACATTTTCTCCCTGATGATCAACATGAAAAGTATCTCAATTCTATGTTTAGGCTATGGTTTAGTTGGTAATTCAAACATATTCTTTATATTTTTAAGTACTTTAAACGATACAGATTTTCTCTAAGGAAACATGAGTCCAAGGAGGGGAAAGGGGCACACAGCTGAGTGACAGGAACATTCAAATCTGCTCAACCCCTTTCTCTCTGCTTCTCACCAGCCTCTCTGCCCATCCCCTAATGTGATATTTTCAACTAAAGAGAATTTTGAAACCACAAAGGAGCAAATTTAGCATTTTCAATTATTGTAAAAAGCAACCCACTTTCCAAAGAGGCTCTGCTCACTTCTTGTCTAGCCAAGCCAAGGCATGGTGACCTTCCCAAGGACACAAAGAATGGAAAAATCCACATGCGCTTCCCCCTCAATTTCATGCTGATATCTCAGTTTTGGAAATGAAGAGACACTTATCCAGAGAAAGAGAAACAGAAGTTCCATCTCTAGAAAGAACGAGGAAACGGAGTCATGATAACGCAACCCCTTTCTCTCTCCCTTTGAATTCTCTGCATGTGTGGCATATTCTGGTAACAATGTTATTTGGTTGGCAAGGCAAAGAAAGTTTGTCTTGATGAACAAACATAAAACTGCATAGTCAGCGACAGAGGCAGCCCCTCTCTGTTGCAAAGGGAAACTGGCACCCAAGGTTTTCAGGAACAGAGGCAGTCGCAGAGCTGGGAAAGGAGAGAGCTGACAATGACAGAATGTATGCCTGAATAATCCTAACCCCTAAAAGGAGCAAACCACGGCAATCACAAGTACCAAACTCAGTTACGTTTTCCTAAGTTGTCTGAAAACCAAGTTCCTCATCAGAATGTATGTGCTCCTGAATAAAAATGCCATAGAAAATACATCAAGAAAGCAAAGCCAACATATAAAATGCGGTGAAGCGTCTGCTCTCAGCGTGCCAGCAGGGCAGGCACCCATGGCGTCCCCAGGACACTGAAAGCTGGGGCCCGTCTCCCTGGTCATAGATAAAAGGCATCTGTGCTCGGGTTTTCAGAAGTTAACCCTAGAGCAGCTGCTATCATGCTTCAGAAATGTGATCACACCTGAAACGAGGACGTGGGCTTTTACAAATGCTACGCCACCTTTCACTTTTATCAAAGGATTTTTAATATCAAGAGCATCCCCCCAGCTATTTATTGGGTCTTGAAAGACCAATGCATATAACTTATTGTATGAAAACTCAAAAATGTATCACTTCTTTATTGCAAATGGAGAGGGACATTTTAATGTTTCATCTGTGCCTAGCTCAGCACTTCGTTAAGAGTAGGAGAAGAATAAATAAATACTAAAATCGTAATGACGGGGGGGCTCCGGAGGCCAGGAATTGGGATCCCTCCATGGGTCCTTGTCCACCGACGCTCACAGCAGCCTGATCAGGGGAACCCAAATCTGGAAACAACCCAGCATCCATCACAGACGGCCGGACCAACGAGACGTGATCTGCACACACGAGGGTGTCATTCAGCCAAAAGAAAGAAGGAAGAGCTGGGGCCGCGCATCGTGAGGGGCCTTGAAATGTTATGTTCAGGGAGGTGAGCAAGACGCATGTGGGCGATTACCACACGCTACATGTGTAAGGGATGTCCAGGAACAGCGGCATGCGGAGACAGAGGAGAGATTAGAGGTGACAGGAGTGGGGGAAGGGGGTGTGTTAGCTAAATGATACAGACAGGTAGACAGATGGCTAGGTAGATGGATAGATGGATGATATACCAATAATCTACACTTAAAAATGGAAAAATGAAATAAAGTCATTGGTCTGAGTTCCCAGGCTTTGGTGGGTTCTCCCAGCTCCTGCAGCAAGGACCCCAGCAGCTGTCTCCTGCAGTCAGCTGGGCAGCTTCTAACCACGCCTCCCACCCAGCCCCCGGCCCTGGCTGCACCCCGCCTGCTCACTCTGACTCCCCAGGATGAGGGCCAGGCTTGCAGCTTCCTCCTGTGGTGTGCAGTGTGTGCCGGGACTAAAACCGCCGGCCACACCTTCTCCCAGGGTGGTCTCCCCCATTTGTAGGAGCACCCTCTCAGGGGGGGCTCAGAAAGCAGTGAGACCTGCACCCCTCCCTGGGAGCTCAGTTCAGAGGGTCTGGGGTGCAGGCGGGCAGCGACCTGCCACTCCGAGGGGCACTAACACAGAGAAGACGTCCCTCCTCAGACCCTGCCACAACGCAGGGTGGCCAAGGGAGCTTGCTGCGCAAGCAAAAGAAAGCGAGCGGAGCCTTCACACCCACGCCGGAGCCCACTGGCCGGGGCGCTTTGGGCTCCTCCCTCCTCACTGGCCAGGTGCCCCCAGCCCTGCTACTGGTCAGGCACCTGCAGGGAATGCCAGGAGAAAGGATGAGCCCATGTGTGGCTACTCAGTCTGACTTTCTGTCTTTCTAGCCCTAACAACCACCCCAATTCCTTCTGGGACTCTCACAGGTCCTCTGGCTTTGCTCTGCAGGAAGCCACATTTGACAGATGCCCCATCTATCAATTACAGCAGTGCATTCACTTGGTATCAGTTACAGCAGTGCATTCACTTGGTATCAACTACAGCAGTGCATTCAGTTGGTATCAACTACAGCAGTGCATTCACTTGGTATCAACTACAGCAGTGCATTCACTTGGTATCAACTACAGCAGTGCATTCACTTGGTATCAACTACAGCAGTGCATTCACTTGGTGTCAATTACAACAGCACACTCACTTGGCAGCAATTGCAGCAGCACACTCACTTGGTATCAACTACAGCAGTGCATTCACTTGGTATTAATAACAGCACTGCATTGACTTGGTATTAATGACAGCACTTGGCATCAATTACAGTGGTGCATTCACTTGGTACTAGCACAAGCTCGTACCAAGCACAGGCTCCTACCAAGCTCAAAGTAACTTTAAAAATCTCAAATCCTTTCACACAGAAAGCAGCAATCCAAACGTCACAGCTCTTGTGTCTACATAAATTTTTTTGTTTTAGTGGAGGTTTCCCTCGTCACTACTGATTTCACTCGGTTGGTTTTGTCTTATTATTCTGTCTCCTTCAAGATGCTTTGGGATTTGAGTCTGCTGTCCAGTGATTTCTGTGTGCATCTCAGAGTGTGTCCTCAGGTTTTGGGGTGCATGTCTCTCTGATGTTTTCTTCTTACACAGATATGGAGCCTGCAGAATCTGCTGAGCTTTGGCCTAATCCTGTGGTTCCCCGACATGGCTGAGCATGAGAACCGCCTGGGAAGGGTCAATTGTAGCCGCCTCGGCTCTCAGAATGCCAACTCAGAATCTGCGGAGCTGTGGAAACGCTGGGCGCTTCAGGGCAATTCCACACCCCACCACCCTCAGCAGCCAGGGAGACTCTCGCTCGTGAGTCTACTTCAGCCTGATTCGGTCCACATTTTTTTGTGCTCAAAAGAAAATTATGGGAGCTTTCCATAAATGTTCAGCTTTATAAAATATCTCTGTGTGGTCTACCTAGTAAACCTAGAAAGTAAAGAGAAGAAGATGGAAAGGAAAGGAGTGAATGAGTGAATGAATCACTCATTAAATGCCCCGCCCAGTTTTTGGTGGAAGGAGCACTCAGGAGGTGATTGGGAGCACTCAGGAGGTGATTGGGAGCACTCAGGAGGTGATGTAGGACTTTGCACTAACAAATACAATTATGTTACCCGCCTTAAAAATTTCAACATACATTAGCTCAGAAAAAGAATTAGACCTAAAAACTACATTTACTAGATTATTAGTAGAATGTGTGAGGGCACCTGCTATTCTGTAACGTTTTCCAGTGAAGAATCCCAACCAGGGTGTGATTTTACCTATGGGGCACATGCAGTTTTCTCAGGAATTTAGTGCGCAAGACTGACTTTTTTACACTTGTCATCACTTGACACATTATACAATAAAATGAAAACAGTTACATACCTGTCTTCAACAGTAGTTAGGTAAGCCATCTCACTCCCACAGGTCTGATTTGCTTCTGAAAATGTTGAAAGCGTGTGTCCGATCAGGTAGCAGTAGAAGCCGTGTCTTTTCCAGCCCTGTTAATGCATAAAGCAATGAAAGGGGAAAGAAAAGCAGGTGAGCTCATGCACCACATAATACTATTTTAACAATTTCTCTACAAGTATCATAAACACAAATTGATAAACAGTAGAAACTCCTAAAGAGCACAACTAGGAAGTCCTCTAGAGGCGAGGGGAGTCGTTTACGTAAAAACCCCCAGTGCACTGCTGCTCGCGTGACAGAGGATACAAAATGGGGGGGCTTCTCTCCCTTTTCTGACACACCCTCCAACAATAGCTGTTTCTGAAATATTCACTGAGGAAGCTGAACAGAACAACTACAATTTCACTTAAGATTGCTGACCGCAGGCTTTGCTTGGGGGGTCATTGCCCACTGGCCCCTGCATGGACGGTGGGTGTCAGGTCATACCAGCTGGTCCTAGGAGAGTAGATATCAGGCTTCGGGCAACGTAATTTGGCGTGGCTTCTCTCCCACGCTCCAAATGCACAGAAATGCCAGGTGAAACTTTAGCAGTGCGCAAAAACAAAAACTACACAGAGTTTAAAATAATGAAGAGCAAACCTGCAGGTACCAAGAATCAGTAGAAAACTAAAGCACAGAGTGGGGAATGCTGGGGTTGAGCTGCCCGGGTTGTACTTATGCCCGCTCTGAGCGGGACGTGGGGCCTCAGCCCACACGCGGCAGGGGGGGGCACTGAGGCCCTGGCACAAATGTGATTCCCCCTGAGGGGAGCCCTTCTGGGCTAGAAGGCCAGGAAATGACAGTGATTCCTGTCATCTGCCTGGGGTCCTGGGTGCAGAGAAAATGTCTTGTGTTTGAAAATAAAAGCAATGCTGTGCCACGGATGTCTGCCAAGTAAATTTACACCACCCACCCCGTGTGAAGGCCCACAGAGGGAAATCCTGACCCACTCAACAGAAGTCTGTCTCCCAACCACGCCAGCAAAGACTAACTTCCAATGAAGAATCACAAACCATGGGAGAAAATGCCCCACTGCAAGGAAGTGGCAACAACATGAATTCTGAAAAATATTATCAAAGTAAGGGTCACTCGGTGACAAAAGAAGAAATCAGACCGATAATGAAAGAACAAAAGGCTACGGCCACCACTCACTGTATACTTTGATGGACTATATGGTGTGTGAATTTATCGCAATAAATTTAAAAACTATAAACAAAGAACAGGAAGATTAGAATTTCTAGAAAATATAAGTATAATAATGAAGCTAAAAAATAGTAGACAAAAGCAACATAGAGAAACAAAGAGATAAAAACATGAAAGGAAGTTTAGAAATACGTTGACAGAAAGAAAGCATAGATAACAGATGAAACGTTTTCGTATTGGTCTAAAAAGTTTGAGGAGAGAGAGTAAAATTAATGACAAATTTTCAGAATAGAAAGAAATGTGTGGCTATGTAAAATGAAGATGCACACTGAGTACCAAGCGGAAGGAATGAAATAAACCACCTGGATACACGGTTGTGAGCCTGCAGCATGTCAAAGACAACCAGAAAATCTTAAAATCAACCACTGAGAAAATATAGACAACCAATTTTCTAAAAGAAGAATTAGCTGGTAACATGAATTTTGATGTAAAAATAAAGGCCAGCAGAAAGTGGAATAATATATGAAGGGCTGTCAGAAAACAACTAGCAGTCCTGAATTCTGTACCACCCTAGCTGCATTATTGTTCAGTATTGAGGATGAATTAAAGTCATTTTCAAACAAAGACAGAGTTTCCCACTCTCAGATTTCCAGGGGGTGAACGACCTGTGAGAAGGAATTCTACTTCAGGAGGAATGAGTGGGATAAAGTGATGATGGAAAAAGAAAACCCCAGCTCTGGCTGCCTGTACAAATAGCAATGAAAACTTAACTCAGTGGTTTAGTTAATAACACTGTATCAATGCCAATTTCCTGGTGGTGACCATATACTATGCAGTTTTGTAAAATGTTATCATTTGGGGATGTGTGGATGGTACAGGGAAATTCTACATACTATTTTTCAACTTCTCATGAGTCTAAAATTTCACAATTTAAAAGTTTAAAACATTTCAAGTGGAATAATGATCCCTATTTCATTCAGGAGGCAGATAGATACATTTACACTAAGTTCATCAAGTCAAGAATGCACGTTAGAAAATACAAGGTTAACCATTAAAAATACAGAAATAAAATATATAATTTCAAAACCTCTGGAGGGGGAAAATGGAATAAATATACTCAAAAGAACCAATGGAAGGCAGGAAAAGAGAGAAAAAGAAAGCAAAGAAAAAAGAACAGTGAATGTAATAAAATACACCCCAAAAAGGTAAAAATAAATCCAAATATATGAGTAAGCAAAAAAAATCTAATTTTTGCCAGTTCAAAGCCAGAGCTTCTCAAATTGAACTAAAAATTAAATTCTGATAAATATTTACAAGAGACCTTTCTAAAGCATAATAACATAGAATGAGTAAAAGCAATTAGTTGGAAAAGGAGATACCAACGAAAAGGTAATTTCTGTGGTAATATTAATATTATAAAATAGATTTTATGGTAAAAAAATGAAAAAAGTAATTACATAATAAAGTAATCATTCTTCAGGAAAATATAGCAACATAGCCTCAAAGTATAGAGAGCAAAGAAATGGCAAAACTACAGGGAGAAAATGGCAAATCCATAATCCTAGAGATAGGATTTAATACACATCTTCCAGTAAATGACAGATCTGACAGGCAAAATACAAAGAATATAATATCTAGGTAATACAATTGCTAAATTTCATCTAGTTACTATCTATTATTTATCTATTTATTGCTGCACCCAACAATCAAAGAACATACTGTTCAAGCACATGTGGAATATTTACAAAACCCAGGAAGAAAATCTCAACAAACAGCAGAAACAGAAAACACTTCACATGCTCAAGAGCAGTAGAATTGAAGCCCAAACATTTAGAAATTAGAATTAAATACACCACTACCATTGCAATGCAACACACTTCTAAATAATTCATGCATCAAGAAAATCTTACTGGAAATAAAAAACATTTAGAGTTGAATCAAAGAAAATGGTACATGGCAGAATTTGGCGATTCATCATTCCTGCCTCATGGTTTTGTAACTGAGAAATTAGAATGAAAGCGGTGGTCATGATTACTGAATTATTACACGGATGTTCCTTTTTTATGTCTGGTATTGGAGGAGACAGAGGGAACCCTGCGACCTCTGACCTGTAACCCCATTGCCTTGATCTCTGAGGATGACTGCGCAGCCTTCATCTTCTCCCCCTGGGACTGGAAAACCTACGACTGACCCTCACTTGAATGCGTTTACCCAAGTTGTCAAGTTTAGAGTCTGTGATCACTAAGAACAGCCCCTCATGTTTATGAATGAAGGGTCTTGGGTCACCAGGACTAATCCACCCCGAGCCCGGTTACGTTGATTAACGAAGCTAGGTGGGACCAAAGCGGGCCCGCCTGGCCGGGGCGGAGCCGAGACTCTAACCCACAGGTCCCCACCGCATGACATACTAAACCACACCCGTCATGTTAGGGCCGCCGTCCTCTCACAATGTCCGGCAACCGAGCGTGTAATGGATCTCGCTTGAGAATGATGTCACCTCCGATGACATCACCTCCGATGACATCACCTCTGATGACATCATCTGCGGCCGCTGGGCCCATTGTCCTAAACCCTGCCCGTCCATCGGTGCTGTCCTGTCGGGACCACTGCAGTTCAGGCAGGCAGTTTTGAGCCGAAGGCTGTCTGCTCTCCAGCCTTGTGCCTGGTGATAAGCTCTTCCTGTCTTTGAAACCCTGGTGTTTCAGGAATTGGTCAATTGAACCAACCCATCAGGCAAAAGAATCCACTGCCTCTGTCTGGTAACAGTTTCAATTCTACCTTTTATTTCCTTAGCATTTTGAAACATACCAACTGCGATGCCATTGCCACTGATCCTCCTGCAAAGATCCTGGTGGCATATTTCATAATTTCGGATTTTGAACTCATCTGCGGGTCTCCCCGTTGGCCTGGATTACAGGGGTATCTGAACAGAGGATTTGCTTTCGCCTCTGTCAGGCACCCTGTCAGGCATTGCATTAATTTCCAATTTGCCATTTCTCACATAAGAGAGAATCCCAGATCTGCAGGAGAACAAGCCTGTGGTCTTGAATTCCCGACGAGGCCTGGGCCCTGGCCCAGAGAACACGTTTGCGTTGATGTGTTCCCTGGCTGGGGCCGAGTTTTCCCCAGTCTTCTCTGCCTTCTGAGGGCGTCGTGGCCCAGAGCAGGTGTTTTTAAACTGGCCAGAGTATGTAATCCCTCTGAACTTCGCTTCTCCTCTGCCCAGTTGGGAAGGTCATATCTACCCTGTAAGGTCGCTGAGAGCACAACTGTGGTCAATAAACGGGCATCGTTACTTTGCTGATTTTATTATTGCCACTCTAAATTTATTCATTATTGCCTAGAGTGTATAATGATAGTGACTAGACGTACAAATTTAAAAATGCTTTTGCATGAGGAAGAACAAAGGAATGTCAATATTTACAGTGTTGAAAATAGGCAGAAATTAATATTTAAAAACTTTAACTTATGTGTGAGACTAAAGCAAAAAAATGTTTATTTGGTACAAAACTTGTATTTTGACTAGTGCATTTCCTAATATAACGTATGTGGACAGCTTAATTGAACTCCATAACTACATGGAACCTTGAGTAGGGCATGAGATTTTGTAGTATTGTCCAGAGTGATGCCCCAATAAATCCCAGAGGGATTTTAACAGTGAATAAAAAGTATTTGCGAAGCCAAAGAAAGGGGGAAAATTCAGCTTCCCCAAGTGGAAAAAAACAAACAAACAGGAAAACGCTATCCATCACCCCGTTTCTTTATGCTTTTGAAGATCGTTTCACAGCACTCCTTTCCTTTCCCCTGGAGACACCTGAGCGTGCAGTTCCATGGCTGAGGGCGAGCCGGGATGTTCTTCCCTCTGGCCGCACCCCTGTGGGCCCCAGGCCGACACCCGCGCCCCCCGCAGTGACCGGCACGGCCAGCGTGGCCAGCAGTCCAAGCTTCGGGCAGCCCCGCGGCTCCTGCCCCCCGACCCACCTCTAGGGCTGCCCCCAGGCCCCCTTCCGCGGGACCCCCCCCGTCCCGGACCCATGCCATGAGGAGGGTGGACCCCCGCAACCCGGGAGAAGGGGGACTGCACACAGCAGCACGGGGGAGCTGCTGGGCCCCCGCAGTGCCAGTCACCCCGTAAGAAAGCCGAGCCAAGCGGACACTGCCCCCCGCCCGGGCACTGCGCTCACCTTCCTGCAGCCCGCATCGGCCACCTCAGGGCCCAGGTGCGCCTGTGCCTTCATCTTGCACACGAAGTCCAGGGGCCGCTCGCAGGCCCGGTCGGCCCAGTACCCGTCCTGCAGGGAGCACAGGGACAGCGGACACTCGCAGGCCGCCCGGCAGGGGACCTGCCCGTGGCCAGTGAGGGTCCGTCAGCCCGCGGCCAGAGAGGGACCATAACCCCATGGCCAGTGAGAGTCCATCAGCCTATGGCCAGCAGGGGACATCAGCCCACGGCCAGTGAGGGACTGTCACACCATGGCCATGAGAGATGTCAGCCCACGGCCAGCGAGGGACTGTCACACCATGGCCATGAGGGACGTCAGCCCACGGCCAGCGAGGGACTGTCACACCATGGCCATGAGGGACGTCAGCCCACGGCCAGCGAGGGACCATCACCCTGTGGCCAGCGAGGGACATGAGTCCGTAGCCAGCGAGGGCAATGGCGTCCACCACGGGCGGAGGCTGCGTTTGCAGGGAAGCGGCACTGCAGACATGGGGAAGGCATGAAGCCTCGTATGTTTTCTCGTATCCTAAGTGGCCAAGCCACTGTCTGGGGGGTTCAGAGAGAAATTAGAAAGGCCTGAAGCCCTTCAAGGATGGGACTGCCACGTCCCTCCAGCCCGGCAGCCAGCCAAGGACACGCCGTCCAGGAAAACGCCCTCACCCCGCACCCCGCACCCACCTCCGCCTCGCCGCCCCCACAGCTGCGTGCTGACCGTGACCTTTCCTCTCTTCTCTAACTGCCAGCCTTCCTGCACTGTGCGCCTCTGAGCTCATCTCTGCTCGGTCTCAGCCTGCAGCCGGTAATGAGCAGGGTGCGCACTTGGCCTCGCGTTTCCAGGCCGAGGGGTGCTCGTGGAGCTCAGGGCCAGCGCCCCAGCCGCACCCCAGCTCCACGTCAACACCCTCCATCCTTTCAGCTCCTCCAGGCCAGGTGCTCAGGGTTCCTCTGTCCAGGGCAGTCCCCTGCCCATGGGGGCGCCTCACTCCCGCCCTTTTCCTAAGCTGTCCATTAGCCGCATGGAAAACAAGCCCCGGGACGCAACAATAGCTGTGGGCGCTATGCACTTCCACGCACACCCCCCCCCGGGCCACACGCCGTGGTCGCCCCCCCTTTACAGCCGCGGACCCAGGCCGCAGGCAGAGCCCAGCTGCTAGCACGGCACTCGTCGCCTCCGGACAGCAGGTGTCCTAGGATAGTCCCCTGCTGCTACAGCCGTGTTCAGAGCACAGTATTCCCGAGGAACCCGAGAAAACACGTAGCTCTGCAAGTTCAGGCCCCAGGCAGCGGGACTGGAGGGTCTCCAGCCAGGGCTATCTCCCCAGAGCAACCCACAAGAGCAGAGCCGCGCAGCACCGCCAGCCAGCAGTCCTGCCATTCGGGGCCTAGCAGGGACCAGGCCAGGCCATTTCTTGGGGCATTTTGGCCTTGAAAAGTGCCAGCACTCTGAAAACTAGCTGGCCAGGGCAGAGCCCCTCAAGAGCCTGAACTTGGGCTCATCTCAGATCTGGAATGGAAGCTACCCCACAGCCACAGAGAGCACAGGGAGCGCAGGGAGGGCAGGTAGGGCAGGTAGCACAGGTAGGACAGGGAGGGCAGGTAGTACAGGTAGGGCAGGGAGGACAGGTAGGGCAGGCAGCACAGGTAGGGCAAGTAGTGCAGGTAGCGCAGGTAGCACAGGTAGGACAGGTAGCACAGGTGACACAAGGAGGGTAGGTAGCACAGATAGTGCAGGTAGGGCAGGTAGCACAGGTAGAGCAGATAGCACAGGCAGCACAAGAAGCACAGGCAGCACGGCATACGTGCAGCTGGCGCGTGCCTTACCGGGCCCCTCATCACGGTGCAGTCCTCCTGCCTGTTGTTCTCGTGGCTCGGCTCCCCCCGCAGCCACTTGGTGAAGGTCACGGGCGTCCCGTCGCTCCACTCGAAGTACATCTGGATCTTGATGTCGTTCAGGCCGATCCACAGCTCGTCACTGGGCTCTGCGCAGGGAAAGCCGGCAGGGTTGTGTCCAGCCACTGCCCAGGGCCCGGCGCCAGCACGGACACCCTCTCGCATCCGTCCCACCGCTCCGAAGTGGGGACTCCCCTGGAGACCCCTCGTCAGGGTCAATCTACCCACGTGCTGCAGGCTCAGGTGGCAGCTCCTTTTCTGTCCTCAATTTTAGTCCAATTTCAAATTAAATTAATTTGAAATTTAATTATGGTTCATTTGAAATTTATAAAAATTTATAATTTACACTTGAAATATAATTGGACTGAATTCTTTAGCTGGGCTATTGCAATTATATCTCCTGAGTTGCTAAATGAAATTGAGGAAATCTCTCCCCACACACTACCCTGTGAAGCCACATTTTCTCGTGCAGAATTCACCAGGGTTCTCGAGAAAGGCACAGGGCGCCGCATCCGCGCTGCGGGAACGAAGCAGCCTATCTGCGTATAGATCTACTTGGCTTCTAGAGCTTTAACCTAATAAAAACTGAAAAGTACATCCATTTTGCTGATTTTGCTGTTTTAAAGAACACTGCTGAAGCACAGCCGCTGTCCCGGAGATAAAACCACTCCACACTGCTGCTGGCATTTGCTTTTTATTTATTGGTCTATCAATGAATCTATAATAATTTTTACCATGAAATGCCATGAAATACCAGCAGAACTCAAATAACAAATAAAGGCTAAAACAAAAACAACCAGAGAACATACAATTTTTCTTTTTTCTTTTTGTTTGGCATGGGCAGGCCCCAGGAATCAAACCCGGGTCTCTGGCGTGGCGGGCGAGAACTCTGCCTGCTGAGCCACCGTGGCCCGCCCTACAATTTTGTTTTATATATTGTATAGTGATAATTTTGTTTTGACATTCCGTGGAGACCATTACTGCCTTCATAAGTAGTTAGAATTCCTAAGCCTTCTAAACATTGCAACTAAAATGGGACAAATTGGCGTGATCCAAAGGCTCAAGATTTCATGGCTAAAACCAGAAACACTTAAAAAAACAACTGAAGGACACAAAGTGGCACATCTATTTAATTTGTGCTACTGGGAATTCCATCGCAACTGCGTGATTTATGTTCCTTAAATGGCAAAATAGAATTACTTGCCAAAGGACTGTAAAATTGATGTTGTAGTAGAAAATGAGGAAAGGAACCACACACGATCAGAATTTCCCTGTGTGGTGTGACCCGAGCTTCTGGGAGCCGCCATGAGCACTGCGTTTAGAGAAGGCTGGGGGTCTGCGCCGCGCCGCCGATACTTCCCGAGCTGCCAGCATGAAGGAGCCAGCGGCTGCACCTGTCTACTTTCAGTGCGCTTGGCAGATCCTGGCCTCGTGTGCACCAGGGACAGACTCCAAAACGACCTCAGGGGCCCGGAGGCTCAGCCTCAACGTCGCGAAGGCACTAAACACCCTGGTCCCTCAGTGAGTTTCCCATGAAATCGTCTCTCACTAAACTGGCCTTCCTCTAACAGCTTCTGTGCCCCGTCCTATAAGAACATACGACGTGTGAACAAAGGGTGTTGAGACAGATTCCGTAAGTCAGTTACGGAAGTGGTCTTACTTCTTGTGTTCACAACTTCTCTGTCCTGAGGCCGATTAACGCACCTTCAACGTGTTTCCACGACGAATGCAAAAGGTGTGTCACCAAGCCAAAACAGGCTTGCTTAGCTCCTGATTTATAAACATTTTCAATGTTATATCTTTTCTTTGCCTTCGCATATTATCTTGTTGTTTCAAGTAAATAAATCCTTGTTGATTAATCTCTAAAAATGAAAGCTTGCCCCATTGAACTTTTGACTAATTCTCAAGCTGAATTTAAAAGCAACATGGTCAGCCAGCTCCTGATGAGTGCAGGGATAGAAATAGGGGCTCTCCTAGCACAGGGTCATGCCCTATAAACTGCTGCGTAACTGGCCCCCCCACCCACGGCAGCCTCACTAGCCTATTTCCCAGGCATTTTATTCACAAACTTCATTAGCCATCTGTAAGTCACGATAGCCTTTGGGAGCTGTTACCCGGATAGATCCATTCTGATTACAGTATTATCTTTCACTCCATGTGTCCAGAGTAGCAAACATAGGATAAAGAAAAAAACTGTGGACCAGCTGCAGGAGGTCCTTCTCGTGGCCTCCTGAACTAGGCAGCAGGACAGGAAGTGCCCAGTGGGTGCAGGGGACAGCGGCAGTCATGTCTAGGGATCTTTTGAATATTTCCTGCTGCTGCTGCTCCATTTCCTCATCTTTCTGCTCACTGGTTTTCCTCATATCCCCACCAGTTTTTGGGCACTTGTGCCAGGAAGGAGGGTCTCCTGATTGCCAACCCTTTCCCTGCAGTGTGGGATGGGAGCGAGGTGCAGCTGCAACCCTCCTGCAGCCTCTTGGGCACCTGGGGCAGCTGTCCTCCTCTCCAGAGTGGGCCTCCCCAGCACGGCCACCTTTTTGTGGCTTTGTCTTTTGAGTTTTGATAGGGCTAATTTTTGAATACTTTACAAATTTTGGAAACTTTAGTACATTTTGATTTATTTCTTAAATTGTATACCCAAATTGAGGCATAAATTTCTTCAGTAAGTGTAGGCCAGTCCCTAACCACTCCACTCAACTGTTGCACTTCCTTCTCTGCCCAACAGCCCAGCAGTGTCAGCTAGGTTAATAAGGAAAATAACACCCAAAGCGGGAGCTGGTTCAGCAGGGACCTTTCTAATGGGATGAAGTGTGTACTTTAAATACACACACAAATTACTCCAGAAAATGAGACATGATTGCCAAATGTATAGCAGACTGCTTTGGCTCCAGATTACATTTAGAAAACTAAGAAATGTGAAAAACAGTTCAATAAATTACTGCTATATTAAAAGAAAAATAGGGTGAATTGTTTTCAATAGTAAGAATTCTGTACCTCACTCTCTGATTTTCACATTTATTCTTAAACTATTAATTTAATTACTAATTTAACTTGATGAAACTTTATTACACTTTGTGGGGTGCTATGAGGAGGGGTCCGCCCTACCGTATCCCAGCTGGGAGAAGATGAAGTCGAATTCCTCGATGCTGTGGACGCTGGCCAGGTCGCCCCCCTCCTTCCGGCAGGCCCGCAGGGCGTCCCTTTGAATCTTCTTCTCCCTTTGGATCTTGTAGCAGTGGCCGGCGTACGGCCACCACTGACTGGGGCAGGCGCTGGGCACGTCACTCTCTGGGGAAGAAGAGTTTGGAAGGCTTTGAAAGGGGAGCTTTTCTAAGGCACGGCAGCATCCTCTGTCACTCTCCACGTGTCAAGTTCACAGAGGCAAACCAAGGAACCCTTGGTCTCCATTTTTGGCATGCACTGTCACAGAGGGTAGATGGCAACACTCTATTTTGTTTGCTTTTAGGCTAAAAGGTAAATGGCCCCCATCATTTACTTTGTAATAAAGTTAAATGGGGATCTCTTTAAAAAATGGAGCCACGAGGACGCTTGGGGCACAGCGGGCTGCAGGTTTCACCCACACTGGCCACCAGCGACCCCCAGGAGTGTCTGCTTAAGTGCCAGAGACGCAAAAGTTCTAGCGTAGAAGGCATTGCCAGAAAGACCCCAATTTACCCTTCCTCCATGGGATTGATTAGGGAGACACTCACTCCCCAGGGAGGGCGGGCGTGGGTGGCCAGTGTGGAAGCAGAGGAGCGGGGGCGAGGGGCCGAGGCAGCACTGACCGCTCCCAAAAGACAAGCATGCAGCAGGGCAGGGACTGAGAGCCAGAGGCTTCCGTCAAGACCTGAATCTGTCCCACATTGTGTGATCTTGGGCAAGTCACATCCCATGAACCCAAGTATCCGTATATAGCAAAGACTTTAAAAATACTTGTTTATCATTGAAGTTGTAGGTTTATAGGGAAATCGTGCAGACAATGAAACATTCACAGAGCCCATGCTCATCCTCTCTAATCATTCCAGTTGCAGCATGTGTGCAGCCAACATGAGCATAGAAGGATTTCTAAACCTCAGCACTATAGCAGGCACCAACCCTCGCTGCATTCTTTCTGAGAGGGCACTGAGGATAATGAGCTTATAAGCTACAAGCCCCACACAATGACTATTTAATAATTTAATTAGGTTGCTTAATTAAACCCGTAATTATTGTCAGCAGCCTAATTATTGCTATTAGTAGTTGCGGTCATGATTCATAATCTTGATCACACACTGCAAGAGTGTAGTGCAATGGAACGAGCTGGGCAGGGCGGAGAGGGTGGTGCTGGGGCGAACTCACCCAGAGCAGCCTGGGACCTGGGGAGGGGCCTGCTCAGAGGAGCACCAGTGTCAGGAGAAGAGGAAGCACTGAGGTTACATTTTACAGCCAGCAGCTTAGCACCCCTTGCGTGGATACGATGTCAAACAGTAGTTTAGCAACACACCTTGCTGACAGAGAGAGCCCGGGCTGCCACGTGAAAGTCTGTTTCCACACTGAAGTGTGAAATGAAATGTTCTCAGACGAGCTGCCTTAACAAATGTCTAAGAACACTGCAGCCCCACCTGCCCAGGTGGGGATCGTGCAAGCCCAGGATTGTGTACCCACCAATCACACAAGTCAGTCAGGTTACCAGACACCCTATTACTGCAATAGAAAATGGCACATTTTAAAAATTCTATTCTATGAGACTATTTGGTTTCTATGTACATCCAGCAGTTACAAAACAAACAAAAAAGTTAGTAGATCTCTGGAGCCCTCTGGAGGGATATTTTAATTTTGCTGCCTAAAACATGAAAATAAAGTCAGCAAATGCTGAGGTATTTCAAACTGAGCAGATGAACGTCAAAATTATTCTAAAGCATGGGGGTACACGGGTGGTTCAGTGGCAGAGTCCTCGCCTGCCATGTGGGAGACCCAGGTTCAATTTCCAGCCTATGCAACTCCCCAAAACAAACAAACATGCAAAGCAAACAAAGGAAAAAACAAACAACAAAAATGCAATAAATGCTGCTGCAATAATGGGATACTCATATGGCAAAAGAATGAAATGTGACCCCACTATACAGCATACAAAAAAAAAAAAATTCTAAAACATGAAAACAGCCCACCCAGGTGAAATGAAGGGTGTTCCCGGGGCAGCTCGAAGGACGGCTTGCTCCCCTCGAACAGGTGTGGCCAACAGAAACCATAGGTGAACATAAACTCCCCAGCAGCCATCAAGGCAAGGAAGCAGGTAAAATGAATTTTAATAATGTAGGGGTTTTTGACCCAATCTTTTCAAAACACCATTTTACAGTGTGAAAACGGAAAGATTTTTACATCCTGAAACTCACTCACGGCTCACCTGCATGCCCATGCATGCCTGCTCTGGCCCGTGCTGGCGGCCCACCCCCACCCTGCATGAACAGTGCCGCCCTCGCAGCTGGGATGTGACCTGCAGGGGGGCGCGAGGGCTGCCTCCTGCCGAGGTGGTGCCTGCCACACGCCATGGCAGCCGGACCCCTGCCAGGCTTTCCCAGTTCTGGTTTCTTTGTGCTCAAGGGCCGGATGGAATAACTAACTCTGGAAGCATAGAGACATTAAAAACCGGCATCAGGGGAGCGTTAGCAAGTGAAGCAGGGGGAGTGCCAGAGGCGGGGGGGGGGATAAGCCACACGCGTGTGACAGCCTGGACAGGAGCACACAGAAGACCAGAGAAAACTTGAGGCATCCCTCCAAAAACCACTGGCAGTGAGCAAAATGCCATTTGTGTGTCTTTAGTCAATTTGAAGAAAGGAGGTTTTCTTGGCTTAATAATTTAATTCTTCTATAAGAATATAATGGAGAACATGGAACATAATTGCATTTTTTCATATACAAAATCCATTTACTCCTTTTTAGCTGTCATTATTCCATTGATGTGAAGCCTTTTGTGTAAGATGCTAAATGTAATAGCATCAGAGCCAAGAGAGATCCTTAAGCAGCAATGACATCATAAAATTATCCCTTTCAGGAATTTATTTTCTAGCTGGATTCCAGTTCTTCCACTTGCACAGGTTTTATATATTCTGGGAATATCTTCTTTCCAATCTCTGCTGCTCAATAACTTCGACCACATAGGGCTGCCGTGAGGGTGAAATGCACATTGTGTGCGCTGTAGGCTTTGCTGGACCCCAACACCTGGAGTGGCCAGGTAAGGTCAGTGCCCGGCAGCTGCGGCCAGCGATGGGAAATGTGTGGGAATCTCCTAAACTTGCCCTCACAAGTGATGCACACCTGTGGAGCACTTTCACACACCTGTGACCAGGCTGTAGTTTCCCCCGAAATTCTAATACTTCAGACACTTCAGGTAAAGTAGGTCACTTACCAGAGGGAATAACAAAAGAATTCAAAGTCGTGTTGCCTTTTTTACAGATGTAGCCCAGTTTCTGAACGCATTCCAGATTCTCCCATTTGGCATTTTTCCCGGGATTCAGTGACACGCAGCTTTTCCCAGGCTCGGCTGATGGGCTTCCTTGGAGGAAAAGGGAGAGTTGAAGCAGGGCAGTGGGGTGCTGCCCGCGGCGGCCCCCCAGCCTCGCGCCTCCGCCCTCGGGGGCGGTGGGCCCTGCACCGCCTCCTGCTGCAAATTTACAAATAAACCCCTGCTGCGTGCGGAGCAGACAACGGGCCTGACCTCCGCTTTCGTGTTGGCTCACCCCCATGCCCCGATGTCGCTTACACAAGTAAACTTCGGTAAATAACCTTGGCTTTCGCAGGCTCAATTCATCAAACTGGACTGTAAAACCTGAGCATTTCTCACATTGGTTTGTATAACGCGTTATAGAGCATTTCCCAACCAAAAGGACACACGATGCCACGACAGCTGTTAGACGTGGCGCGTCCTACCAGAAAACCAGGCCGGGCTGGCAGAGCGTCTGGGAGGGGGAAACGTCCCCTGACGGGGGAGAGGACACAGGGGGGATCGGATGAGCCCCAGGGCTCGGGAGCGGACAGCTCCCTCCCCGCGGTGAGTGCAGCTCGGCGGCACCGGGTGTCCCACCGCCCACCCAGGCCCCCCACCGGTCCCTCTTGGGGCGCTGGTGGGGAAGCGGAGGGAGCCGTCTGTGGGCACGCGGTGGGGCAGGCCCTGCAGTCCACCCTCCTCCTGCTTCTCCCCCTATAAAGCACGATGCTAAAGCCGGAGGGCGCTCGGTCACGGGCGCTCCGAGTCCCCACATCACCCGCCCCGAAACACCATCAGAAATCGTGGAGGTTATTTGAATAATACATAAAGGAAAATTGTCTGCAGTAAGGATAAAGACGTTAATAAATCGTTACTATTATGGCAAAACCAACAGGATCACAGAACTGATACAGTGTCAGGACGTGACGGAACCTTTCAATGATGATATATTTTACAGCTATTGGCTATTAACTGAAGGTTATTGATGTATGAATCAGAAAAGCATCTTATGCATTGACTTAATTATCAATACACAGCACCACCAACTTTAACGTATTAATATGGTCTTTTTAAATGTTTGCCATAAGTGTCTGAATTTACACTGTATGGGATTTATGTGAAATATCCTCAATTTGAGTGTGAATGCATTTTAATAGGTGCATTACTTGGTAAGTGCTTCACAGGATGCTTGGCTGAATAATTCACACAACAACAATTTCTAATATTTCACATTTCTTTTAGTCTGAAGAGGTTCTCCTACTATTTCCAAAAATGATTTACTCTGTCACCTGTTTTTCAGGAACTTGATTTAATAAAGAAGGACATTTCTTTTCTTTCCTCATTAATATTTTCTTTTCTCATTATCTGTAAATATTATCAGCAATACTTGTAAAAATATTTAATATTTACATTAATATATTAATTTTAAAAATTGTCTGTAAAACCCTACCCATTTAAGTCAAAATACAGTCCTTTCAAGTTCCCTCTCATTTTAGCATCAAGTCTGAACTTATTTTATAGTATTTTTTCTGTTCTCAAAGGATAACTTATAAAGCAATGCGCATGGATACGGGGCTTTATCATCCCAGCCAAACGCAAGGCCCATTGGTGGCGTTAGGACAGTCCGGCCACGTGGAGGTGCCATGGCCAGTGGCCCCGGCAGAGCAGGGAGCGGCTGTGCCCTCCGCCCTCCCCCACGCAGCGGCCCCCCCCGGGCCCCGAGCGTACCCCATCCCGGGGCTGGGGCAGCGCTGCAGGGCGGCCGAGGGCGGAGACGAGGGGAGCACCGCGCCGCCACGGGCCTCCTGTTCCCCCACCGGTCCTCACGCTCCGACCGCGTTCACAGTGACGTTACGGCAACTTTGAAATAATGAGCTCAGGCTGGTCTCTGTCCTCTGAAGGACAGATGGCTGCTGAAGTTCATCTCCCAACAAACTGTCAGCCCAACTGCCCGTGACATCTATGCTAGAATGCAATATTACAGTCTGTGACCAGAAGGCTATCTTAACCCACGCAGGAAAAACGGTGGTGACGCAGACAGGCCTAAGCCGTGGGGAGACTGATGGAGATATTGCAAATATCTCAAGACTGAGGTCAACCCACCCGAAGGGAATGTCAGTCACGGTAACTCATTGTGTGCATGTGAATCTGTGTGTGAGCACAGACAAAACACGTACACACTAATCTCCTAACTTAGTACATGACATAACATGCATTACACCCACCATAAACATGTATGTTTCACTAGAATGTTGTACAGTTCAAAACACGAAGACAAAAGAGCCCAAGTCCACTTCATCCAGCTTTCCAAGCGGCTGCTAAATGACCCTTTCAAGGACAATGGCAAGGATGACGCCACATGACGTCTCTAAAACAACGCTAGAACCGCAAAATCACGTTTAAGGGGAGCCACAGTTGGCCTTTGAATATAAAACCTGGCAAATCAGGGATTCTCTGAAACGTCCACTTCACACAGGGATGGGTGTGGAGTCACACTGCAATCCCGATGGAGCCCTTCGGTTCGGGAAAGTCCAATCCAGGGGGCAGAAGTCAAAGCTCGCTGAGACCCGGCCGCGTGTGGCCCACCCCTCGGCTCCGCACAGCGCCCAGGAAGGCCTTGGTGCTCACCGAGGGAGCTGAATCCGACCACAGGACGGACTCGCCGGGGCTTAGTTGGACCTACCTGGCAGCCAGTTCAGGTACCGGAAGGGGCCGCCCCCGCTCCACTGCCAGCCACTGTTGAAGCTCAGGCTGTTCAGCCCAATCCAGAGCCCGGAAGTCAAAGAACTGGTCAGTCCTACGAGGAAAACACAAAAACCCAAAGCTTGTAGAAGACAGTGCCGAATTCAGAATTAAGTGCTTGAATCAAAACGTACTTTAAGGGGATCGTTATAATCACGCCCAGCGCTTTCCTCTGAGCCCCTAATGATCCTAAGGGAGGGCAGTAGGACTGCCTCCAACACACGAAGCTCCTGCGCCCGCCCAGGTGAGCCGGGGAGACCCTTGCCCAGGCTTGGATGGACAGGAGCACCTGAGGGAAGGGGCAGGAGAGGGAGAGGAGCAGGAGGAGGGAAGGGGCGGGAGGACAGAGAGGAGCACCTGAGGGAAGGGGCGGGAGGAGGGAGAGGAGCAGGAGGAGGGAAGAGGCGGGAGGACAGAGAGGAGCAGGAGGAGGGAAGGGGTGGGAGGACAGAGAGGAGCAGGTGGACTCCATGGGGGCCGGCAGATGCCCCACAGACCTGACGTCCACACTGCTGCTATTTGCTGTAGGTTTACCTGCTGTTTGATTTTTTTAAAGCAATAAGATATAATAAAAAATGCACTAAATGCTGGGAGGTAGAAATCAACGAGAACAATTCAATCCCACCCCTTTTGGCCAAGTGGTTGAGAGGCGCAGTGCACAGAGCATCAGGCAGGCCGCTGTGCTCTTCCTATCTTGGGGTGTCCTGTCCAGCGCCCCCTCCCCGACGGGCCGGCTGAGGCACCCGGAGGTCAGTCTCCGGCCCCGAGGCGGCGCGGGTGGCAGGCCTGCCCGGGGTGCGCGTCGCTGTCCCCCCACTGAGGACGTGGCCCAGGCGGCTGCCTCCATGGTGACAGCTCCCCGCCCTTCGCTGCCCCCTCCGCCCCTGAAGTCATCCTGCCTCCTGTGAAAACCCAGCGGCTGGTTCTGTGAAGCTGGGGATTTACAGAAATGAAGGGATATTATCTAGAGAGCTACACCAAGGAATGACACGCCTAGAGGGGAGTCTTCACCCACAGTTAGTCTTAAAGCCCCACGAGGGTAACCTTCGCAGGCTACATTTCTTTTCTCCTTCCTTTCCACGCAGAGCCCGGCTGGGGTCGCACCTGAGGCTGGCGGGCCTGCACGGACCTGCGGCCACCCTGCGGCCACCCTGAGGGCACAGGGCGGCACTGGCCATGGCCTGGGGGGAGTGAAGGGGGGACCCGGACACAGAGCCCCTGACAGGGGGACACGGGCCCTGACCCTCTCCCTCGGCCATGCCCCCCGCTGCCCGCACCCTCCCTGGGCCAGGGTCCCTTGAGGCCCTGGCGTTTTAAATGCCCGTCAGGTGCCCATCTCTTCCTCCCACGGCAGGCACCGCGGGCGCCCGGGGCCGGGAGGACACCTCGGCAGATGAGGACGGGGCTCTCTCGGCAGCCACCACTCACCCTGTTACACCAGCTTCACACGCACTCGTCTCTCCAGGGACTTCCTTCCAGGCTTTTCTACATAGTTATTAAAAGTGTCTTGATTATGATGTTACTATTTATGTCTCCTTGAGATAAGCTGCAGACACTAAAACTTGCTGTCCTCCTCCCCCAGCAAATCGCCACCTTCCTGGGCCTGGAGGGCTCGTCCACCAGCCTTCCCGAGGATGAGACTCAGCGGCGGGATAAAACCACGTTTTGTATTCATAATAGCTGTATTAAATCCTAGGGAACATCAGATGATTTTCTACCAATTTTTTTAAGTTATACAAACTTCAACAATAATTACCTCTCTGCTTGCAGACCAGTTTGCTACCGGAAGTGCTGGACATAGAGGCATTTCTAAAACGCCAAAAAAAGTGACCTTCCCAGAAATAATTACTCCAGTATTTCACAAAATGTATCCGTCGAGAAAATAAGGGCATTTAAGTCTTCAAACTACAGATAATTCACTGATTGTAGGAAGAACTGAAGCGGATTTTGTCTGAAGTTACTTAATTAAGTTTCTGTGTTTGCCATGATGCGAAGTAGCAGCTCTGTTAGAGGAACTGTTTGTCTGCTAGAGCCTTCCAGACTTGTTCTGAGGAATTAAATCAATTAATACATGGCAGTGCTTTAAACAGACCTGACACAGAGTACTTGTCCTCTGAGTGTGAGATATTATATTATTCATGTAATTATTAATAGCTCCAGGTTGCAGCAGAGTAGCAAAACATGCCCTTCGCAAATAAAACTTAAGCCCCACATTAAGTGTATCACGTAATATAGATACACATCATCCACAAACTTTTTTCTCTAAAGTGATTTTATCATTTGAGAAAGGGTCAGACCAAATTTTTCAGCACTTCTATAAAGAACATCAATTCCAAATGCTCACTAAAAAAAATTTCTTTGTCCCGCCTGAAATAGTTAACTCTTTACTTTTGCACTTGGTTATGGAAGGAGACACGTCCATGTCCAAGAGCACACAACATCCTTTTCTCTTCAATACTGAGGTCCATTTTTTCCCAGTCAACACCAGAGGAAACGGGCAAAAACAATCAGGAGAGCAGGTCAAATTTCACTTCCTGCACCTCCTTTCGGTTCTGTGAACCGGCCCTGCACATGCAGAGCTGTGAGTGTGATTCAGGAGTTGAGGATGAAGGAGCTTGCTCCACGCTCTGCAGGGCGGAAGCAGAAGTGAAGATGAAGAAGTGCCGATGGGCCTGGGGAGAGCCGGGCAGGGCGCTGGGCACGCACGCAGCCCTGGATTCCAGCCCCGGATTCCAGCCCCGCCGCCTCCGCCCGCCGGCACGGCCTTTACTCCCAGTGCATGGGGGCTGGCGACACCAAGCCCAAGGCTGGCAGACAACGGCTGCTCACCGAGGGGCAGGAAATGGGATCTAAAGGCCATGAAACCGGCGTATGCATCCAAAACACAATGAATTCCTTCTAACTTTTTAAATTCCCAACGAACATTTCTTCCTATCAACGCCTGGTGTGTGTTACGGAAAAGCAGGAAGGACCCGCGCTCTATCAGAGAAGGTGGCCCCACGACTCCAGCGCAAATGTGCTGAGAGCAGTTCCTGAGGTGGATAAGGCGCCAGGGCAGGGGAGGTGAGCGGCCTTGCTGCTCTCCTGGGGACATGATAAACCCTGCCGATTAGGGAGGCATTTCCTGGGGGGCCGAACCTGGCAGCGGCCGCCCTTCCCCCTGCGCGGCCGGAGAGGAGCACAAAGTAGCCCTGCCAGGTCCGAAGCTTCCCGAAGGCCAGAGACAAGCATGGCTCGGAAGTGTCATGATAACGCGTCCCTAAAAAGCACGCCAGCCGAAACCACGCCAGCCCTGGCAGTTTCTCTCCCCAAACACCTCCAGACTGTCCTTCACCGTCTGCTTGGTTGACTTTTGTCTCCTGGGCTCTCGGCTCTTCCCCTTATTTGTGTCCCTGCCTGGAAACATGAACAGCTCTGATACTTTGCCCCAGTAGCAGAAAGGCCCAAGGCCAGCAAAACAGGCTATTTTAGCAGAAGGAAACACGATGCCATCTCAGACTGGACAAAGGGACGTGAGGAGGCCCTTCCCTTTGAACTTACGACTAAGGAGAAATGTGCCCCAGCAGACGGAACGGACCTCTGCAGCGGTGGGGAGACGGGCCGGACGCTGAGCAAGGCTGCGGAGTTGGGGCTCTAACCCAGGCCCCAAGGCCGAACACGTGCCCCCCCCCCAGGGCAGGCCAGGCTCGTGCACCATGCACGTGCCAGCCAGGGACAAGGAGGTGCCCCATCAGGAGATGCCAGTGGGAGGTGCCAGGTGTAAGGCGCCAGGTGGGACATGCCAGGTGGGAGGTGCCCAGGGGACAGGCAGCCACCTCAAGCTTAGGAACCACCGTGTCTCTGCCCACCTGCCGTGGGCTGTCCAGTTGCCCAAGGACAGGCTGAATCTCTGAGGAGTCACTGTTATGCTGCAGGGTCGTTGGTCAGTCCAGACCTCACCGAGACGCTCTGGCGTGGGGGCTGTGCCCGCCCGGGGGCACTTACACAGTTTGTGGGTATTGGACTTTGAGCTTCTTGTGCACAGAGCCGCGGCTGCCGAGGCGCTGCCATGTGGACGAGCAGATGTCTCATGCGCAGGGCAGACACGTGGGGAGTGAGTGAGCGGATAGAAAAGAGCAAATGGATGTGCTTATCTGTAGAAATTGGGCAAATGTGGCGCTCACTATGATAACAGCGGTGGGCAAACGAGAGCGATTCAGACAGAAACAAAGGAGCCTTCGTAGAGAAGATGCAGCCTGACTGTGAAGTTTCGGGTGTTCCAGGAGAGGAGGATACCGTCAAAGAAATGGCGTGGGGGGTGCCAGGCCAGGAAGACTAGACTCTGCTGTGGCCGGAGCGCAGCACGGCTCAGCAGCTGGGCAGCGGCACCTTTGGCGCGGGTGTTTGTTACCTGCTGGGAACTGAGCACCAGTTGTTTGTGCTTTTGGTCTTTTGGGCCCAAGGACCCGGGGCCAGAGAGACTTTCATCTGGTGGCGCGTCGGGCAAACTGGGGGAGGGACCCTGGAGGCAAGGAAGGGGGACACTTTCTCTCCCACACTGATTTCTCGTCCTGATCTCTCTCTCTGTGCACTGTAGAAGCTAGAGGAGATATTATCTGAGCAGGCAAACATTAGCTCTTTTAATTTCCACGACCCTATAAGAACAGATGTTTATGAAACCAAAAAGCTGTGGAGAGAGCATCATTCAGACCTAAAACCCGGCAGTCTGGGAGTCAAAGCAAAGGGGCAGGGAGGGTGGGACTTGCGGGCAGCTCTCGGGGCTCTGCCCAGGCACCAGGTCTTGGCTTTGCCCCACGTCCAAGGGCGCCAAGCCTGGGGCAGGGGCGACTTCCACCCTGAGCCCCCGTGAGCCCCAGGCTCCTCCCTGCCTGAGCTCCCGAGAGCGCCACAAAGCAGCGCTGCCCAGGGATGCCACCCTTGGCCATCCTGGGTCCTTTGCAAGGGACGGATTCGTCCAACTGGCCGCGCCATTGGCTGTGGACGGGCTCCGCCACGATGCCACCGCCGGCCCAGGAGCAGCCTGGAAGGCTCCGCCCACGGCCTCACCTGTCAGGTACGTCTGCTCGTGGATCTCTGTGACACTCAGCAGCTCAGCGCCCTGCTGCTGGCAGCTCCTCCGTGCCTGCTGCCAGGTCAGAGCCGACTTGGAGTTTATCTGGTAGGAGATGCTGGTCAGTGTGTCCTTGTTCCATAAGCTCTCGCTTCCCTCAACTGTGAAAGAAGAAGTCGGGTGGAGTTTGCTACACGGGGCGTGGAAAAGACTTTGGGGGAAAAGCATCTTCAAGCAATCCTAGCAGGATCATTGCCCAAAGCATCATCTATAGATATTTACTTGTTACTTTTAAAGCACCTCTGAGATTCTCTTAGCTCCTGGGATGAAGAGGGGGAGCTTTGAAAGACCTTTGAGAGACCTCCCCCTCAGGTCTCTAAAGAGAGGAAGGGGGGGCATAGTCTCCCTATTTCTCCGTTGGGACACTTGGGATCAGCTGAGTTGGGAAGCGAAGCAAGCCTGGAAATGAAGCTACCAGCCCAACTTCCTAAATCCATAGAAGACAGAGCCTGAATTTCATGCCTAGCAAGAGGACAGCTTGCCCGCACACTGCAGCGGGGGTTCTTTAGAAGCGTGTGGGGATGGATGTGGGCTCTGCAGGCAGGTCCCACGGGGCCACGCACGAGCCGATGGACGTGGCCAGGTTACTCACTTGGGGCGTCACCTTCTCATGTCTAGAATAGACTCAGTATACCTCACACCCTGGCGCATACAGGTGCTGACCGTTAGCCTCTCTTCCCTCAGAGCAGAAAACGATTCTTTCAGCTTATTTTTCCTGTGCTATGCTATAATCCCCATAGACCCCCAAAACTCGGATTCACTCTTTGAAAAACCCACCAAAGCTATCTATCAATATAGACAGATCAATACTTTTTATAGCATGTTTCACATGCTTAAATGGTGTGGACTGTCCCTTTTCTCTTCTACTAATACAAAATTCTACCTAAGAGTCATGTGAAATAATCATCTTTCACTTATTTTTAGGAACAGAGAAAGGATTATGTAGCTTTTGCAATGGTCTAGGGAGCACTCGGCTTGCTAAGATGCTGGGTGGCCCTCCCCGTGTGCTGGGCCTGTGCTGTGTGTCCCTCTGTGCCACGTGCCTCTCCGTGCCCTGTGCCCCTCTATGCCGTGTGCCCTCTGTGCCGCGTGCCCCTCTGTGCCGCATGCCCCTCTGTGCCGTGTGCCCCTCTGTGCCACGTGCCCCTCTGTGCCCTGTGCCCCTCTGTGCCACATGCCCCTCTGTGCCGCGTGCCCTCTGTGCCGCGTGCCCTCTGTGCCGCGTGCCCTCTGTGCCGCGTGCCCCTCTGTGCCGCGTGCCCCTCTGTGCCGTGTGCCCCTCTGTGCCACATGCCCTTCTGTGCCACGTGCCCCTCTGTGCCGTGTGCCCCTCTGTGCCACATGCCCCTTTGTGCTGCGTGCCCTCTGTGCCGCGTGCCCCTCTGTGCCGCGTGCCCCCTGTGCCGTGTGCCCCTCTGTGCCACGTGCCCCTCTGTGCCACGTGCCCCTCTGTGCCGTGTGCCCCTCTGTGCCACATGCCCCTTTGTGCCGCGTGCCCTCTGTGCCGCGTGCCCCTCTGTGCCGTGTGCCCTCTGTGCCGCGTGCCCTCTGTGCCGCGTGCCCCTCTGTGCCGTGTGCCCTCTGTGCCGCGTGCCCTCTGTGCCGCGTGCCCCTCTGTGCCACATGCCCCTCTGTGCCGCGTGCCCTCTGTGCCACGTGCCCCTCTGTGCCCTATGCCCCTTTGTGCCGCATGCCCCTCTGTGCCCTGTGCCCCTCTGTGCCGCATGCCCCTCTGTGCCGCGTGCCCTCTGTGCCATGTGCCCCTCTGTGCTGCGTGCCCTCTGTGCCGCGTGCCCTCTGTGCCACGTGTCCTCTGTGCCACGTGCCCCTCTGTGCCGTGTGCCCCTCTGTACCGTGTGCCCTCTGTGCCGCGTGCCCCTCTGTGCCGTGTGCCCTCTGTGCCGCGTGCCCTCTGTGCCGCGTGCCCCTCTGTGCCACGTGCCCCTCTGTGCTGTGTGCCCCTCTGTGCTGCGTGCCCTCTGTGCCACGTGCCCCTCTGTGCCCTGTGCCCCTTTGTGCCGCATGCCCCTCTGTGCCCTGTGCCCCTCTGTGCCCTGTGCCCCGTGCCCCTCTGTGCCGCGTGCCCCTCTGTGCCGCGTGCCCTCTGTGCCACGTGTCCTCTGTGCCACGTGCCCCTCTGTGCCGTGTGCCCCTCTGTACCGCGTGCCCTCTGTGCCGTGTGCCCCTCTGTGCCGTGTGCCCTTCTGTCTCTCACCTCGCTGCCCATGGGCCTGAGAGACCTCAACTCTGCTCCTACCTCACATGGCCATTGGAATGGGCATACCCAAGAGGAAGAGAGAAGCATTGAAATTTCACTTTTCAACAACATAGAACTTTCTAAGCTGTTTTAACTAGAAAATCACTGTATCTTTAGATTAAAAAATAAATTTGAATTGGTAATGTTAGACCTAAATTATAATGGTCTAAAACCTCCTAGTTTAGTGTCCAGGTGGGCTCTCCCCCACATGGGTGAGCTCCCACGACGGAGACTGACCCCGGGCTTACTTGAACATGGAGATGCTTTCAAACAACAAATACAGCTACATGCTAGTAAGGAAGTCCAGAAATCTGGAAGTTTTGTTCATATTATGGTAGAAAATGTGGGTTACAAAAGGGTGGGGTGGGTATTTTCTTGTTGAAGGGAGGAAAGGGCTCTAAGTGACCAAAGAAGGAAGCACAATTTGACTCTTGCTTTCATCGGACACGCAAAGGATTAAAACCGATTTCTCCACGGACGTGGAGGTTTGCTGGCCCGGCATCCCCCCGAGAGCGCGAGTCCCCACGTCAGCGGCACAGCTCCGCTGAAAGCTGAAGCTGCAGGCCACAGGGCATTGAGAGAAAGGAGGGTTTTCCGCTCCCTGTTCTCATGAAACGTGAAAATAAATGTCCGAACGGAAGGAAAACGCTCCTGCAAACAACGCAGGAGACAATGAAGGCCCCTGAGTGACGCTGGGTCTACGACGGTCACGTCTTCCCGAGCGGAGCCTGCCAGGCCCAGGCTTACAGGGAAGAGAAATGCGCTTGGGAAAGGAACACACAAAACGAGGAAGACGAAATAGATTGGGAAACTGCAAAGCCCTTAAAAAGGAGGCATGGATTTTTAAAATGTATTTTTAAAACTTAACACATACTGAAATGTCTTTCCTTTACTTTCTATAATTTTTTTTTGTATTTAACAGTAAATATAATTTGGTTTTGAACTAAAATTAAAAGAATATCATACAGAGCAGGCTTGTGATGCAACACACAATCTCGCTAGACTGGGCGTTTTCTCTGTCATCGTGACTTGCCATTTTCCCCCCACATGTCATTCACTGGATCTCGCGCTCACCCAGCAGCTGCCTGGTGGGCACATTTGCTGCCGTGGGACCCATGAGCCTTCAGGAAAGTCCATGCTAAGAGGCAGACTGAGGAACACGCGGCCGTCCCTTTGAAGGGGCTGGGTCGAGCAGAAGGACTTTACTGTCCTCAGACACAGAAAAGCAAGTATTGCTTCATCTTAGGGGAAAACGTTCAACGTCTTGAGACAAAGAGACACCCACCCCGAGATCAGGCACCCCTACCTGCGGGGGAGCCGCGTCCAGGAACAGAGTTGTGTGGGGCAGGGTCCCGCTGGCCTGGAGCCAGACGCGCAGTGGGTTTGCACCCAGAACAGGGAGTGAGAATTAAGTTGTTTGTTGACAAACTAACATACCTGTGCTAACTGTGCAGCTCATGCTTTGGGGAGCAGCCTGGGGTTCGCAGTGGGGTCTGGGAATTCTGCTGGGGGCAGTGCTGGACCCACCCGGGCCGCCCCTGTGGTCTCGCCCCCACCCAGGAGCCCCATAAACCAGTGGGTGATCATGTGCAGGGTTGGGGGGCATGGAGGTCAGGGGGAGGGGAAGAGGGAGGAATGGGTGCAGGGGCGGGGAGGTCCCCTCTCCGCTGTCCCTCCTGAACTCTAGGCCCCCAGCCCTGAGGCCGGTTTCACCATCGCTGGGGAGGGGAGGGGGTGCCCGCCCCTGCGTGGCACAAGTATTGGACACTCTCCACGGTCACTCGCTCTAAACCTGGGAAATGACGCCATGTGGGAGCTGGGGGCACGGTCTCGTCCCATCAGCAGAGTCCAGATGGAGCCCAAAGGCACGCGAGGGTCAGACCTACGTCCCCCTCCCGGGCCATGGGGCCATCGTGGTTTCTCCTCCTCTGCACCGGGGCGGTGGGCGGTCGGGGTGAGGGCAGGACGCGCGGCCTCGAGGGGACTCACATTTCAGCGGACAGAATCCGAACAGCTTGTCGGTGTCGTAGTCAGTGGTGGTCCCGCACCAGAGCCAGCCGTCCGACCGCCCCGTGCTCGTGCAGTCCGCGTACCACTTGTCCTCAAACTTGAAGGGGAAGGCGCAGGGGGCCCCGTTGGCGTTGCCCAGGAGGGTGTACATGGCTGCGGAGAGAGGGGCAGCGCTCAGCAGGTGAGTGCCAAGCCCCCTGCAGAGAAAAGTGCCTGGAGGCGGGGCAGGCTCCCTCTCTGACTACCCATGGGGGCCCGTCCTCCCTCCTTTTACTTCCCTTCTCTTGCTCCCTCTAACCCACTCTCCCTTCGGCCAGGTGCATACAGCTGTCCACCCTTTGGCCAGGTGCATACACCCATCCACCTTTTGCCGGGTGCATATAGCTGTCCACCCTTTGGCTGGATGCATGCAGCCGTCCACCCTTTGCCTGGGTGCACATGTCTGTCTATCCTTTACCTGGCTGCATACAGCCACCCACCCTTGGGCTGGGTGCATACAGCTGTCTACCCTTTGCCCGGGTGCATACAGCCATCCACCCTTTGCCTGGGTGCATACAGCTGCCCACACTTCAGGAATAGCTGTAAGCCGCTTCATTTCCGCTGCCCTTTGGACCAGATTTTCCTCTTTCCTCTTGAGAGGGAAGAGTCATCAGTATATCGAAACCAGCTTGACTTCTGTGTTTCCTCCAAAACAGAGGATAAGCCTGGGACATCCTTCCTCTTGGTTTAAATCATACTATTATCAAATCTCCAGATTGGCAATAACCTTGAGGCTGTGCAGCACGAAAGCACAAGGGTGATGAGACCCCCTGCAGTGCCCCAGGACCCTCAGCAGAGCCTGCCAGGAAGGGGGGCCTGGGGTGGCCCAGCCCTCCATGAAGACAGCCACCCAAAGCCATGGGATGTGTCCATTGTCAGCACCGGCCTTCCAGACCCTGAATTCAGGTGGCAAGGACCAAACGACCCAAACGGGAAGCTCTGGTTTCCACCAGAAAGGAAAAGAATTCTTGTGGATGAAGGCAGAGTGGTCAGAGACGCTCCTGAGAAGAGAACAGCCCCGCCAGCGAATTCCTGGGTACGCCAGGGGCTTCCGCCCTGGTAAGGACACCCCTGCGGGAGACCTTTGCAACAGCTTGTCCTCCCTAGGAAGTTCCATGGGTCCGATGACTTGAAAAAGTTCCCGAAAGACATTTAGTCACTAAGATAACATGAAGTTCACACAACGCACAGCGCAGGACGTCACTCACACGAGAAGAAAAATGCGCGTCCCGCCCCTTCCCTTTTCCTGGGCTTCGCCTGCTTTGCCCATCCCACTGGAAAACCTGCACTGACCTTTATTTACTGCAAAACGACACCGAATATGTGTCACTAGCTGGCTACGAAAGACCTTAAAATGGATCCTCGCTTCCATTCCACCAACTCACAGGCAGCAAGCGGCTCCGGGAACACCGGCCCCCACTTCCACCACAGGAAGGAGCCCTGCCCACCGGGGCCCCTCCAGGCTGGCTGTGGCCCCCGAGGCAGCAGCACAGGCCCCGCCCCGGGTCCACGGGCACCTTTTCAGAACCGATTCCCCTGCTCAGCAGTTGAGGAGCCAGGGTATACAGCTGGCGCTAAGGCGGCCCCGGCTGGGCCCCTCACTGTCACTCCGCCTTGTGGCCCTGACTTCCGGACACCCCTTCCGAGCCCCCCTCCACTGCCCTCCCCCAGGCCTCAGCCAGCCTCAGGCAGCTGACGGATCCGAGGCCACTCAGGGCCAGGGCCTCCTGCAGGAGTGTCCTGAGCCCCGGGGGCAGCTGGGCAGGGGCAGATGTGACCAGTTCCGGGACCCCAGGCCTCCCTAGGGTGTCCGCCTGAGCCCCAGGGGTGTTATGTCCGCAGCGTGAACGGACCCTGCGGCCATTGCTGGGGCTGGGGGAGGGAGGACTGTGTGGAGCGTAGAGACAAAGTGAGTCCCAGTCCCAGCGCCTGTCCTCCCGGTGCCGGGATGTGCTCCCTTTGCCAGGATGTGCTCCCTTCACCGGATGTGCTCCCTTTGCCAGGATGTGCTCCCTTGGCCAGGATGTGCTCCCTTTGCCAGGATGTGCTCCCTTCACCGGGATGTGCTCCCTTGGCCGGGATGTGCTCCCTTGGCCGGGATGTGCTCCCTTGGCCGGGATGTGCTCCCTTCGCCGGGATGTGCTCCCTTCGCCAGGATGTGCTCCCTTCGCCGGGATGTGCCCCTCTGGGCCGGGATCTGGCTCTCGCGAGCACAGTGCACTCTTGCCCAGCCCGACCATCTTCCTCCAGTTCCTCCTTGAAGGTTGCCTCTCCTGTGGCTTCCAAACCCGCCTCATTTTCCAGGTGCCTCGGGGACCCTGCCCAGCCTGACCCTGCCGCTGCCCCTGCAGGCAGCCAGGCAGCCCATCTCAGCCCCCGCAAAGTGACCACAGACTGTCTCGTCCCATGGATAAGACCCTGCCTCCTCAGCCCTGGGTTGGTCCTGGCTGCCGCTCCCGCTGAGCACGCACCCAGCCTGGGCGCCTGGACCAGCTCTGCCCCGCGGGAGCCCCAAGTTCCCCTTTCCTTCCCCTTCTCTGCAGCCACCGGAGGCTGAGACTTGAACAAGAAAGGAGAAGGTTAAATACTCTCACTTCATTTAACCCTCAGAGGGCCCAAAGCATCAGCCACATAGAAAATGACTGGTTTTTGCTACAGCTTTCTCAGTAGCTGACTAATAGGCCATGCATGAATTTGCAAGCCAGTTCCCCAGCTTTTCTAACTGCTGATTTTTGCCATCACTATCAGGTGACAAAATGAATCAGAAACACTTAGAAACCATTGACGAATTCATCCAGATTTCATTTTGGCAATCTGAATTGATAAAGAATGCTGTTCTTGGGCCATTTCTCCAAGGATGATTTAAACTAAAGGAAAATAAATATTTGGTCAAATTCATTTATCAAATTCATTTACCACCACACAACCTTATAATGTCATATGAGAGTGTTCGGGTCAAAGACCACAGTGAAAATCAATTTCTAGGATTATAATGCATAGTTCGAGTATGCTCACACACGCACGTTTACACACACATACACATAAACATATATATCTTAGAGAAAGCTAAAAGAAGCCACTTCCCACGGATTGCAAATAGCTCAAGTTTCACCCTGGACTCGTCCCCGCATCCACAGCACGTTCTCACAGTGCTTAGAACAGCTGCTGGCATCTGTGCTCATGCGGCAGCTGCCAGGACGGACCCTCGGAAGCCGCCTCCCTGGGCCGCGGTCCCGGCACTCACCTTCGTAGCCGCGCGAGCACAGGTCGCTGGCCGTGCCGAACACCCGCCACCGGCTCCACAGGCCCGAGCCCTTGTACAGCATGACGTTCTTCTCCTGCCTGTTGCCGTAGTTGAAGAACAGTTCCTCGCCCCGGATCCCGAACAGCGTCTCGTTCTTGCACTCCCACTTCTGGAGCTCACTCTTGGGGTCACAGGCGTACAGGGTCACAGGCACCCAGTCGCTCTTGGACGGCACCCCCAGGCACAGCTTGAGGGCCACGCTCATCAGCCGCCCGTCCGACACCCACCGGAACCTCTGCGCCTCCTTGTCCGGGTCGCAGGCCGCGGTGTGGACGGCGCTGGGACCGGCCGCCTCCACGCAGCGCTTGTGGTCCTCGTTGTATATCAGGAACTGCCGCGTGTCTGTTGGAAAAGGAGAGGAAGCGTGCTCACGTGGGGGCCGGGTGAGGCCCCCACCTTCCCGCTCCGCCAAAGACTTAGGACCTGGGAACGGAGGTGAAGGGTGCAGCTGGCGCCCGGAGGGAGCCGGACGGAGGGGCCATCCCCGGGGGGCCTGGGGGCTGCTCTGTCGTGCTGGGGGTCCTCCATTGCAGGGAGCTGCACACAAAGGCCCTAAATGCGCCCAAGCCGTGGGGGCTGGGGACAGAGAAGGAAGCCCCCCCCCAGGCCGCAGGGGGACCCCAGATGCAGCCAGGGCTGGAACTAAAGGCGCCAACGGCCTGGAGTGGGGCAGCCCCGCGAAATTGGACCCAGCCCCACCATCTTCAGAGGCAGGAAAACAAGCCTGATTTTCTAATGCTATCCTTAGATTTGGGGGCTCAGTAATATCTTAAATTTTATTTAATGCAACTTCATTCATTTTATGTTCTGCAAATTTTTGAACTTTGCTCTCCAGGAAGCCTGGGCCTGAGCGACTCGACAATTTATTCAAAGTTGGCTGTTTCGTTCTGGTTCCCTTTCTAACAGCGGGGCTTAGGAACGCAGCATCAGCAGATACGGAAGGGCCTGCTGTATTGTTTTAATCATTTATTTCATTGCCAAGTTCAATCTAACCATTTCATTTTACAAAGGTACCAAATCTACTAGAAGTTAATCTAATTCGTGAAGTTTTGCAGTAACAATTAAATGAAGTTAACTGTCTCTGTCATTTGAAGCAATGCTTCTGAGAATTGCCTTTTAATAATATCGAGTTATACTCCTTATTTGAGTGATTTAAGGGAACACGCTCCCCACCTCACCCCCACCGCACCCCACTTTCACTCCAGCCCGTGGTGTTCGCCAGTGATGTCTCACTTCCTGTTGCCACAAAACAAACAAAAAAACAGGGCCTGGGAAGCATTTTTTCTTTTCCCCTTAAATCAAAATTCAGTTCATGAAAAGGTTTTTCTCTTTTTCCTCTTATTTTAAGAATAGCCCACAGAGGGCACTGGGTGGCCTCTTGGTTTAGTGGCATCATGTAAATCAGACACTTCTGACATTTGCTGGCAGCCCCCATCTGAAAGTATGGCCCCCCAAAGGCACTGCTGAGCTTTGGGGACTCAGGCTCCATGCATTCTTACCTCCCACGGCCCCCGGCATGGGACAGGGTGGGGACCCCCAGCCCCAGGCCCCTGGAGGCCGGACACCGCTTTGGGGCCTCACTGGCCTGGGGCTGCCTCCCCCTCCGTCCACTCCTGCCCGGCCCCGGACCCCCGGGCTCTGTCCTGTCCTCGTGGGGCTGAAGGGTAGGACGCTGACCAGGACCTTCGCGGGGCCCCTGCTCGCAGCAGAGGGAAACCAAACAGTCACAGAGGAGCCACCACGGCCATTCACCACCCCGGGGCCCGTGACCCACGAAGGCAACGGCCCCTGACTGCGCCGTGTCCCCCGACGCTCACCTGCAGCCCTCCCGGCGCCTGCGCCTTGAGAGGGGCTCGTCTGTGCGGCTCGGCCCTACAGGGCTGCCCGACCTCGGCCACCGGCGTGTGCCGCCCTCCCGGCTCTCGGAGGCTGCATCGGCCCTGCAGCCACCGGGGGCCCAGGTGAGCTCAGGTGTGCAAGCGCCCTCTGTCCAGGCCCCATCCTGCTGCCCCCCGCTGCCCCTCACGCCTTCCCTCTGCCCACAGGGCGCTCGGCAGGCAGCCCGGCCATCCCACTCCTTCTGGGTTCTCACTCCCCGTGGCCAGGGCGGGCACAGGCCAAGCCAGCCCTGCCTGGACACTCACCCCCTGGCCTCGGCCGCCATCCCAGGCCTGTGCTGGGCTCGTGCCCCCGCCCGGCGGCCCGGCGTTTCCAGGCTACAGCGCAGCGATGCCCACGGCCCCCCCCACACTCCAGACCATGCCGCAGGATCCAGGCTCCCGACCCCGCCACAGCTCTCAGGAGTCTCGGCTCCGGCCGCCCCCTGGCCCTGCGCTCCCACTGACTCCCCAAGGGCATGTCTGACTGTCTGTCCCCCGCCAGCACTTCCATCCAGAAGCTTCCACGTGGGTTACCCCCCGGGGACGCTCCCTGGCTCAGCGCAGGGCCGGCTCCCCAGGCGCACGCTGCCCTGCCACGCCCACGTGCGCCCATCCCACCTCGACCCACGTCCTCTGCCACTTGTGTCCTCACGTCCCTCCTCGTCCACGACACTCCTCCTTCTGGAGCCCAGCCGCCTCTCACCGGACATCAGTTGACTGAATAAAAGAGTGTTTATTCAATCCGAAGCATATTGATTAGTGACCCAGATAAAGTATTTGATTCAATCATTGGCTAACGGGGTAGGGTCTGTTTCATATTCAGTTTTCCCCCCAACAGCTTAGTTTTGCTGACGAGCCATTTATAAACACTGATACTTATGAAAGGAGTACGTGGAAAGAAAGTTTCTGTTTTTCCTTACGCACTTCCCTAATCTTGTTTGCTCTATTTATCTTTTGGCTTCTAGCACCTTCGGAAGCAGGGCAGATCTGATATTGCCTTTGCAAACAATATGAGGAAATGTAAAATTATCACTTCATGGTGATGCGCTTTCTGCAAACGCGCCTCTCAGTCAACAGGTCATTTGGCTTTCGCACTGTCGTGTGCAAAAATGCCACACTTCCTCCTCTAAGGGGCCGCCGAGACCACGGGAGGGGGGGGCATTTGCTGCCATTGACCACACCAATTGTGTGCATTCATCGGCCTTCTCCTTCTGTACGAATTAAGTCACTGTAATAGAAATGGTGCGAAGCCAACAGTGGGGTCTGTGGAGAGCTCTGTGCATTTCTCTGCCATCTCGTTTGTGGGCTCTAGTGTACGAAATTGTTTCTTCTTTAATACTTACATGTCAGAAATGTATTTACAGAGTTTGGGGCTGTCCCCCCCCCACGAAATGTGTCTAACATCACGTTCATCCTGCAAAGCCCATCTGGCGAGTATCCGCTGGGGTGCCGGGCCCACCCATCTGCTGGCCTGGCCCAGGGGTGGGAGTCTGGGGGGCCCAGAGCTCGCAGGCAGCGGGGCCGCCAGGGACCCGGGAAGGAAGCTGGAGCTCTGGCCGTGGTGGGAACAGGGCCGTGTCGGGGCGATAACCAGCAAAGGCGGCAGCGATGGGGGCTTGGTCCTGCCTGCACTTTCCCGCCACCCAAGGATTCCCCCAGCAGATCTCCCAGGGGCGGGCCTGCTGCACGGCGGGAGGTGACGTAGGGGCTGAGTGCCAGGCTGGCGGGGACCCCCAGCGAGAGCCCTGGGCTTTGACCCCTGCTGTGCCCACAACGCCCAGGAAAGTGCCTTCCCATCGTACGTATTCAACAGAGATATGTTGGGAAAAAACGAATGAACGGACACGACCCCACCCCCTGCCCTAGCAAATGGGGTGCTGGGACGGCATCGAGGCAGCCCCTCCTTCTCCCCTCCCCTAGGGGTCTTCAGGGCTCCCCAAAATTTCCCTTTCTCCCAGTGCTTGAGATGCCTGGCTCTGGGAATGAAGTCGTTTGTTCAACAACTAGGTGGAAAGAACTAAGGGTGCACTGCCAGGGGAACTTGCACTCAGAAAAAAGGGGCCCCGAAGTGCCGAAAGCCTGGACCAGATGGTTTCCGAAACAGAAGGACCCTGGAGTCGAGATGAGAAGGCTCGGGACAGGGAGGGGGCTGAAGAAAAGCCAGCGGGGCAGGGGCATGCAGGGTCCCCTGATTGTCTCTCCCCAGGGCTGAGCCCGTGTCTCCTTCCGCGGTCCGAGTGGCAGCAAACCCTGGTTCACACCGCACAGGAGGCACCATCCCCTAACCACTGTTACCTGATATCCCATTCCTCCCAGGAAACTGTTGCACACATCTCTGCTTTTTGTGCTTTTATCCATTCAAATGAGCACACAGCTGAAAGCCACAACCTGGCCTCAGGTTTTCCCATGATGCATCCACGGCATGTCTACAAATCTTCACCACAGGACCTAGCACCCAGGGAGGGCTCAGCACTCCAGAGGACTCAGCACCCCAGGGAGGACTGAGCACTCCAGAGGACTCAGCACCCCAGGGAGGACTCAGCACTCCAGAGGACTCAGCATCCCAGAGAACTCAGCATCCCAGGGAGGACTCAGTACCCAGGGAGGACTCAGCACCCCAGGGAGGACTCAGCACTCCAGAGGACTCAGTACCCCAGGGAGGACTCAGCACCCAGGGAGGACTCAGCATCCCAGGGAGGACTCAGCACTCCAGAGGACTCAGCATCCCAGAGAACTCAGCATCCCAGGGAGGACTCAGCACCCAGGGAGGACTCAGCACCCCAGGGAGGACTCAGCACTCCAGAGGACTCAGTACCCCAGGGAGGACTCAGCACCCAGGGAGAACTCAGCATCCCAGAGGACTCAGCACCCAGGGAGGACTTAATGCCCCAGGGGGGGACTCAGCATCCTAAGAGAGGACTTAGTATCCTAGGTGAGGACTTAGCACCCCAGAACGGATGGGCTGATGAGGACATACTTTAGAGAACGGCTTTAAAGGAATGCCCCAGTGTGTGACTCCTTGCGCACAGTCAAGGAAGGACAGGTGGATGGCACTCTCTGCCGAGACCCTGCTCGGAACAGTTCTGTTAGTAAAATAAAATGCCCACTCGCAGTGGATATTGCTGGAAGGGACCCCATCTGAGAAGGGATTTTCCAGAGACGAAAGCCACCAACCTGCAGGGTTTCCAAGAAAATGGAGCCCACCTTACAGATAAGCAACACCTGGTGATAAAACCAGGGTTCACCCATCCGAGAGCTCACCAGAACGGGCAGCCCGGGTCACAGGTGGGTGGACACCTGCCCCCGCTGTGGTGGTCCAGCCCCATGTAAAAGGGACTGAATGTCAGGGTCAGCCTGTCAGAGCATTTCCTCTGCCCGTCCCCCCCGGGAGCCCTTCCCCTGCTGCCAGGGGCCCCCCCCGGCTCTTGAAACCCTCAACGAAGCAGTGAGACCCTACGGCGCATGAGAAGTTTTCTCTTTCATCACTTCCTAGGGCTAAAGTCATGCACTTTTCTATCACAGAATCTCTGTCTTACATTAAAACCAAATCTAAACTGTCAGTTACAAAATGTATGGAAAACGAAGTATATAAGCTAAAGCTACACACCGAATGCGGATGCTCAGCTCAGGGGCCAGATGGGTTCATTCCGTCAGAAACATCAGTAAAATAAATAAGTAAGTAAAGATTGGCAAAGCAGTGTGAGGAGAAAACTCGATGGAACGCTCCAGGACGCCTGCCCCACCCTGCCCTCTGCTGTGCGTGTGAGCACGGTCTCGGCTTCTCAGGAATGGGTCCTCTGTAGCACTCTGGGGCAGGCACACGGTGCCCTGGCCGGGGCTTCCTGCTCCCTGCCAGCCCCTCCCCTCTCAGAGAACCACATGCAAGGGGTGGGGGAGGGGAGTCCCCCAGGTGAGGGGGGAGGGGCAGAAACAGGTGTTGTTACTGCGGGCAGGTGCTGTGACCCAAGGGCAGGTGGGGTCGCTGCTTAGAAACCCTCCAACCCACCATCATTCTCCTCCTGTGTTGGGACTCCCCTACCTTCTGCTCTGACACACACATGCACACACACATGCACACAACGTGCACACGCACATGCACACACACACATGTACATATGCACACACAATGCATACGCATGCACATGCACACGCACTGTGCACACACATGTGCACAATGCACACACATGTGCGCAATGCACACTCACACATCCCTTCTTCAACCCAACACGCTTTGGGTGGCATCTGCCGCCTGCACCACCGCAGCCCCTGTGTCCAAGGACCCACTGCAGGACGTGTGCCCAGGGCTCCAGGTCAGCCACAATCCTACGTACTTGCCAAGAGTCAGACTCCCCGTGAGCTCAAGGCAGAGACATCCGAACACTGCGCGTGCCCTAACTGAAGTCAAAAGCAAAGAAAGGGGCTCGTGCTTTTCTCCGACCCAACCCAGTTTTGTGAAAAATAAGATACATTTCAGAGTTAGGAATTAATGTAAGAAATATGCTTCCACGGAAGCTAGGGTTTCAGGTGCGCACAGTGCCATGGCATCCCACAGCAGGGACCTTCCCTGGAGTCCAGGTGAGGAGGCTGACGTGGAGCAGGACGAGTCCAGGCCTGGAGCCCCCATGGGGCTGTGAGCCCGCGGCACAACTGGAGCCCGAACCCACTCTCTCAGCCTCAAATTGCAAGAAGACCCAGGAGGTGTGGAGGGAGCCGGGGGGCCGCAGCCCAGCCCCACAGCGAGCCTTGGTGCATGCCCTGCACGTGGGGCTGCCCCTGCCCAAGTCCCCACCAGGGCTCCCAGGCTGCTGGCCGCTCAGCTCCCTGCCTTCGCCAAGGCCAGCTCCAGCTGCCTCCCAGGGAGGGGCCCAGGCTCCCTCTTGCCTCCCGGCCCCAGCCTCACTGCCTGTGGAGGGCTGGAGGGGCTGCTCATGGCCTACACTGCCCATGGCACCCATGGTGCCTTGTTTCCCTGTGTTACTCTGTGTTCTCCCATGTTGCCCCATGTGCCCTATGTTACCATGTGTTGTCCTGTGTTGTCCCATGCTTCCCTGTGTGCCCTATGATCGCCTGTATTGTCCCATGTCACCCCATGTTACCCTCTGTTACCCTACACTACCCTGTGTTGTTCTATGTTACCCTGTGTTGCTCCATTTGCCCCATGTTGCCCCGCATGTCCTATGTTACCCTATGTTGCCCCATGTTACCGCGTGTTGCCCCGCATGTCCTATGTTACCCTATGTTGCCCCATGTTACCGCGTGTTGCCCCGCATGTCCTATGTTACCCTGTGTTGCCCCATGTTACCGCGTGTTGCCCCGCATGTCCTATGTTACCCTATGTTGCCCTGTGTTGCCCTGTGTTGTCCCATGTTGCTCCGTGTTGCCCGCACAGCCCCTCATTTCCCCTGCCCCTGGACCTGGGCCCACTCCCAGCAAGTGGGCCCCCTCGTCAGCACCTCCTCCCGACTCCTCCACCAGCGACTTCACGCTGCTCGTCTGAACCGTGAACTCACCGGAGCTGGGAATATCCATACCATGGAAATCGGCAAACAGCGCAAACCAAACCAGCGCCAGCCCCACGGACCCCTGTTCCCAGGGGAGTTCTCTCCCATCCAGCCTGGTGCTGCCGGACCCCACTGGGTCTGTCCCCTAAGGTCTCACAGCTCTTAGAGACTGTTCCTGCTGAGAAGCAGAGAAGGGAGCAGACACTCTGGCTCTAAGCTGAGGCTCCTCAGTCCCCAAGGGAACAACTCATCCTTCGGCATCACCCCAAGAGGCTCGCCGAGCCAAGGAAGGGGATGCTGGGCAAGTGGGCGGGGGTCAAAGGGCTTGAGCTCAGCAAAGCCCAAGAGAGGCTTTGCGTGCTGGGGGGGCCTGGGGCTGTGGCTCACCAATCCAGCCCCTGCTTGGGTCTGGGGAAAAGTAATAGGAGACTTACAAGCCCTTAAGGAAAAAGAAGAACCCTGGAGGAGGCTCCATCACCCACTTTTCAGGTGTCTGCTTTTCGTTCTCCAAGTAAAGAGGCCCTCGACCCTCCCTCCTTCTCCCAGCACTTGCACCTGGGAGGAGGAGGCACGACGGCCTCCCACCTCTGGAGAAAACTCCTAAGCAGATGGAGAAACCCTTTCTGCCCCAAAGCACTGGGAACCAGTACGGAGAGGGGGGCTGCTCAGAGTCGCTGCTATGGAGCCCACCCCCCGCACTGGCCATGCAGCTGCCGCCCCGTGAAAAGTGAGACCTGATTCAGTGCTGGGGCATAAGAGACACCCTGGGTTCTGAGGCTCAGTTCAGAAAACCAGCTGTCAAAATATCCCAAGGATTTTATATTGATTAGGTGTTGGAGTGATGCTGATTTGAATGTATTGTACTAAACAAAATGTATTAACAAAATCCATTGCACTTGTTCCCTTTCTTTTAATGGGACTACTGAAAAATTTTACATTAAATGCAGTGGCTTGCCCTTTGGCTTGCATTCTGCCTCTAAAGCACTGTTCTGGGTTCCAGAGCCCACGTCTCATAAACAGTCCTTGAATTGTTCATCAGCTTGAATACCTTTTGTGACGGGGAGCTCACTCCCCCACAGCATGCTCCATTCAAGACAGTGCAAACCTTCAGACACCCCCTGAATTTAGTCCTAACCTTTGGGGCCATGAAGGACACATCTGTCCCCTTGCACCAGACAGGCCTTCCAGGCAAAGACCGAGGTGACCCCTGCCCTCCTTGGCTGGAGTGTCCCGTCAGGTTAGGCAGCGCCCCCGCAGCAGCTTTTATCGACCTAGAGAGAGACTCAGTAGCCTCCCGGGATATGCCTCCTTGGCGGGCCTTCTCTCCGCCACCTTTCCTCGCTCATTAACAGATGGCGTGGCCCGCCCTGCAGAGGGGACAGCAGGCTGACCCGCACGCACAGCGGGTCCCGGATGCCCAGGGATGACAGGCGCCGACTCACCACAGCTCCGGGCGGGGCGGGCGGGCGCGCCCCACTCCACGGGCCCGGGGGACAGTGCAGGGGGTCCGAGCAGCCCCCCGCGCCCGCCCTGCCGCGGCGAGGAGAGGGTCTGAGGCCCAGAACGCAGAGGCCCCGGCTCATCTCTCAGGGGCCAAGAGCACTGGGAACCCACGTCCCGGCGGAGACCCCACGCCCAGAAGTGGGGCTGACGGTCCTGCAGGCCTCCCGCGCCGGGGCCTGGTGGCGCATGGGGAAGGCAGGGCCCTGCGCAGTCCGCGCCATTCACGTGCAGGGAAGGAGGAACTTTCTAGCAATAGACACCCTGATGTGTTGAAATGGTTCCAGCTAGAAGAGGAGGGGTGCCCAGCTCAGGCAGGCCCTGGGACCCTAAGAAGGAAAGCCCCCCGAGAGGCTCCCTCCGGACCAAAAAGCAGCAGGAGGCGCGACCCGCAGGGCAGGGCAGTCCTTTCCGAATGAGGAAGGGAGGCCCCGCCGGTGGGCCGAGAGGGAGGGACGGGGCCCTGGTCTCCAGCTCTGCCCCAGGCCGCCTGGGACCCACAGAGCTGGGGCAGGGGGCTGCCTCCCTGCTGAGCCACGGGGTGCAGGCCCTCGGGTGCCCTCCCAGAATCTGGGGTGCCTGGGGAGCCCACTTACCCAGCAGCAGGGCAGTCGCCTGCACCAGCGAGAGCAGGGCCAGCAGAGGGCCTGGCCGCATGGCCCCGGGCTGGTGTGCTGTGATGGGCAGGACAGCGAGCTCCACAGGGACAGCACACCTCCTCCTCGAGCCCGCGGACAAGTGCTGGGGAGGAAGCACCGGCTTTTAAAGGGCTCCGGGATTCAGGGGAAACCTCCAATAAGGAGATATCCTGTCACATGAGGGAGTTTGGAAAAACAGGAATTCAAAGTTACAACTTTGCTTTGTAAGCTGACTTCTGAGAAGGGCAGAGAGAGGAAGGGGAGAAAGGACGCGTGTGGGAGAGGGCAGGGGGGAGGCGAGCGGGCAGCAGAAGTGAAAGCCCAGAGGCTGGAGGCTGGGGGCTGGTGGCCAGGCTGGGGGCTGGGGGCTGGGGGCCAGGCTTGTCTGGTCACCTCTGCTGTCCCAGGAGCCGCAGCGGGGGCCCCCGGGCAGGCTCCACTCATGGGCAGAAAGGGCAGCTTCACGGAGGGGCAGCAGCTCTCCTTTCCATATTCCGCGCTCACGATCTGTCTTCTTTTCTTGGAAAGCTTCGGAAGAAACAGTCCACACACACAGCTGCGCCGCTAGCCAGAGGAGAAGTGAAAGAGAGGCCAGGCCGAAGAGAGAGCCATCGGGCTGGAGAGGGAATGTTCTAGATGAAAGGCCGAGCAGATAGCGGCAAAGCATTTGCTGCCAAGGCTGGCAGCCCCACCCCAGCGACCCCCTCAGGCCGGGCAGGGCCCTGGGCTGCACCGAGGAAGGCTGACCTGCAGTCAGGGCTGTGTGGCCACTTCATGGCCACACAATTCTTTCTTTAAAAGAAAACCAACATGTTATCAGATCCTTCATGGAACCCAGTAGCACCACCCAAATATCTATTTGGCTGGTCTTTAGATGTCAAAATGGAGTCAAGAGCACTTTGACATCAATACTCATTAGCCAGATGACACAAAACTGAGTGTGGGAAATGTGGCTGATTCAAAAAGAAACTACTGGAAACATTATTTCTTTTCAAAATTTAAATGAACATTTTATCTTGAACTAGAAAGCTCCCAAAGTTGACACATTTACAACAAAAATATGAACTATATCTCCTAAATAAGAAATGTGATATAGTTCTTTTATTGATTTACATTTTTATATTATAAATTTAATATTATCCCGAAAGAGAAAAAAGATGGAGAAAACTTAAGACAGTGGACAAATGTTTCTCTTTCCACTAAGCCAATCCTTTACTGACAAAAAGAAATTGGTTACAAATTAGAACAGATGAAACAAAAATGTTTCTTTTAAAACATTGCTTCACTGACTATCATGGAAACCTATTGCAGTTATCTAGGCTTTTAAATGTAAGTAAATCATATAAATCTTTTAAAGTTTTGCCTAATTTGGATTTATATCAATTTCAGAGTTAAATACAGCATAATTATCTCAATACTCACATCTAGGGTTTTTTTAATATTACTGCAAAAAATATTTCAAATGGCCTTCAGGACAATCTGTAGACAGGTGACCAAGCAAAAAAAAAAAAGAAAGAAAGCACCCTTGCCACCTTCCTTATACCTTCCAGCTAGGTTTCAGTTCAGTTTTTTTTGGTTAGTTGTTACAAGTGGTGGTTGTTTTTGATGAATGCTTCCTTCAAGCTCAAGAAGGATTTCTACAAAATAAAGGAAATCCTCTTTTTAAAAAAAAACTGGTAACACTGAATTGCTGAACTCTCTCATTTCCTCCTAGACTTTCTCTTTCTCAAACAGCACCCACCTCACAACCACAGCACTCCACAGAAGACGAACTTCATGTCCACTTTGCTGTGAAATAATTCCAAGAAAAGTGGCTCAACAAATTTTTGGTAGGTGTTTATTAGTATTTCTCACAGATAAAACTGGTGATCAAATATAAGTTTCTTTTAAGGGACAGATTCATTCCAAAGGCATTAAGGTAATTTCTGTCAGGGAGAAATAGGAGATATAACGGTGCAAACAAGGAATCATTTAAGCAACGAAAGCAAAAAGACAACCAAGATATGTCTGCGATGTAAAATGTACGGGGAAAGAAGAGCTGGTGATTTCTTTGCTCTCTGAGCACCTTCATATGGACTTCTCCTTCTGAATCCCCTTTTCTATGTCTTCTAATTGTCTAAGGATCTTTCAGACCTTTAGAAAGGTCCAAAATCTAATGAATCTAATGATGTTGAGACACTACTTTTTATGTTCTTGCACTTCGCATTTTCCAATTCTTACACCAACAATGAATTTACTGTTTAAAAGAAAAGTTACATTACAGAAGTCCAAACTTTCAGTTTTGAGTGATTTATCTAAAGCATATATAGGGTAGTTTAATTGGAAGGTTGTTTGATCCATCTGATAGTAGAAAGAGTATTTAAGAATAAAATAAAATGTATTTTATAATCTGAAAATAACCTTCAATCTATATATGGAAACTAAGACATAAAAATGCTCAACTTGCTTTTCAAAACTATATGTATGTACTGCTGACAGTGACTTCGGGCAACTTGGAATGCAAATTTTATATTTATTCACTCAAGGATTCTTGAACACTTAATTCTTAAGGCATATAAACTGATTTTTTTTTAAGAAATAGAGAAATTGGAAAGTGGGCATTCCTTAAAATTCATTAAGATCCTAATTCAATGCCAGGAATAATTATGAGGCTTTTTAAAATCCCAGAAAATCAAGATTTGTATAAGTGTAAACTTTTGCAAGTACTACTACAGTAAATATTATCCTCAAATTCATATAAATCATTTTGTGATATAATTAAGGCCAAACTACTTTTTGAGTAATTTTGCCAGTTTTACCAAGTAAATTGCATATATGAATAAGTAAGTTTGCAAATTAGTCTTACTTATTCATATAAGCTATATCTACAACTGGTACTGAATTTGTGAATTAATGAGACGTCCCAGCCGGTGCCCATGGGACACACGTGGCGGCCCACAGACAGCCTTCTGTAAGCTGTCATTTGTTACATATAGCTGGAGTGGTGTGAGACGGGGGCCACGGTGCTCAGGTTTCATTTCAGGCCTAGCATAAGGGTGTGCAGGCTGAGCACTGCACAACTGGAGGGGGCGCCCTTCCCGTAGGCTGTACCTCTGCAGGCAGAAGGGATACCACAGTCTGGGACCCCTTCGCCCAGGCTGGGCGTGTGTGCAGGCCTCTGGCCTCTCTTTTTTCTCCCCTCCTGACTCTGCTGTCCCTCTGTCTGCCTGCAAGTGGTGGGAAACAGACAGCCAGGAGGCTGGAAAAAGTAAATCCACACAGCCACGCACAAGCGGACATCGCAACAAAACATTCACTTAAGCACAGAACTTTGGTTAATATGTGACAATGACCACTTCACACAAGAAAATGGTTCAGCTGCATACATCTTATGCATTTCTTTTTCAATATTTATTGCACCCATTACTATGGAGAAGTCTCTACGTTTAATCTAGGGACTACATAGTATGTCGTTCATATGTAAGTTTAATTCAGTGTATGTTTTAACATCTTTGAAGAGGAAAAGTTATTGATCAATTCACCAAATAAGGGTCTGATCCAGGGTCCACGAGCCGGCCAGGCACTGGGAGCAGGATGCGCCCCCACCTACCTCAGCTCCCTTCCCTTTCCTTTCGCCCGTGGACAGTGCTCATTTCGCACCAACCGGGCCCTTGCAAAACAAAGCAAAAACCAAGACCGGAACCTTCACACGTTCCATTTCAAGCCTCACCTTCCCCACCCGTGACTCTGCCCGCCCAGTTCTGTGGAGCTTCCCAGCATCTGAAAGGCCCAGGAGGAGCAGAGGCGCTGCCACGCTGACCTGGGCACATGCCCAAGTAGTTTATGGCTTCAGGCCCACAGTACCCACTGTCGCTGCAGCACTGGCAGGTACACTTGTAATTTGTACTTTCTATTTTAAACAATTTGTACTTGATTATTTCTATAAGGGTATCAGATTCCACAAATAAGTTATTCACCTACTTGGAAAGCTGCACCTTCCATTTATGGCTTTCTGCTATCATACTTTACCCAGGACTTACTGATGGACCTTGGCTCCTGCTGCTGTACGCACCACCCGCTGCGCTTCAGCGGGGACAAAATGGTTGGAGTGAGGTGGTTTTTAGACTGAAATCATTCACAAAATCAAAGTCACTTCCACAAGACAATAATGAAGATAAGCCCACATTTGAAGGAGACTCTAACCCTACAATTTAAGTACTTTAAAGAGTCTAACCCAAAAGTTACATAATAGCTTCAGCTTCGCTTCCTAAAACTTATTCATTCCCATAATGCTCTTTACTGCATATCAGTGATAAAAATATCCTTTTTTTTTTTTTTTTATCTCGGACTGACTTACTGGGAAAATATGTTCTTGTTTTCTTTAAAAAGAGAAGGCCTTCCTGAAGAGCGTTTTTAAAAAAGCATAGCATACGTACCTAACTAAAATCAATTACTAACATCTAGAGATGCAGGAGCGCCAACTTCGAAGAACCAAACTTTGCTTCAAGTTAGCACCATTTGTGAAATGACAAACCACTAAAAATCGGATTAGCTATGGCTGTAAAAACCGCCTCTTCTGTCTGCAGCCTGTTCTTAACCCATAACGGATGCGAGACCCTGCGCCCAGACCTGGTGAGTCCACAGCGAAGCGCTCCCGCGATACTGTCTTTTCAAAACGCAAACATTCCCGAGGTGGAGAAGACCTGCCTCCTGGTCAGGAAGTTGAAGTAGAGGTAGGACAGGGTGACCAGCGTGTTCTTGCAGAGGCCCAAGACGGGGGTGACCGTCCCCAGGGCGGCGATCAAGCCCAGCCGGAGGAAAATGAAGGGCGCGTCCTGCAGCAGGACACCCAGCGAGGTCGCGAGCGGGTTCTCGGGAGCGAGGGCGACCCGAAGCACAGAAATGAAGCTGAAGATGTAGACGGGGTAGATCCAGGCCGACCCGTAGACGGCGCGGTGCCCGGCGGTGCGCACCATCTCCACCGTGTCCGCCCACAGCAGGAAGCTGCTCGCGAAGAGCTCGGCGCGCGGGTCCCTCCGCCGCAGAGCGCCCTGGGCTCCGTAGGTTTCGGCGCCTGCTTCCTCGCGGGGCCTCGCGTCCTGGCTCACGACAGCCACCTGCTGCACAGCGTGGATGTGCCGGTCCTCGTTACCTGCAAGAGCTCCACGTCAGACAGGAAACGCGGGGCCCCTCCCTCCGCCAGCTCGGTGGTGGGGACCCAGGCGCAGGGGACTCGTGTGTCATCCTGGGTGCAGGGCGCAGGGGCTCCCGCCACTGGTCGTCAGCTCCCTCCCAGCACCTTCAAATGTCCACAACCAGTCCAGAGATCTAAAGGTGTGTACACGAGTGTGCATGTGTGTGCTTGTACAGGTGTGCTGTATGTATACACAGGACTTCATGCAGGTGTGTGCATGCACATGCACCAGTGTGAGTGTGAACACGCAGGCACATGCAGTGTGTGTGCACGGGTGTGTGCCTGTCTGTGTGGAGGCGTGTGCTGCAGTTAAGGGATGACAAATGGTGTCCACAGCATCGTGTTGAAGCATGAAAGGCTGCGCCTTATTTTTCAAACCTGTCCACCTAAGTCTATGCTTTTTGCACTTTTTGTGTTGCTAAGACTCTATCACGCTTGGCAAAGTTCACTTGGCAAACATGCTGAGCTGCCCTGTTACCTGATAAGACAAAATATAAGGGGAGTCATTAGACAGGATAGCTCTAAAGGTTAAAGAGATAAAGTCCGTAGCCATTTGTCCAACTATATCGAACTGAAAGGGAAAACATCTTCAGATCGGTTTTACTATGACTAATGGCTAATGAAATGCTTGCTGACTATAAGTGAGTTTTTAAAAATTACAGCAAACCTCATCTTTCTTTTTTGCAATTAACTAATTACTAAATTTTTTAAGAGTGAAGTCAGCATTTTTATAAATTTAAAGGATGTTTTCAGTCCTTGACGGAACACTTCTGGTTTGTGTTCCCCATGGGGAAAGCACGGCCCCAGTCCCCTGCGAGTCCCCTTGGCAGCCCCAGAGGTCCCGTTTCATGCAAATAAGTAATAGTGGAGGACAAGAAAAAGTTACACACTGATTGACCGCAAGTCTAATCCTCCGGAAACCAACTCGGAGGCTCACCTGCATCAACTGCGTCTCTCATTTTACTGAAATAAATTCGATATAGAAAATGTGTTTCTTCAAGTGTGCCAGGTTCCAGAGAAGTCTTTGCCTCTCTGGTCACTAGAGCTGCCTGGATGGCCTCCAGATTTCCCTTGTCAACACCAAGACCCAGTGCGCAGCTTCAGCTTTTGAAAATAACTGCAAATTCAGCATTGTTTCTAAGTCAGGATGTGGCTTAGAAGTGACACATTGACACTTTTTGATCAGCCAGCGGGAGCCCCACCTCTGAGGCAGGGAGAGCCGCTGGGTGGACAAGGAATCTTTGGCCCGAGTTTGGAGACACCGGGGTCCAGGCACCCAGGACCTTCCCACAGCTCATCAAGAACTCACTTAGATTTGGGGGTCTCCTACTGGCGGAAGCAGCATCTGAACCAACAGCTATGAAGCCCTGTAGGCTGCTGGAGGGCAGGGGGAAACTGAGGAAGCTGAGAATCCTTGTGGGCTGTGGAGTGGATGGGCACAGCACCCTTTTAGAGATGGAAACCCACAGGGGTTCAGCACTGCTCCCTTTGGCTCCGTGATGAGTGCCCCCCTGCCCCAAATTATTATTTTTTAAATGTCCACTTCCAGCTGGAATTCTTTCTGCTGTTGCCATTATGATTCTATTTGGGTAAAACTATACTCATCCGTGCAAAATTCATGAAAGAGGTGAGCATACAGAGGGCTCTCTCCTCGCTTCCTGTTGCCTGCAGAAAGCACATGCGGCCGCGCTGCGTGGTGCCCATGGCAGATGCCAGCTGCTGGGACCGCAGGGCATCTTCACTGGGCAAACTCAGAGGCTAAGAAAGTGTGATTTTGATAATAGATAAATGTTTAAGTAGGTTAACATCCATCTTTCTCTGTTATTCCTCTATATTGATTCACTTCTCTAACTTGCCCCCCTACACAGGAAAAATGGGATACAATGTAGGAAGTTAGTTGTGAGGGATTTCCAAGTGAGCCCGTATTTCTTGCAAAGAGAAGAAGGAACTGATAAAATGTCCTTGAATAAAAGTAGAGAAAGTTGCCATGGCAGGCAGCTAAGAACACGCCGGGAATGAGCTGCTACTGCAAGTGCATTATTTACACCCCAACCGCCGTCCGGAGCCGAGAAGTCCTCCGTGGTGGGGCCAGGCCACACTGCGCCCCACTCACAGCCGCCAGAGTCCCGGGGCCGCGACTGGTCAACCGCCTGACAAGGACCAAACAATCACTTGCAAGGGGCTTTAGCAGGAAACAAGCCCTGTGGTGGGAGAGCATCTGGGGAGTGAGATTCACCGAGCTAGTCCGGGGGGCTCGCCCAGGGGCGGTGTCTGAGCTGGGGGTGGGAGGGAAAGATCCGGTGGACGTGGGGGAGGCACCTTCTGGGAAGTAGGAAGAGCCTGTGAAAGACGCCTGGGCTAGAAGGGAGGGAAAGGAGAGTGGGGGGTGGGTGGCGAGGGAGAGGAACCCAGAGGGGGGAAGGGGGGAAGGAAGGAGGGGGAAGAGGTAGAAACGTTGTCCCTTGGATACGATTCCCATAGGCCACCTGGGCAGCACAAGGCGCTCGCAGGGTTGGCAAGCAACAGGTTACCAAAGCCACCTGAGCATTTGTCTTTGGAGAAGAGTCAATATTTGTCAAGTGCTCAAAATAGCGCCTGACACATAGAAACTACTACATATGTGTTAAATAAAAAAAGGTTAGCCATCGCTACATTGTTTCCAGTGAACAGGAGACTAGGAAGCAGCAGCAAGTAGGGAATCCTAAAAGCGCTTACTGCTGGTTAAACCTTGGTTACGGTGACGTGGGGGGCAGAGCCCACTTGGGGACAGGTGTCGCAGCCATGCGCTCACTGCCCAGGTTTCCCTGTCCCCCTTGCACGCTGCCCCGTCCCTCCCCCACACTGACCGGTGACAGGCAACCTCGTGAGCAGCTCGAAGTGGGCCACCATGCGAGCATGACACAACCCAAACCGCGAAATGCTACGAATCCAAGCAGTTTCTTCCTGGAAAGCCAGCTGGTTAAACATTTTCCAGACAGCCTGTGCTCAAAGCTGCAGGCAAGTTTTCATCAGAGAATCACAGCAGTGACTCAAGCCATCTGTGCCGTCACTGGTTCCGGGGAAGCTCGTGGGCTCCGAGGCGCCCTGGAAACTTCTACCCAGAAAAGGCATCACATTGTCACCCAGAACATTCAAGAGCCCTAAGATTGAGTTTCAGTTCCCTGCCAGGCATTGTATAAATCTGACAAATAAATGTCTCATTTCTGGATTTTACGCAATGTAAAATTATAACAGAATTCTGTGGTCCGAGGACACAGCTGGAAGGTCAGGTCTAGTTCTGATTCTAAACCCGCATCCCCGCCGCCATCAGCATGCAGATTCGCTACTGCCCACATGTGTTACTAAAATCTGATAGCATTGTCTATTGTTAAATATTCCTTTTCTTTCAGATATTCTCTGAAAACTTTTGAATCTTCAGCTTTTCATTCAGTCCATTCTGGGCATTCTTCCCAGTCGATATGTGATTAGACTAGTGAATGGGAATTAATATAAATATAATATAAATATAAGGAATATCTCCAGAATACACAGAATGTAATATTAAATGTATTTAAATAAAACATAAATAGTAAGATAAAATGTTTTCAGGCACATGCTTGTCTCATTGCCAAATATAAACAATACCCAATTTTGAAATGGGTTGAAAAGGCTCCACTAGCATTTCCTCTGTTACTAAAACTCCTAAAGAGCTGTCAGAGGTGGGAGTGGCAGGGGCCCAGCTGCGGGCAGCAGGGACAGCTGTGCACTTGGGCCGAGGCCTGGCCTCTGGAGCCCTTACCTGGGCTTTGGCTACGTGACTGTCCCGGCCTAGTGCCTTTACTGACGCCGTCTTATGCATACTGGATGGCAGTTCTCACCTCAGGCCCTGCACACCTGGAGGGACACCTGGTGTGGACAGGTGAACTGCTGGGAATACCTGCGCTGTGGCAAGGGGCTTGGCCCGGCATCCCTGCACCCCCTGAGCCAAAAGGAAGGATGTGGGGTCCCGTGCAGGTCTCCCTGCAGCTGCCCATAAACGAGAAGTGCCGTCCACAGCAGGCACCAGCCACCCCCAGCAGAGACGTGAGGGCAAGGCAGGGGCATCTGGCCACCTGTGACCCGCAGCCTACGGGGTCCCCACCCAGAGGTGGGGCCTTGGAGCCCTTGGGGCAGAGCAAACAGAGCCCAGAGGCAGGGTCTCCTGTACACAGGAGCTGCCGGATCAACTGTGCCGAGTCCTAATGTGCTCAGCAGGTGGGGCTCACTGTGCACCCCCCGCCTTAACCTGTCCAGCAAGTGTAGACACCATGCCCCACCCCCCCTGTATCCCAGCCTGTCTAGCGGGTGTGAACTCTGTGCCCCATCCAGCGGGTGTGGACTCACTGCAAAGAGGGTCTTTGAAGATGTGCCTAGTTAAGATGAGGTCAAGCGGGCATGGGTGGACCTCACCCTACATGGCTGGGGTTCTCATGGCAGAAGTTTGGGTGCAGGAGTAGGAGGTGACAGGGGAGGTGGCATGGGCAGGGGCAGATGGAGTCACGGCTGTGGCAGGACCCCGCAGGCTTTGGGGAGCACACAGCCCTGCCAATGTCTTGATTTGGACTGTGGCCAAAGATAGGTGTCCTGCAACTAGCACTTTAAAAGGCAACTGATCGAAGCAGGAAGGTACTATTTTTGTGCCTGGAAATGGCAGAGGTGAGAAGGATAAATCATCACCGTCTGAGGTGAGGAGAAAGACCAGGTGCTTCTCACACTGCGTCTGGAGGGCCTGAGAGCCTCCCCCGCCCTGTGAGCCAGGTGTGTGTGCCTGGTGAGGTGTAAGCCTGGTCGAACACACACTCCCGGCTGATGCTTCACGTTGGGAATCACTGCCGAGGCACGCCCTGCGCCAAGCCCACATCTCCGAGGCAGTGGCCGTTGCAAGCAGACGTCCTTGACATTCCAGAGGGCTGGTTTTCAAGCCGTTGGCACCGGAGCCAATTCTCCATTTCTTCAAAGGAAATCTCACCTAAAATACCAACATGTGGACAAAGATGAAGTTGATCTGGTTGAACTGGGGCTTCAGAGGCCCTAGCTCAGCTTCTCAGGTTCCCACAATAGCTCTTGAAACAGATTTCTAGGTTTCCAAAGTGACAGTTTGAAAAATAAACAGTAGTTAGTTTCAGGACGGCAACTTCCAATCAAGCATCAGGTCCATAAGACTCTGGGTGTGCAAGACATCAAGCCTGTAGACTCCAAGTGTGCAAGGAGGCGGGTCCATGGGCCCTGGGTATGCAGAGCACTGTGTCCATAGACAGGGTGTGCACCTGGCCCTGAGTCCACAGACTATGGGTGCACAAGGCATCAGGTCGGTAGACTCTGGGTGTGCAACCAGCTTTGGGTCCACAGATTCCAAGTGTTCAAAGCATCAGGTCTGTAGACTCTGGGTGTGCAAAGCATCCGCCCCATAGACTCCGGGTGTGCAAAGCATCTACCAGTGCCCAGAGCAGAAGGCCAGCAGGCATCCCAGAGGAGACTCGGGTTGATGCACGAGAATGCTGAGAGAAGGACAGGAGCTCGGGCGCCGACCATCTGGGCTGATGGGCCAGCTCATAGACACCCTGCACGGGGCTGGTTTCAGCGAGGAGCACACACTAGGTGTTGGAGGAAGGCGGGACATCTGCGAGCTAAGTAGGCTGGGGCTGAGCCAGCAAACTTCAGGTGGAAATGTTGGAGAGCACTCATCTGTACCCACATACCGAGGGGGCTGGGGCCCCGGGGCTCCTCATTGTGTTCTGTTACTTGTGCACATGACTGGGGGTTAAGTTAGGTTGTGACCACCTGTGAGGCTGCCCTAGGAGACTGCACACCGGAAAACACAGCCCTGTGAGGCACAGCCTACCTGAAATGGCACACGCAGAAGTTGTGACACGGTAGCCCCGTGATGCTGAGGGAGCTCCACGTGTAACAGGCAGCCAGCAGAAGGAATTCTTTAATCCAGTGAAGATGACTTTTACATACATGCAAATTTCACACGTACAATAACTTCTATTTAGAAACTTAGAAAAGGAAAAGTTACACAAGGAACAAAGATATGTTGCTTGGAATAAGGACAGTACACACGGGTCAAGAGGGTATGCAAACGACCTTGACTTCAGCTGGCAGATGGTCCAAGCTGCCCGGCAGGCAGGTGTGTGTGCATTTCAAACTGTCCTGAGTGAGCCCAGAGCAGAATATATTCCGTTTCCCCACATTTTCTGAAGGCAGTGAAATCACGCGACGCCTGAGCACCACTGTAAAACCTCTTCAATTCTGAAACACCAAACGTGCGAGCATGCCCACTGCCTGCTTGCTTACACTCAGCCTTATGTGCTACATAAACACATGCTCATTCGTATGTTTATGTGTTGGGGTATTGATTTAAGTTATAGGGAATAAATGAGAACATCCTGCGAATTCAAAATTGAAGTAGCTGAAGATTATTTGAATTCGACATTTGCATAAAAATTGAATGAATTTACAAAGGTACTTTGAATGAATGTTATTTTTTTTTAAGTGTGATTTTATTAAATGGTGGAAACTATTACGCCAAGATTAGCCCTTCCAAAACTGGGGTGGAAAATAGCCCAGAGAAGGTCCTTGGTGAAGAAAACATTGTGCCCGAGTCCTCAGGAGTCTCTTCCCCAGGGTTACTAATCTTTGAGGTTCTCTCATTGCAACTCTCAGGGTTATCACCACTTCTGGATACAGGGAAAATTCCCCTTTAAAAATCCAACTCATAACTTACAAAACTTTGAGGTCTTTTGCATAGCCTCTTTGATGAAATGTTTATTGAAGGCTTTTGCCCATTTTTTTGACACGGGTGGGGTTGCTCATCTTTCTCTGGTTGGGTTGTAGGACCTCTCTGTGAATTCTGCATTATAAACCCTTATCAGGTATGTGGTTTCCAAGTATTTTCTCCCATTCTGCAGGTTGTCTCTTTACTTTCATGATGAATTCTTTTAGTGCACAAAATTTCTTAATTTTTTTAAGTTCCCAATTCTCTATTTTTTTCTTTTTTATATCATGCATTTGTTGTAAAGTCTAAAACCTAAAAACGCTGCCCTATATTTTCTTCGAGGAGTTTTATAATCCTGGTCCTTATATTTATGACTTTGACCCATTTTGAGTTAATTTTGTATTTTATGTGAGACAAGGGTCCTCCTTCATTATTTTGTACATAGAGATCAAGTTTTCCCAGCACCATCTGTTGAAGAGACTATTTTTCCCAATTGAGAAGACGTGTCAACCTTCTTAAATATAAGTGGCCATGACAAGGGGGTGTATTTCTGAACTCTCAATTTGATCCTCTTGATCTATAGATCTGCCCTTGTGTCAGTGGCATACTGTTTTGACCAGTGTAACTGTATAAAAAGTTTTAAAATCAGGACGGCTTGGTCCTCCAATTTCATTCTTCTTTTTTTAGGATGGTTTTGGCTATTCAGGGCCCCTTATACTTACAAATAAATGTGATGATTGGTCTTTCCATGTCTGCAAAGAAGGCACTTGGTATTTTTATTGGGATTGCATTGAATCTGTAATCACTTTGAATAGAACTGACATCTTGATGATACTCAGTCTTCTAACCCATGAGCATGGGATGTCCCTCCACTGGTTAAGGACATCCTTGATATCTATTAGCAACGTTTTATAGTTTTCCATGTGTTAATCCTTTACATCTTGATTAAATTTATTCCTAGATAATTTTATTCTTTTATGTGCTGTTGTAAATGAAATGTCTCTTAATATTCCTTTTCAGACTGCTCATTCCTAGCGTATAGAAACTTTACTGATTTTTGCAGGTTAATCTTGTTGGCTACCACTTCGCTGAATTGGTTTGTTAGGTCTAGTAGCTTTGTTGTAAATTTTTCAGGACTTTTTCTTTATATAAGATCATGTCATCAGTGAACAAGGACAGTTTGACTTCTTCCTTTCAAACTTGGATGCTTTTCATTTATTACTCTTGCCTGCTTGCTCTGGGTAGAACTTCCAGGACAACACTGACTGGCAGTGGTGACACCGGTCATCCATGTCTTCTTCCTGATCTTAGGGGGAAAGTTTTCCGTTTTTTACCATTGAGGATGATGTTACTGGAGGCTTTTTCATATAAGCCCTTTATCCTGTTTAGGAATTTTCCTTCTATACCTAGTTTCTAAGTGTTTTTATCAAGAAGGGGTGCTACCCTATACAAAAGTTAACTCAAAATGGATCAAAGATCTAAACATTAGGTCTAAGACCATAAAACAGTTAGAGGAAAATGTTGGGAGATATCTTATGGATCTTACAACTGGAGGCGGTTTTATGGACCTTAAACCTAAAGCAAGAGCACTCAAGAAGGAAATAAATAAATGGGAACTCCTCAAAATTAAACACTTTTGTGCATCAAAGAACTTCATCAAGAAAGTAGAAAGACAGCCTTCACAATGGGAGACAATATTTGGAAATGATATATCAGATAAAGGTCTAGTATCCAGAATTTATAAAGAGATTGTTCATCTCAACAACAAAAAGACAGCCAACCCAATTACAAAATGGGAAAAAGACTTAACAGACACCTATCAGAAGAGGAAATACAAATGGCCAAAAGGCACATGAAGAGATGCTCAATGTCCCTGGCCATTAGAGAAATGCAAATCAAAACCACAATGAGATATCATCTCACACCCACCAGAATGGCCATTATCAACAAAACAGAAAATGACAAGTGCTGGAGAGGATGCGGAGAAAGAGGCACACTTATCCACTGTTGGTGGGAATGTCGAATGGTGCAACCACTGTGGAAGGCAGTTTGGCGGTTCCTCAAAAAGCTGAATATAGAATTGCCATACGACCCAGCAATACCATTGCTGGGAATATACTCAAAGGACTTAAGGGCAAAGACACAAATGGACATTTGCACACCAATGTTTATAGCAGCGTTATTTGCAATTGCAAAGAGATGGAAACAGCCAAAATCTCCATCAACAGAAGAGTGGCTAAACAAACTGTGGTATATACATACAATGGAATACTATGCAGCTTTAAGACAGGATAAACTTATGAAGCATGTAATAACATGGATGGACCTAGAGAACATTATGCTGAGTGAGTCTAGCCAAAAACTAAAGGACAAATACTGTATGGTCCCACTGATGTGAACAGACATTCGAGAATAAATTTGGAATATGTCCTTGATAACAGAGTCCAGCAGGAGGTAGAAACAGGGTAAGATAATGGCCAATTGGAGTTGAAGGGATACAGACGGTGTAACAGGACTAGATACAAAAACTCAAAAATGGACAGCACAATAATACCTAATTGTAAAGTAATCATGTTAAAACACTGAATGAAGCTGCATCTGAGCTATAGGTTTTTGTTTTGTTTTGTTTTGTTTTGTTTTGATTTTACTATTATTACTTTTATTTTTTTCTCTATATTAACATTCTATATCTTTTTCGGTTATGTTGCTAGTTCTTCTAAACCAATGCAAATGTACTAAGAAATGATGATCATGCATCTATGTGATGATGTTAAGAATTAATGATTGCATATGTAGAATGGTATGATCTCTAAAGGTTGGGTTAATTTCTTTTTTTCCGTTAATTAAAAAAAAAAAAAAAAGAGAGAAGGGATAATTGGAGCTGAAGGGATACAGACTGTGCAGCGGGACTGGATATGAAAACTCAGAAATGGACAGCACAATACTACCCAATTGTAATGCAGTTATGTTAAAACACTGAATGAAGCTGCATGTGAGGTATAGGGTTTTTTTTTTTTTTTTCTTTCTATTATTGTTTTAATTCTTATTCTGTTGTCTTTTTATTTCTTTTTCTAAATCGATGCAAATGTACTAAGAAATGATGAATATGCAACTATGTGATGTTATTAAGAATTACTGATTGTACATGTAGAATGGAATGATTTCTAATTGTTTTGTTAATTCTTTTTTTAATTAATAAAAAAAAAAAAGAAGGGGTGCTGGATTTTGTCAAATGCCTTTTATGCATCAATTGCGATCACATGGTGTTTTCCCTTTGTTCTAGTAATGTGGTGTATTATGTTTACCGATTTTCTTATGTTGAATTTCTTGCATTCCTGGGATAAATCCCCATTGATCTGGTGTAGAATTCTTTTGCTGTGCTATTGGATTCAGTTTGGTAGTATTTTGTCAAGGATTTGGAATCTATATTAATAAGTGATATTTCCCTGTATTTTTCTTTTCTTCTAATGTCTTTATCTGGTTTTGCCATTAGGGTAATGTCGGCCTCAAAGAATGAGTTACAAAGTGTTCCCTCCTCTTCAGTTTTTTAGAACAGTTTGAACAGGATTAATGTGAATTCTTCTTGCAAAGTTTTGTAAAATTCCTCAGTGACACCATCTATTCCTAGGTTTTACTTTGTTGGGAGGTTTTGATGAAGGGTTCATTCTCTTCACTTGCAGTTGGTGTGTTGAGATCTTCTATTTGTCTTTGGGTCAGTGTAGATTGTTTCTATGTTTCTAGGAACTTGTCCCTTTCATCTACAAAGGACGTCTAATTTGTCTAGGTAGCCTAATTTGTTGGCATTCAGTTGTTCATAGTATCTCCTATGATCCTTTTGTTTCTCTATGGGGTCAGTAGAAATGCACCCCCCCCCCTTCATTTCTGATTTGAATTATTTGCATCTTCTATATTTTTTCCTTTGTCAGGCTTGCTAAAGTTTTGTTAATTTTACTGATCTTTTCAAAGAACCGACTTCTGGCTTTGCTGATTTTCTCTACTGATTTTTAATTCTCCATTTCATTTATTTTTGCTCTTATCTTTGTTATTTCCTTCTGTATTGTCACTTTGGGCTAGTTTGCTGTTCTTTTTCAAGTTCCTCCAGGTGTACAGTTGGGTTCCTCATTTAAACTCTTTCTTCTTTTTTAATGTTAGCATTTAGGGCTATAAATTTCCCTCTGTGAGCTGCCTCTGCTGTGCCCACAACTTTTGATGTGTTCTCATTTTCATTTGTCTCAAGATATTTTGTGATTTCCTTCATGACTTCTCCTTGGCCCCACTGATTGTTTTAAGAGTGCACTGTTTAACTTCCATGTATTTGTGGATTTTCCAATTCTCCACTTGTTATTGATTCTACCTTCATTTCATTGTGGCTAGTGAAAATGCATTGTATGATTTCAATCTTTTCATATTTATTGAGACTAGTTTTGTGAACTTGTTTTGTGGTCTATCCTGGAGAATGATCACTGTGCTCTTGAGAAGAATATGCATTCTGCTCTTTTGGGGAACAGTGTTCTGTTTATGTCTGGCAAGTCTAGTTCTTTTATCATATTGTTCAAATTCTCTATTTCCTTACAGATCTCATGTCTGGATGTTCCATTCACTGATGAAGCGGTGTTTTCAAGTCTCCAACTGTTAACACAGAAGAGTGTATTTCTCCCTTCAGTTGGTAATATTTGTCTCACATATTTTGGGGCATAAATACTTGTGATAATTATTTCTTATTGGTTGATTGACACTTTTATTGATATGTAGTGTACTTCTTTGTCTCTTGTAACAGTTTTTATACTTAAAGTTGATTTTTTCTGATATTAGGTGTGCTGGGTTGAAATTATTATATAGCCCAGAAAAGCCTGTTTTAATCCTGAGCCAATCTTGCAGGGCCAGACCTACAATTTAGGGTGGAACCTTTGACTGGATTACTCCACAGAGAGATGAGATGCCCAATTGTGGGTGTGAACTTTTGATTAGATGGATATGTGACTCCACTCATTCAAGGTGGGTCTTGATTAGTCTACTGGAGTCCTTTAAAAGATTTTGGAGAAAACTCAGAGCTGACACAGACAGAGACATTTGGAGATGCAGAAAGAAGATGCTTCTTGAGAAGCCCTTTGAAACGAGAAGCCAAAGGACCAGCAGATGCCAGCCACTTGCCTTCCCAGATCAGCCTTTGTTGAGTCAAGGTATCTTTCTCTGGTTGCCTTAGCTGGACATTTTATGGCCTTAGAACTGTAAACTTGTAAATTAATAAAGTCCCTTTATAAAAGCCAACCCATTTCTGGTGTATTGCATCCTGGCAGCATTTAACAAACTAATACAGATTTTGGTACTGGAGAAGTGGGGTGCTGCTGTGGTTTGCAAATACCAAACATGTTGAAACAGCTTTTTAAATGGGTAAGGGGGAGATTCTGGAAGAGTTGTGAGGATCTTGAAAGAGAAGTCTAGAATACTTTGAAGAGACTGTTGGTAGAAATGTGGACCCCAAAGATACCTCTCACAAGGTTTCAGAAAGAGATGATGGAGTTATTGCAGATTAGAAGGAGGATGACCTGTGTGGGTGGAGGGCAGAATATGAAAATGATGAATTTGACTACGTAGCTGAACAGATTTCTAAACTAAATGTGGAAAACGCAGTCTGGCTTCTCCTTGCAGACTGTAGTAAAACACAGCAGGAAAGATATCAGCTGAGAACTGAACTCTTGGGTACAAAGAAACTACAAATTGATGATCTGGGAAAATTCTGGGCTCCCAGGAAATGAGACCGCAGAGAATACAGCCCCACATGAGGACTTAATGAAACACAGAAGCAGTCAGCCATTACAGGACAAGCAAGGACTGGAGATGGAGTTATCCAGAAAGGATTCTGGGAAGTCCTATTGGCTGATGGATACAATCCCTGTATACTGCATGGAAAACCAACAACTTTCTTGCAAGATCTGTATGAATGGAACCACTTCCAGTCTGGACTAAAAGGGACAGATTGAAGGAAAAATAACTTCAAAGGTAGAGCCATGGAAGCTAAGATTTGAAACCTAGAAATCTTGGGCCACAGGAATAGACCCAACCACCAATGGGGAAACACCAGTCCGCCCCAGATCCAGAGGGCAGGACTTCTACCTGACTGTCCAGGAAGAGTTTTGGTGCCCCAGGCTTCAGAGAGGGTGGACCAAATTACCAGGGGTTGGGGTGGTCCCCCTGATATTCCCAAGCCTCATCCAGTGTTTGCAGAGAGCAGGGCCTCTGTGTAAGCCCTTGGAGAGGGTGGGACTGCCACTTTCTAAGGCCCCAATGATAAATGACTCAGACTTTGAAATCCAAGGGAGTCTGCCCTGCAGGTTTTCAGAACTGTTTTGGTCCAGTGACTCCTGTTTACATTTCAATTTCTTCCTATAAAAAGGAAGTTTTTAAAGTTTACAGGGATTTGTAACTTCTTAAATCCCCTTTTTAAAAGCCATATTTCCTATAGAGATTTACTATTCAATTTCTTTCATACAATACATGTGATCAGAACATGTATTCTATGACTGTTCCTCCTTTGTATACTGGAAGCAGATAACTTGTTCTAAGTTTCACAGGTCAAGAGCCAAAAGAGAATTTCTTTGCCTTAGAACAGACCAAGCCTGTAACTGACTTTGATGATATCTTGTATTGCTTTTCACTTTGCATTATACTTGTATTGTTACTGAAATGTTTTAAGGCTTTTGTGATACTGTGATGGAATAAATGCATTTTGTATATGGAAAGAACATGTCTTTTGGGGTCCAGAGGGTGGAATGTGCCAGTTTGGAACTATTATGTACCCCAGAAAAGCCATGTTCTAATCCTGACTTAATCTTGTGGGGCCAGACCTATAGTTTGGGGTGGAAACTTAAGATTACTCCATGGAGATGTGACCTACCCAATTGTGGGTATTAACCTTGGATTAGAGGGAGATGTGACTCCTCCCATTCCACGTGGGTCTTGATTAGTTTACTGGAATCCTTTAAAAGAGGAGACATTCTGGAGAAAGCTCAGAGCTGACAGACAGAGATGCTTGGATGCAGAAAGAAAACACCTGTGCTGCTGTGAAAGTGTTGTGCACCCCAGGAAAGCCACGTCCTTCAATCCTGATTCAATATTGTAGGGTGGAAGCCCTCTGATTAGACTATCTCCGTGGAGACGTGAGGCCCCCGGTCGTGGTGTGGCCTCTGATGAGGTCACCTTCCCAGAGGCGTGACTCCACCCATTCAGGGTGGGCCTTGATGAACTAGAATTCACTAAAAGGAGAAACATTTTGGAGAAATCTCAGAAACAACAAGAGACACACAGAGCTGATACAGACATTTGGAGATCAAAACAGAAATAGCCCGGGGACTAAGCAAGAAACAGCCAGAACCTGAAGAGAAGAAATCTCTGGCACCAGCAGATGCTAAGCTAAGAGATGAAACCCAGAGTTTTTTCCTGGAGCAGCTAAGCGAAGGCCTCAAACACTGAGAAAGGAAACCACCAGCATCAGAAACTGGAAGCAATAGAACCGCAAATAATGACAAGCAGACACCAGCCACGTGCCTTCCCAGATCACCTTTCCTTGAGCCACAGTGTCTTTCCCTAGATGCTTTAGTTAGAACTAAAAGCTGTTCCATTTCTGGTACGTTGCCTTCTGGCAGCTTTAACAAACTAATACAATATCTTTCCAAATTAGTAGATTATAGATGGAGGTTGTTTAATACAAACCCCAAGGTAACCGCAATGAAGGTATTTTTAAAATATGCAGAATCAGAAATGAGAAAGGGATCAATCAAGTTACATCACAAAAGATCAACTATGTACAAAAAGAGACTGCAATCAAGGAAAAGAGAGACAAAAATGATTTAAAATATATGAAAATCAAAGGACATATGGCTGAAATAAGTTCTGCCTTATTTGTAATATTACTGAATTTTGATAGATTAAACTCAATCAAAAATTACAAATTGGCAAAATTAATTTAAAAAGAAGCATGATCCAAGTATACGTTGTTTAGAGGAGTCTCGCCTTAGACCCAAAGACACAAACGGACTGAAAGTGAAAGTATGGGAAAAAATATTCCATGCAAATAAATAGTAGCCAAGAGTGAGCTGGGGTAGCTATTCTAACGTATTAGTTTGCTAGATGCTGCCAGAATGCGAACTACCAGAAATGGGTTGGCTTTTATAAAAGGAACTCATGAAGTTACAAGTTTACAGTTCTGAGGCCATAAAAATGTCCAACTAAGGCATCCAGAGAAAGATACTTTGACTCAAGAAAGGCCCATCTGGGAAGGCATGCGGCTGGCATCTGCTGGTCCTTTGGCCTCTCCTTTCAAACAGCTTCCCCGGTGGTGTTGTATTTGCTTGTTAAGCTGCTGGAGTGCAATATGCCAGAAATGGAATGGCTTTTAAAATGGGGGTTTAAGAAGTTACAAGTTTACAGTTTTAAGGCCGTGAAAGTGTTCAAAGTAAAACATCTACAAGAGGTTACTTCCACTCAAGAAAGGCCAATGTCTGTGACATGGGAAGGCTCGTGGCTGGCGTCTGCTGGTCCTTGCTCCTGGTTGCATTGCTTCCATCTTCTGATGCCCGTGGTTTCCTCTCTAAGCGTCCGTGGCCTTCACTTTGCTCCTCCAGACACAGCTCTGGATTCCGGCTTGTTAGCACCTCCTGGGAAGGCGCGTGGTGACGTCTGCTGGGCTCGCCAAACATCCGTGTCTAGGCCTCTCTGTCAGTTCGGAAGCAGCTGTTCCTCCTGGAGCGTCTACATTTCCAAACAACAGCGCCTGCATCTGCATCTGAGGTTCTCTCCAGTCCTCTTTTAAGACCCACCTGGAATGGGTGGGGTCACATCTCCATCTAATCAAAAAGTCACAGCCACAGTTGGGTGTGTCACAGCTCCATGGAAACAATCCGAAGTTTCCCACCCTGAACAAAATAGGTCTGGTCCCACAAAGTCCGACCACAATTAAAATACAGCCTTTCTGGGGAACATAACAGTTTCAAATTGGCACAGATATCAGCTTCAATAGATGCTTCCATATTCCTCCGTTTCCCTCTTTATGTTTCTTTTTTTGTCTCACACTTCTTCTTTAAATTGCGCATGTCCATCATCAGAAAATATGATCATTTCTTATTCAATTGTATTCTAATGCTTATAGGAATTAAAGAGTAGAGCTATCTACTGAGGATACAGTACTACTGGCTTTTGGATTTGCCCATTTCGCTATCTTTACTGAAAATCTTTGCTGCTTCAAGCCACTCTCATGTCCCTTCCTTTCAACCTGAAGAGCTCCCTTAGTAATTCTTGTAGGGTGGTTCTTTCAGTGGCAAACTCTCTCAGTTTTTGTTTATTTATAAATTTCTTAAACTCCCTTTATTTTTTGAAGGACAGTTTTTCCAGATAAAGAATTCTTGGCTGGCCATTTTTCCCTCTCATTATCTTAAATGTGTCATATCATCGCCTTCCGGCCTCCATGTCGCTGATGAGAACTCGACACTTGGTCTTACTGAGGATCCCTTGTATGAGGTGAATCATTTTCCTCTTGCTGCTTTCAGCATTCTCTCTCTATCTCTGGCATCTGGGAGTCTGGTACATGTGTGTCTTGCTGCAGGCCCATCAGGGGTTATGCTTTTTGGAGTACATTGTGTTTCTTGGACATGTGTTTCTATGTCTTTCACAAGAGCTGGGAAATTTTCAGCCACTATTTCCTCAAATCTTCTATCTGCTCCTTTCCCCTTCTCTTCTCCTTCTAGGCTCCCATGAATGCGTATATATTGGGCTTCCTGCGGCCACACAGGCCCTTCAGGCTCTGCTCATTTCTTTCTGTTCCTTTCTCAATCTGTTTTTCTGACTGCATGATTTTGGTTGCCCTGTTTTCTAGTTCACTGCTTCTTTCTTCTGCCTCTTCCAATCTGCTGCTATATGCCTCTAGCGCACTTTTAATCTTTGTTATTGCTTTTTTTTATCCCCTAAGTACTTTTATGCTTCTTTTTAAACTTTCCCATTCTTTTTGTTCACACATTGTTTTTCTTTAATAGCCTTTAGCTCTATATCCATATTTAGTTTATTTCTCTCCCTATCTTCCTTCAACTTCTTGCATTGATTTAGGAGGTTTGTTTGAGCTTTGATTCATTGCTGCAATGCCTGTTTCCTCTGAAGTTTTTTCACTTGTTCCCTCGAATGAGCTGTAACTTCCTGTTTACTGGTACGACTTGTGATGATCTGCTGATGCCTGGGCATTTTACTGGTTTGATGTGCTAACTCTGAAAGCCAGGTTCTCCCTCTTTCATAGGGATTTAGTGTCATTCGGCTCTCTGTAACACTTGCTCTTTCAGAGCTCAGCTCTGCCCAGGCCTTCTGCACCTCTCCTGCCCTAGACATCAATGTAACTTCTAAGATGGCTCTTTTCCTGATGAAGACTTATTTTCCTTTCCTCCCTTGAGCAGTCCTGGGCTTCCCTGTTGTTTTTTTTGTGCACACTCCCCCATACCCTCCCCCCACAGTGGCTGCTTTGCTCCACTGCCCCCCTGTGCTCACGGCCACCTTTTCCTCCAGCTTTCAGACCTGGTGCCTGCCCTGCCTTACAGCAGTCCAGTTTTCCCCTTTTCACATGGGAACTTCCCCGCTGGGCAGCCCACCCAGGAGCCAGAAGGGTCAGGGCTAAAAGTGTTGTTTTCCTTTGGTGTGCACCCACAGTTAGAGAACACGCGGTGGGTGGGGGGGTGCCACGCGCCAGCTGCCCTCCCTCAGGCCCTTCTGTCCACCCAGGCTCGCTGCCCACCAGGGCTGCTGGGAGTCCCGTGGCTTCAGCGCTGTGCGGGGACATGAGGGGATGTGCAGGGCTCAGTGCTGCTGCTGCGAGGGGCTGTGGCCGCATCCATGGCAGGAGAGGCCTGGCCGGTGGCCCTCAGGGCTGAGCTGGGTGGGGGCGCGGACTGCAGGACACCTGGTCCCAAGCCATCAGACCACGCGATCACGCACATCGGGGTGCCCTGGAGCCCCCACGCCCGCCCATTTTCCTTTTTCAGTCCGAGGAGCAAGAGTGACCTCAAGGCGGCTCCTGCGACCCACTGGGTGTGCCCCATCCAGGCCCTCGGGCTGCCCTGGCATCACGGCTGGGCATAGCTGCACCCTCCCCGGCAGCCGGCAGGGACTGGGAACTCACAGGACCCTGTCACACAAAATTAAATGTAAGTGATGGGAATGTGTGACTGAACAAATATTCTGTTAACAAGACATTTTTAAATGGAAGGCCAGGCCGTGTTTCGGGGAAGCCTGCCCCTCTACAGCAAGGCGGCCCACCTGGTTTCACTTTGGTGGGTGCCTTGGTGGCTGACAGAACACCGTTAAAAACCCGCGGTATCCTCTGACAGCCCTGCAGTCACGGCAATTCCTCTAACAAGGCATCCGAACTAAGCTCTTTACTGAGTCACCTAAGTTTATCAGAATTCCTAGAAAAATACAAATCTGTAATTATTCACTTAATTTTCTTGCTAGAGTAAATATTAAAGCTTTGGCATTAAATATCTGATAACTTCATGAATTAATCAGTTCCATCAACATGCCAGTAGGAAATGAGAGCAGCTGTCTCATCATCGGAGTAGCTGTGAAGCAGCTGCATGGGGAGGCCTCACGGGGAGCACCTCCCACCACCCCCCGAGAAGGAAAAGGTATCACCAGACCCGCCGACAGCCGGTGCCAAGGCCCAGAGGTCAAAGCTGTACCGCCCTCTCGCAGCAGACCCGTATTTGGGAGGACACTCACTCGTCCGGCTCCCTCTGAGAGGGAGCATCCTCAGCTTCTCCATGATGTCCACGAGGATCAGGCAGTTGAGGACCAGGGATACCGGCAGGTCGGGCAGCGTGTCGGGCAGGCCGGCAGCAGGGTCGCTCTTCTGCACCTGATTTTAGAAAAAAACATTTAGAAGCATTAAGCCATTGTGCGTTTTTGATTCAAAATTATCTTCATATATACATTTACTAACAAAACCAGAAGCTCGGCCTTCCGCTTCTGGAGCTTTAAGCGTTACAAGGTTTTGTACCATTTCTAAGGCCACGGGAAACTCTGAGAAAGGACTCACGTCCGGAATGTGCTCGCAGCAGGAGCTCAGCCTGGTAAGAACACGCAACATAGACGAGGGGGCTCCGGTGGCGGCAGAGGGGCCGTGCCGCCCTCTCCCCTGCTGCTCAGGGCCTCCATGAGACCCCTGGGGCTGGAGTATGGGGTCTGCCCAGGGCACGGAGCCCGCTAACCCCATGTCCTTCATATGATTAAGGCATTAGGAAAACCCGATGACAAGCAAATATGTTGGTGAAGTGTTGGAGGTTCCACCTCTGAGATCAGGAAAAAGAAAAGGATGCCTCGTTGGCCACCGCTAGTCAACACTGTGTTGGAGAGCTTAGCCAGTGTCAGAAGAAAGAAAGAGAGGGAGGAAGGCAGGAAGAAAAGAAGGCGGGGGGGGGGGGCGGGGAGAAAGAAAGAAAGAAAGAGAGAGAGAGAAAGAGAAAGGAAGGAAGACAAAATTTTCATAGGCTCTGTAATTGTATACAGAAAAAAATCTCTAAAATTCAATAAATTATTTCTATTTTCCAGCAGCAAAGAGAGACTAAGATTTTAAAAATAAGATTTACTGCCACTTCAATAGAAATCCCAAAATTTTTGACACATAATGAGGTGGAGTCAAGATCCTCCATAAAAATCTAGTACACGACAGAAAGAGAACTTCTCTGTGTGTGAAGGCCCACCGTAGTTACAGGAATAGATCTTGGCTTGGGGACAGAAAAGTGGGTGACGGGACAGAAGAGAAGCCCAGAGACCTCACATGATCTGTGACATACGTAGCATTACAGGGACGTGGGGGAAGCACAGTCTTTTTACTCTAGGTGCAGGTCCAGCGGATATTATTATTATTTCGAAAAAAAATGTCATTACACGACATACACAAAAGTCAATTTCAGATGGACTGTGGACCTAAAAGAGAATGGTGAAACGATGTCACCACCAAAATACAACGCTCCTTAAAGTTCGAGACGCAGATCCATAAAGGAGAGAAACTGACAAATTGGGCGATTTTTTTTTTTTTTTTTTTTGGAAAGACAGAGAGAAGGAAGGAAGGATAGAAGGAAGGAAGGAAGGAAGAAAGGGAAACATTTTTAAACATTTTCTTGTTTTTATTGTATTCTGTTTCTCCGTTTTTGTTACACGGGCTGGGGCCGGGAATCGAACCGAGGTCCTCCGGCATAGCAGGCAAGCACTTTGCCCGCTGAGCCACCGCGGCCCGCCCAATTGGGCGATTTTTAAATGAAGAACTTCTGTTCATTGAGCTGCTATCCAGAGTGGGAAGGTGAGTTACAGAGAGGGGAAGAGATTTCCGACACATTAACTCAACAAAGAGCCTGCAATGTGAACATAAAATATCTCTTCCCAATCCATGAGAGGAAGCAACACGCAGGAAAAATGGGCACGAGACTTGGACAAGCACCTGTCCCCCCCCCCAGGGAGCTGCCCATGGCCCATCTCAGCCCCTGGCCGGCCTGCGGCCCCCCCTCTGCCTGCGGACACCCAGTGGCTGGAGGCGGCCCGAGGCTGCCAAGTGGGCAGCACCTGGGAAGGGCCGGAGCGGGGATGACGAAATGGCCAACGAGAGTAGAGCCAAGTCAAGGGGGCCGAGGCACAGCGGGACACACTCCAGACCCGTGAGAGCGAGTGGAAACCAGAGAAAGCCACGCTCTGGGATGAGAGAAGCCAGACACAAAGTCACTTATGTAAATATTTCCCTACGGGAACTGTATTTAAGGGTTTGACAGGTGCCCGAGGGGGGTGGGGCTTGGGCTGCCTGAGCCCTTAGGGATGGCGTAAGTAGATGGGGTGGGCGGGGCCTGGTGTTGGGGGAGGGCCCAGGGAGGCACTGCAAGGAGCAGGGGCGGGGCCTTATCTCCTGCCCTAAGCCGTGTGGACACAGGGCTTTGCTACGGGATGTTCTGTACAGACTCTATGCCCTTCTCTGTTTGTGCATGACACTGCGGTAGAAAAGTAGAGAAAAAGGAAAGACGAATGTGTATGGGTTGGACATGACGGAAAAGACCCAAAAGGGAGCTGTAACTGCAGGTAGCCCCTCCTCTGATGAGAGCGGAGCACCCTGAAAGGCTGTAACTGAATTTCTTGGGAACCTCCCAACGCTGTGAGGAGTCTCCGGGTGTGAGGAGGGGAGTGGGAAGCCTGGCGTGGCTGCCTGTTCTCTCAGGCTGTTCTGCACACTCCATATGGCCCCGAGGAAGCACCCAGGGTGCCCCGGCGGTCGGGAAGCGCTGACCACATCACACATTCACCTCTCACCACGCTCAGCACACGGGTTCTCTGCTTATTTTTCTCTCTGTGGTCAGCAAGTAAGTTACTGAAGGCCAGGGGCTCCGTCCTGGGTCCTAAGTATGATGTCCCTGGCACCTGCTGCAGAGCCAGCCTGGCATGTGCACTGAAGGTTTGCTTAAGGCATAAACGCAATAGCACAGAGCCCTTTAAGTTGTGCACTTTGGGGAAGAGAAAAGTCCAGCTTACACAGCCCCTGCAAACTACCGAGGCTGGCAGGACAGCCATGCTGGGTGCGCCTTAAGCGCCAGTGGACAAATGATCAGAAGTCCACTTGGAACAGAGGACCATCACGGAACACGTCAGGCTGGTACAAGATACAAATGTGGGTCTATTTTCAAATGCCTCTTTTTCATTAGTATTTTACAATAACATCCGAATCACTACACAAGCCCAGAGGCGTTTTTGTTTGCTTTGCTGCTCGACTTTGCTCTGCAGCCGAGGGGTACGGAAGTCAGTGCTTTCAGAACATGTACTGCACTTTGGGAGAAGCCTGGGGGCACGAAACTTTGAGAAAGCTGTTGGGCACATCGCTCTGTCGAGCTGGCAAACTTCAAACCTCAGAATGCGGCAGCGGAAGCGACAGCGCCTCACCTCGGTGGCGGCCACGGAGAAGCAGAAGCAGGGCAGCGTGGTGAGGACGGCACACATGGCGGGCACGGGTCTCCTGTCGGGAAAGTGAGCAGGGTGACGCCAGGGCCACCGGGCCGGCTCTGCACACCTCCTCCAGCCTTCGGAGAGGCCGCTGCTTCCCCAGCCCCATTTCCAAGCACAAAATCCGGAATGCCCTTCCCGATCAAGGGGTCAGAGATCCACACATAATGAGCAAAGCACGTGGACGGTGGAAAGCGGCGCGCAGCAAGTGAGATGACAGCCACCTGTCACCTGGTCCCTGGGCCTGCGGTGAGAACCCCAGCCACGCGCTCCGCTGGCCAGTGAGCAGCAGAGAGCACAACAATTCGCTCAAGCCATGGACACCCCATGCCATGAACTTGAGTTAAAACAAAATAGAGAGAGGGCAGGCCACGGTGGCTCAGCAGGCAAGAACACTCGCCTGCCATGCCAGAGCACCCGGGTTCGATTCCCGGTGCCTGCCCGTGTTAAAAAAAGATAGAGAGAGATAATAAACTATGAGACAGGTGAAGGCCATTTAAAATGAAGCTATTCAGATAAAGTCTTTTACTTGAGAAATCATGTAATTTTTCAAACTAGTTTTTTGGAGCATTTCTTAAGCCTCACGTGATCAATCAATTGACTTGTTATTGAGAACATGATCTGTATATAACACCATAATCTACAAGAGAGAGAATTACAATGCACATTTGGCATCGTTTTTTATGGAAGACAAAATACACTCAAAGGTTTTCTATAATAAAATATTGTCTTCTTCCTTCCTTTTATGGTGATAATTTAATAATTTAAAATTTAATAATTTAAATTATCACTGTAATAATTTAAATACACACTGTGCTAATTACAGTTTAAATAATTTAAATAAATCTAAATAATTTAAATACATACTGTGCTAATTACATTTATATGGCAATGTGTTTCTAAGTACAAAAAAAATAGTTTGAAATTCTTCAAACTATTAAGAATTTTCCCTTGACCTGGCTCTGCCCCTGAGACTCTAGCCCCATCTTGGATGTTCTAGAAGCATCCATAAGTTAGCGCGTGGCAGTGCCCCTTCTAAAGTCAGGCCTGTGGCTTGACAAAAACCAGAGCTGTGATTGGGCCCTGTTCTACTTTGCTAGCTGCCAGAATGTGATATACCAGAAATGGAATGGTTTTTAAAAGGGGGTATTTATTAAGTTGCTTGTTTACAGTTCTAAGGCCATGAAAATGTCCCAATTAAAGCAAGTTCATAAAAATGTCCAAATTAAGGCACTGACAAGAGGTTACCTTTATTCAAGAAAGTCTGATGACATTCAGTGTTCCTCTCAACTGTAAAGGCACATGGTGAACATGGCGATGTCTGCTAGCTTTCTCTCTAGGCTTCTTGTTTTCATGAAGCTTCCCCAGGGGCGTTTTCCTTCTTCATCTCCAAAGGTCTCTGGCTGTGTGGGCTCTTGTGGTTCTCATGGTTTTTGTGACTCTAAAGCTTTTCCAAATTGTCTCCTCTTTTAAAGGATTCCAGTAAATTAATCAAGACCCACCTGGAATGGGTGGGGTCACATCTCCCTCTAACGAAAGGTGAATACCCACAAGTGAGTGAGTCACATCTCCGCGGACATAACCTAATCAAGTTTCCAACCTACAGTGCTGAACAGGGATTAGAAGAAACGGCTGCCTCCACCAGATGGCTCAGGATTAAAACGTGGGTTTTCTGGGATACATAATCCTTTCAAGCCAGCACAGACCCCAAATCAACAGCTTTGCCCCTTTGTTGGAGCCCAGACCCAGGACCTGGGGCACTCATCAATGGGAGACTGTGGCCTAGCCACATCTTCTTCTCATCTTGACCTCCAAAAGCTCGGTATGCCCTGGGACTGCTCCATGTATGCAGCCTCCTGACTGCCCACCCCTTGCCCACAACTCCCAGACATGCATGCACTGACCTCTTGGCTGAGCACTGACCCATGCACCCAGCTATCTGCTTAGCAGCTCCCCTTGGCTGTTCCACGGGCAGCTCGGCCTGGAGCTCTCCACGGCCCTCATGCCCTGCCCCAAGCCTGTTCTAGGCTACCGCCCACTCCTGTCGGACTTGCTGCCACACCTTTCAAACTCATCTTCTGCCCACACCACAGCATCCACGGTCACTGCTCACTTGCAGTGTTTCCTAACTGCTCTCCTGTAGGTGCTTCTGGTCCTGCCTGGAAAACCTTTCTCCATCTAGCAGAGAGTCCAGTCTTTAATGGAGAGTTCGGCTTGTCACCCTGCGCCCAGCCTCCAGTGGACATGGATGTGACGAGAGCAGAGCAGAAGTTCTGTGTTATGAGGTCCTCTTCTCCACCTCACCCTTCATGATGGGCCAGCCCCGGGACCCCAGGCACACTAGCTTTGTGGGTACAAAACTTGTCCACCCTGTAACCAGGGCCACCACACCCAGGACTCCCCCGGACGCCTCTCCAGGGACAGGTTCCCATTCCCGGGACCTCGCCAGCACAGCCCTCGGCTACCTGAGACCCACCGTTTCTCTCTTCACTTGTTTAATGTCAGTCAGTGCCCTCTGTCCCCACCCCCACGAGCAGGGCACTGACCTGTCTGGTCGCTTTGAACAATGATTCTGAATCTTTTTTGAGCAAAGAGGCTTCTGGGCAGCTGGTGAATCCCATGACCCTTCTCAAGATGCGTTTTAAATGCACCTCCAAAAGGGATGATGTGGTAGTTAGATTCAGATGTCAACTTGGCCAGTTGAAGATGCCTAGTTATATTGCTGTGGACATGAGCCGATGGCATGTGAACCTCATTTGTTGCTGATTATATCTGCAGTCGGCTAGGAGGTGTGCCTGCTGCAATGAATGACATTTGACTTAATTGGCTGGTGCTTAAATGAGAGAGTGCAACATAGCACAGCCCAAGCAGTTCAGCATACCTCATCTCAGCACTCGCAGCTCAGTCTGGGCCTTTGGAGATGCAGAAAGGAATCACCCCGGGGAAAGCTGTTGGAACCCAGAGGCCTGGAGAGAAGGCCAGGAGAGATCACCCTTTGCCTTCCCATGTAAGAAAGAACCTCAGATGGAAGCTGGCTGCCTTTCCTCTGAAAAACTAACGAAATAAATCCCCTTTTATTAAAAGCCAGTCTGTCTCTGGTGTGTTGCATTCCGGCGGCTGGCAAACGAGAACAGATGACAATTCTAAGAATGAGGAAGTGTTGGACAGGAGTAGAGAACAGCGAGCTGGGCTAAACCTCAGACTCTCCCTTTGGTTCCACGTGTCTTCGGCTCCAGGTAGTGGGATTCTAGCTCACAGCACTGCTGTGCAGGCCAAGCAAGAAGGTGGAGTGCTGTACAAGCAGAGTGCTTTGTAACTGCTGGATCGCTACACTGGCCCTCACGAGTCTCAGGGGCTAAGAGACTGTCAAAAATCTCCAAATCCCAGGATTTCATATATTTCAGCCTCCACACCCACTCCCTCCCCTGCTCAGAGTTGTTCCGAGAATTCAACAAGATCTTCTTTAAGGAAACTAGATCCAGCCTCAGCTGATAACACAGAGCCCGTGAGGCGCCCTGCATGCCCACTCGTGGTTCCCTGGGCACTGCCCTGGGGAGGACAGTCTCATCCCTGTTGCACCTGAGAAAACCTGAGCTGAGAGCTCTGAGCACGTCACGCAGGGTCTCAGGGTCACACCCAGGCCTGCTCCCTCTTGGCTACCAGCTGGGCACACCTGTGGCCGCCGGGACTTGCTCTCCTGAAGGTCTGCCCCAGTGGGCCCCTGATGCCAGCCTGGAGCTGCAGAAATGTTGCCAAGAGCTCATCTCTCCAAGAGTAAAACTGCGAGAGCTAAAGACAACCTATGAATATCATGTAGGCGCCACTGGTTTACATATGCTTTAAAAATAACTCATATTTTTAATCCATCCTTCCTACGGTAGCAGGGATTATTTTTTGCATTAATCAAACCCTGGTCTCCAGCATGGCAGGCAAGAACTCTGCCTGCTGAGCCACTGTGGCCTGCCCAGTATCAGGGATCTTTGCATCATCTTCATCTAGAGATTAAGAAACTGAGGTCAAGGTATTTAACTTTCTGTATTACAATATATAATAACCCCCTCAACTAGAATAATATGATGCCCTATGTTAGAATATAAAATAATATTCTGTGATAGAATATACAGTGACCCCTATATTTGAGTATAGTATGACCCCTCAATTAGAATTTAAAATAACTCCATGTATTAGAAAATCCATTCACACATTTGGGGGAAATGAATTCTAGTGACACCACAAGAGGTAGATTTTTCTAGAAACACACTTGCCTTAAAGACAGAAGGAATAAAAGGAGGGACACATGAGCTGCTAGGAGTGGAGCTGGGCATCATGGGCTCACCACACCCCCGCTCGCTGGACACGCCCAACCTCCTGCAAGCCCCACCCCCTACAAGCCTAACTCCCCTGAGAAGCCCCACCCCCAGAAGCCCCACCCCAAGAAGCCCCACCCCCTATAAGCCCCAGGCCCTTTGCAGAGGAGGTGGGGTCTCCTGAGAGAGGTGGTTCCCAGAAGGGCTCGGAGCACGTTATGGGGTCAGAGGGACCCAGCACCCCACTCCCCCCACAGCCAACCTGCCGGTCACCAGTCCTCTGGGAGGAGAAAGCCCCTCCGTGATCGGTCTAAGGAAGGGGTGAGATTCACATCCGTGGCGCTTGGCCGCTCGGGGCAGCGGGGGTGGGGGGGAGGGATGGGCTCACTGCTCACAGGCTATCACATGGGATGACAGCACCACGTGATGGGGACCCACGGTGGCCTGACAGCGGCTGGCCCAGGGTCCGACGCATTGCACCGAGGTCAAGCAGGGCAGGCAGTGGCCTCTTCCACGGTGGGGCAGCCTCCCTGGTGGCCCCGAGGCACTGGGGCCTTTCCCTGCCCACAAAGCAGCCGGGCCCAGCACGACTCTGAGTCCATCAAGCAGCTCCCGGGGCATGTGGCTGCAAGCTCGGGCCAGCGCAAGCCCCGCTGAGGGCCCCTCACGGACAGCACTGGAGCCCCAGCCACTGCGAGACAGTTTACTTCCAGAGCCCCAGGAGTTCTGCCCCCAGAAAGGAAAGTCCCTGCAAGGGTGCTGGGCCACGGCTCGGTCAGCCCCGCAGGCTCCCTGAGCGCCACTCACCCCCTCGGCTTCCACCTCTGATATTCCCAGGTGTCTGGCTTCACCTGTCCTTCCTACACTCGGCCTCTGCTTATGCCACAACTCCAAACTCTTGGCTTTTCAAATACATTCTGCATCGTTCATGAAAGAAAATATAACTTATCAAAGAGAAGAAAGAAATCCTGAACCAGTAAGAATCAGATCTGAGCGTCCATAAGGAAAACTGTGTTAGGGTCAGAGAATATTTGTTCTCAACGCCTTGACACGGGTCAGTACACTTAGTTCAACTTTTAGTTAAATGAACATTAAATCGTGATTTATAAAAATATATTTCTGTTATTATTGAAAAACTCATCCCCCCAAGGGCAACAGAATTTACCACCCTAATAAAGTTTTATTTAGGGCAACAGAATTTACCACCCTAATGAAGTTTTATTTTTGACGGTCTCAGGGAACTTCTTGCATAAAGATCTCAGTGGTTAACGGTCCGAGGGCGGCGGTACCTGTCAAACAAAGCAATGCACACATCCGCACGCAGACATCAGGAGGCAAAGCCCCGGTTCCATCCTGGGACGCTGGGGGGCCACCTCTGTGCGCGGTGCCGTCCCAGGGCGGCCAACGGTCAGCCTTGGGGGCCTGGTCGTCCCGGGCAGGGCAGGGCAGGGCAGGGCGCCAGCGTGGAGACCCGCTAACCTGCCGTCTCCGTCCTGGAGAAGGCCCAGGCCTTGTGGGCTCCTGCCCGAGGGGAGCACAGCCTGAACCCGCACGGGAGCCGGGACACGGGGGGGACGCCGGGGACCCCCGCTCCCGGCCAAGCAGCCCCTCTACTCACCACCCCTTGATTCTCTGGCGGAGGTGGGGCCTCTTGTGCAGGAGAACTTTCACGGGGACCCAGACGAGCAGGGACACGGAGGCCACGTAAGCGACGGCGCAGGCGACGATGAGCCAGTAGTGCGTCCCCCGGTGGGCGGCGGCGAACTGCTCCATGACCACCAGCGTGGGCGCCGCGAAGGCCACGAACTCCAGTAGCTCAAACGCCACGAGCTTCAGGAGCCGCCCGGGAACCATTGCTGGGACGGCCCGGTGTCAGCGACGGTGTGGCGAGAGGGGTCAACTTCCTGGCACTCAGGCACTCACGGTGACTTTTTATGCTTTTATTGAGCCACAGGTGGCTCGGGCACTTCTTCTCTTAAAGACGCAGAGCCCCGTGGAGGTGCCTGAGCAGGCACAGCTGGGCAGAAAACGGAGGTGTTTACAAACGCAGCCCTCGCTGCTGCTTTCAGCACAACACACAGGCAGGCAGTACCCAGCACTTGCCTGGGTGCAATCATTGGGGAACGTAATTCCCGGGTTGGGGGACAGGGTAGATGTGCTCTGGGGCCCCTGCTTTCAGAGCTGCGCAGTCCCTGGTGCAGGGGCCCCAAGCCTGAGTCGTCGTCCTGGAAAGCTGTCCCTCGTTCCTCCTCCAAGTGCCTTAAAAGGGAGTCAGGAGCCACTCTGCCAAGCGCTGGCTGCAGCTCGCACCACCGAGAGCACGTCCGCTGCTGCACCGCGCTGCCCGCCCACAGGGACGGGGTTATTTTATTCTGTGAGGCAGGAACCAAACCGCAGTCAGGCCAGCAGTACCGAGGCTGCCGCGGCCCAGAGCACATAGGGACGTGGGACAGCAGCGTCCCCGTGGCACTCCTGAGAAACTTGTGGAACAGGGCCTGGTGGGGACAGGTGGCAGGAAGCCACAAAGTAACCCTGGCTGGGGGGCAGGGGGACACAAGGAGCATGGTGGGGGCAGGGTCTTGGGACATTGCAGGAAGGAAAAAGAGGCACCCCAACTCCAAGGCAAGGAGGCCCTGGGGGCTGCGGGGGCTCCGAGGAGGGTGGGGGGAGGGACGAGAGGAGCTGGGCTGGAGAGAGGCTGGGGTCAGGACGCAGTGCCCCCCACGGGTACTCCTGCGTGCAAGTGGACGAACCTGCGAGAGTATGTGTGAAGGCAAGTGTGTGTGTGTTTGTGAACATGCATGTGTCTGTTTCTGGATGTGATTGTAAAGTGTGTTAGTGTGTACATGTAAAAATGTGTTTGTGACAGTGAGCATGCATGTGTATGCCAGCATGTGAGTATATATGAATGTTTGCATGTGTGTGATGTGTGTCAGTGTATCTGAGTGGGTGTGTGGGTGAGGCTGTTTACATGTGTGTGTGTGCCAGGTGTTCTGTGAGCATACATGAGTGTATGTGCGTGTCATGAGTGTTGTGAGAGCATGAATGTGTACCTCTGTTTGTAGGACTGTGTGCACATGAGTGTGAGTGTACATGTGTGCATGTCTGTGAATGTGTGCACATGTGAGTGGGTGTGAGTACATGTGCTAGGGCGTGGCACCTCCTTTCTGCATGTTTTCTGCCAGGGCAGTGGGGAAGGTTTGGCAGGGCCCGGCTCAGGGTTGCGGGGACAGTGGGCAGGTGGGGGCGCTGGGGCCAGTGGGCTATGGCAGGGGGGTACGGGAGGGCCCCCCCAGCCTGTGTCCACCCCTGGCACTTCCCTTGGGGTCCGCTGGCATGTGGGCTGCAGCCCCCTCACTGGGTGCCCGGGGTTCTGGGCAGGTCAGCCCTGGTCCCCCACTGCCCTCCCTGTCACCCCACTAAGCGCAGGTCCCCCAAGGCCAGAGGACCTGCCAGAAAGGCTGGGCACAGTGGGGTGCCAAGGCACCCAGAGGGGTGGGGGCAATGTGGGACCCCCTCTCCTGCACCTGCCCTCAGTGGGAGCGCACTGGCCGCGGGCCACAGGCCCCCAGGTGGAGAGAGCAGGGAGTGGCCGGGGTGGCCTCAGGTGGACCCAGCTCGCCAGGACCCGGGAGCGGAGCAGCGCCCCCATCCTGGGGGATTGGAGAGGAGGGAGTCAGCATGGTCCAGGCTGAGTGCGCGCTGCTCCTCTGCACGCTCTCATTCATTCATTCCCAAACGCCCTCGGAGGGCCTGGGTGCGCTGGGCACTGCGCCCGGAAGCGCCTCCCCAGCTCGGGGTTTCCCGGGACCCACCGAATGCGAACAGATGGTTTAGGGTGCCCGGGCGGCCCTGGGCCATTCCAGAGGGGCTTAGATGCAGACACGAAGCCCAAGTCTGCTTAGAGAGGGGACTGGGGGGTAAGTAAGCTGCTCACACATGCGAACACTTCTTGGCTGCTGCTGCAGGGAAGGTGGTCCACTCAGGCCCCAGTGTCCAGCCTCCCTACTCCCTGCCTGCCTCTCTGCTCCTCACTGCCCCCAGCAGGCCACAGAAGGGATAAGCTGAAGTGAAATTTGTTTTGCTTTTCCAAGTTGCTGGGGGAAAGATTAAAAAAATAGAGTACAAAATTTTGTGCCTTTGTCACCCGGACGCAGGCTGGGAGCTGCTCCCATGGTCCAGGGAACTCTGAGGGTTCTGACACTCTACGCTACCGCAAGTTCACACGTGGCTGCCACCGTCACAGATGATGGAGCCAGAGACCTGTGTCACTCATGCAGAACAGCGGCCAGAGAGCCAGCACCAGGGAAAGTCTCGTGCCGTGTCTCCGAGCAGGGAGATGGGGAGGCGCAGGTGGGCGGCAGCTGCAGTGAGGACCCCGGGTTCGGGGGAGACACCAACGCCTTCTGCCAAAGCTGCTCACTCACTGTGCACCACGCCCCTGATCCCAGCCACCCCACCCCCACCCAGTTCAGTAAACCCCACAAACACAGATGGAACTGAACTTCCCCTCCCTAAAGAGGAGCCACCCAGAGAGCAAGTGACAACCGCCAACCAGTTCTAAGAGCATGAACCCAAATGAAGGCCGCGGGGCTCATCCAGTGCTGCGGCACTGCCAGGGACAGGAACACTGAAGACCCACAGGCCCGGACTCCCTCCACCCTTCTGCAAGGCTTCCACAGTCCCCCTTCCTTTTTCCTAGGCTGTACCTTTTCTATAGTTGCATATCAAGTTGCACAAAGTTAGTGGCTGTAAACAACATCCAATTATTGTCTCAGTTGCTGTGGGTCAGGAGTCTGGGCTTGGCGAAGTTGGCCAGGGTGAGTTGTCATCAGGAAGCTCACCAGGGGAGGTCTGCTTCCAAGCGTGCCCAGGTGATTGGCAGAATTCATGCCCTGGATGCTACAGGACTGACAGCACTGAACTGGCTGGAGGCTGGAGGGCATCCCCACTCCTGGGGTCCACCCCAGCTCCCGGGGTCCACCCCCAGCTCCCGGGGTCCACCCCCAGCTCCCGGGGTCCACCCCCAGCACCCAGGGTCCACTCCCAGCACCCGGGCTCCCGGGGTCCACCCCCAGCTCCCGGGGTCCACCCCCAGCTCCCGGGGTCCACCCCCAGCACCCAGGGTCCACTCCCAGCACCCGGGCTCCCGGGGTCCACCCCCAGCTCCCGGGGTCCACTCCCAGCACCCGGGCTCCCGGGGTCCACCCCCAGCTCCTGGGGTCCACCCCCAGCTCCCGGGGTCCACCCCCAGCACCCAGGGTCCACCCCCAGCACCCGGGCTCCCAGGGTCCACCCCCACTCCCGGGGTCCACCCCCAGCTCCCGGGGTCCACCCCCAGCACCCAGGGTCCACTCCCAGCACCCGGGCTCCCGGGGTCCACCCCCAGCTCCCGGGGTCCACTCCCAGCACCCGGGCTCCCGGGGTCCACCCCCAGCTCCCGGGGTCCACTCCCAGCACCCGGGCTCCCAGGGTCCACCCCCAGCTCCCGGGGTCCACCCCCAGCTCCCAGGGTCCACCCCCAGCACCCGGGCTCCCAGGGTCCACCCCCACTCCCGGGGTCCACCCCCAGCTCCCGGGGTCCACCCCCAGCACCCAGGGTCCACCCCCAGCACCCGGGCTCCCAGGGTCCACCCCCAGCTCCCGGGGTCCACCCCCAGCTCCCAGGGTCCACCCCCAGCACCCGGGGTCCACCCCCACTCCTGGGGTCCACCCCCAGCTCCCAGGGTCCACCCCCAGCTCCCGGGGTCCACCCCCAGCTCCCAGGGTCCACCCCCAGCACCCGGGCTCCCAGGGTCCACCCCCAGCTCCCAGGGTCCACCCCCAGCTCCCGGGGTCCACCCCCAGCACCCAGGGTCCACTCCCAGCACCCGGGCTCCCGGGGTCCACCCCCAGCTCCCGGGGTCCACCCCCAGCTCCCAGGGTCCACCCCCACTCCTGGGGTCCACCCCCAGCTCCCGGGGTCCACTCCCAGCACCCGGGCTCCCGGGGTCCACCCCCAGCTCCCGGGGTCCACTCCCAGCACCCGGGCTCCCGGGGTCCACCCCCAGCTCCCAGGGTCCACCCCCAGCACCCGGGCTCCCAGGGTCCACCCCCACTCCCGGGGTCCACCCCCAGCTCCCAGGGTCCACCCCCAGCACCCGGGCTCCCAGGGTCCACCCCCAGCTCCCGGGGTCCACCCCCAGCTCCCAGGGTCCACCCCCAGCACCCGGGCTCCCAGGGTCCACCCCCACTCCTGGGGTCCACCCCCAGCTCCCGGGGTCCACCCCCAGCTCCCGGGGTCCACCCCCAGCTCCCAGGGTCCACTCCCAGCACCCGGGCTCCCAGGGTCTACCCTCAGCTCCCAGGGTCCACCCCCACTCCCAGGGTCCACCCCCAGCTCCCAGGGTCCACTCCCAGCACCCAGGCTCCCAGGGTCCACCCTCAGCTCCCAGGCCCCCAGGTGGGGAGAGCAGGAGTGGCCGGGGTGGCCTCAGGTGGGCCCAACTCGCCAGGACCTGGCAGCGGAGCAGCTCCCGGGGTACACTCAAAGCTCCTGGGGTACACCCACAGCTCCCGGGGTCCACCCCAGTAGAAATATAAAGTAAGCACACATGTAGGGCTAAATTTTTAATACCCACATTCTACAAAATGAAAACCCCAGTACTCGAGTTGGCATAATGCTCACCCTGAAGGACAGTCCTACCAGAACAACAAACTTATGTTCAATGGGGAAATGGACACTGCTTCAGTTTTCCAATCAAATAGATAAGAAGCAAGATAGAAGATGGGGAGAAAATCTCCAGGACTGCAGGTCCTGGGGCAGACCTGCCGGCTGCAGCCCCTGGTGGAGCATCCCCCCTGCTGAGCAGCACCTGGTGCTGAGTACGTGGACCTCGAGGGGCTCCGGCCAGGAGGGGGTGCTGAGGGAGGAGACTCGAGCCCACCATCTGCTGGCAGGACGCAGCAAGGAATTCAGGTTGGGTCTCCTCGTGGTATCAGTCATTCCGCCACTGGACTACCTGGGCACCGGCCTACCTTAAGTTGAACCATTTTCCCCTACATGAGATCCGGGCCTTGGCATAGAATAAGTGATGAAGTGAAAAATGAGACAGTCAGTGAAAACCAAGTAAATGCAAAACTTTAGAAGAGTGAAGGAAACCAACTTGCATAATAACCATAGCAAGATAAACAAATGTCCAGAACACAACAGAAAATCACAAAGCACATGAAGATCCGAGGAGAAATCCAGCCAAAGGACCAAATCAGAATTTCAGAGCGGGGCATAGAATATGGAACATACTCAAGGATATTTATAAAGAAATAAAGGATATCAAGAAGACACTAGAAGAGCATAAAGAAGAATTCAGGAGGTTAAATAGAAAAATGGCAGATCTCACAGAATTGAAAGATACAGTAGACCAAATAAAAAACATACTGAAGACACATGATGGCAGATTCAAAGAAGCAGAAGGAAGAATAAGTGAGCAAGACGACAGAACAAAAGAATAGAGTGCACAAAAGAACAAACAGCAAGAAAGATGGAAAAATGCAACTAGATCTTAGGGAAATGAACAAGAGGCATAAAAATAAAAGAATTACTGGTGTCCCAGAAGGAGAAGAGCAAAGAGTTGAGAAAGTCAATTGAAAGTATAATTGGAGAAAATTCCCAATCCTTATAAAAGACATGAATATGCATATTAAAGAGGCCCAGCGAACTTCAAATAGAATAAAGCTGAGCAAGCCACTCCAGGACACATGCTTTTCAGACTGTCAGGTGTTGAAGAGAAATAGGAAGTTCTGAAAGCAGCACGAGAAAAGCAATCTGCTACACACAGGGGAAAACATAAGACTGACTTCAGATACTCAACAGGCACCATGGAGGGAAGAAGGCAGTGGTATGATAGTTCTAAGATTCTGGATGAGAAAGGCTTTCAGCCAAGAATTCTTTATCCAGCCAAGTTATCCTTCAAAACTGAGGGAGAGATTAAAATCTTCAAAGATAAAGAAAGACTGAGAAAACCAGTCATCAAGAGACCAACCCTACAAGAAATACTAAAGGGAGCCCTGTTAGCTAATAAAAAAAAAGGACAGGAGAGGGAGGTGTGGAAGACGGCACAGAACTGAAGAACATGAGTAAAGGAAAAGACAGAGAGAAGGAAAATAATATACAGATCTGACAAAAACTAAAGGACAATATGGTAGAACCAAGAACTATTCTTACAATTATTACTTTGAATATTAATGGACTAAACTCACCAATTGAAAGATACGGACTGACAGAATAGATCACAAAACATCATCCATCCATACGCTGTCTACAAGAGACGCATCTCAGACTCAAGGACATAGTTAGACTGAAAGTGAAAGGATGGCAAAAGATCTTCTAGGAAAGCTGTAACCAAAAGAAAGCAGGAGTAGCTGTACTAATATCAGACAAAATAGACTTTAAATGTAAAGACATCATAAGAGACAAAGGATACTACGTATGAATAAAAGGGACAATTCACCAGGAAGAAATAACAATCATAAACGTGTATGCTCCCAATCAAGGAGCTGCAAAGTACATGAGGCACATATTGGAAAAACTGAAGGGAGCTATGGACACATCACCAGTAATAGTGAGAGACTTTACTACCCCACTCTCCGCTACAGACAGAACAACCACACGGAGGGTCAACAAGGAAACAGAGAACCTAAACAATAAGATAAATGAATAAGATCTAATAGACATATATATATCCCAAAATACCAGCATACACATTCGTCTCTAGTGCACATGAAACTTCTCCAGAATAGATTAATATACTGGGACATAAACTGAGTCTCTACAAATTTAATAAGATTGAAATTATCAAAGTACTTTCTCTGATCACAATTGAATAAAGATGGCAATTAATAATCACCAAAGAACCAGAGCTTGCATAAATAAATGGAGATTAAATAACACACTCTTAAATATTCAGTGGGTCAAGGAAGAAATTGCTAGAGAAATCAGTAAATATCTGGAGACGAATGATAATAAGAATTCACCATATCAAAGCTTATGGGATGCAGCAAAGCAGTGCTGAGAGGGAAATTTATCACCCTAAATGCCTATATTAAAAAACAAGCCCTTTGGGATTTACTCACTAGCTATTGTGTAACTCACTCAAAAAGGTTTATGAAATGCTGAGCCTCAGGTTTCATAGACGTGTTTGTACACTAAGAATTCTGCAGCAGAATATTTTTAAACATTCGCAGTTTTTTGTAAGCTATATTTTTGTATATTTGCCATTTTAAATTCTAATACATTTTTTTGCCTAATCACTCCTGTTTAAAAAATAAAACATGCATGTAATTGACTTAAACAAATGTAAACAAAAATTTTGAAACTAAAAAAAAAAAAAAAAAAACACAAGAATGAACAAAACTTGAAGACTTAACTGCTTACCTGGAGAAATTAGAGAAAGAACAGCAAACTAACTTCAAAGCAAATTGACTTCAAAGCAAATAAAAGAAGTAATAAATACTAAACCAGAAATAAACAAACTGGAAAACAGTAAAACAATAGAAAGAATCAATAAAACTAAAAATTGGTTCTTTGAGAAAATTAATAAAATTGATGGTCCCCTAGCTAGACTAACAAAGAAGAAAAAAGAGAGGACGCAAATAAATAAAATCAGAAATGAGAGGGGGGCTGTTACCACAAAGCATGAAGAAATTAAAATGAAAAACTGAATAAGGTTAAAACCTCAGATCCTCGATTGGGCTAGCCCCTGCCGAGCGTGCTAAGGCTCAAATGGACAGCACGGCCTGCTAGCCACTGTCTCCTCAAAGCAGGCCCCAGAGTCACACAACCATCTCTAGGGTTGGGCAAAAGGGAGGTGGCAGGGCAACAGCCAGGCCCAGCACCGATTCCATCTCAACGAGAAGACAAGCCTGTGCACTGCAGGAGAAATCTCTAGTCATACAGCAACCTCTACCTGAGAGTGCATTTTAACTCTGTGCTGACCAAATAAAACAAACACATCAGACGGACGCGGGGGAGCCACTGCTTTTAACCAGTCTCCAGGTGTGTTTTTTCCTACTGTGGTTCATTCTGCAGGTATTTTCCGTTTGAATCGACATTTCCTTTATTTCCAAAGCCCTGGGGAGCTACACACCGCATCCCTAGGACAGGCCACACACACATGGCTCCGAGCCCTCCCCTGCAGGCACTTCCCTGCTGTGCTGAGGACGTGTCTGCAAAATCCCAGAGTGATGTTTAATGTGAAGGTGTCACAAGCTCAGCTGGGGTCACCTCTGGTCCGGTCAGGGGGAGGATGAGGTTGTTAAAACACCGTCCCTAACTCTCCCGCATCTCTGAGGGCAGGGCAGGCCCCTCTTTCCCAGGCAGGAACCAATGGCACATACGCTCCTCCTCTCCTAACGCCTTACAGTGCAAGCTGTGCGCCAACTCCTGTTTGGCAAAAATGAATTCCTTCTACATGACTGACATACACAGGAACGAGGTGTGCAAAATGCAAATTTCATGCCTGCTATGGGCGATTCTGTCCACAGGCAACATTAGATGGAATGCAGCACACTGCCCCGACAGGAGCTGCTAGGGACTGACACCACACACCAAACACCCCCAGCTCCCCCAGCCCACAGCGTGGGCTGCAAGCTCACCGTCCCATTTCAGAACCCCCCCCCACCACGCCAAAGCCGTCACTGGCTTCCCCAGGGCCTGCCCTGACCCCTCCTTCCAGCAACCCCTCCAGAGGCCCGGCACCAGGTGTGGTAACAGAGTGTCCTGTATTCCGAGCTCCATTTTTCCACAATGTTAACAATTAGAGTCCAAAATCCAAGTGATATCTCCTGAGAACACTGTGGATGTTCGGGTTTCTCAGTCTTAAGCTGCTCTTCAAAGCTGTAGACTGGGTTTTACAACTCTCCAATGACAGCTCTGGGACTATCTAGAAGCAAATAGCATTTAATTAAAAAGTCATGAATTTATAGATAAAAAGAATATTTAGAAACATCACTTACAAAAGATATTAAACATGGTAATTTAGATCATGTTACTCAATTTCAATTTAGTGCTTACCTTTTCATCAAAAAAAGGGAAATAATTCAGATTTTAATCTCAAAATATTTACTTTTGACAATACTGTTAAAACATATTACCTACACACAGTTCCTTTATAGATTAGTCTCACTATCCTCTTTCATCTAAGTTTTGAAAATAGCTTCCCTGACTATTCTGAATAGTAACATACATAAAACACTTAGCACAAACTGGACCCATTCAACTTAAATTCCCCCCCTGAAAGCATAAAAAGAACCATGTTTCAATAAATATTCTTCAGCAAATGAAAAATTGTGGGTTTTTTTCTTTCAAAATACAGATCAAGATGAAAGTCAAAATAAAAACAAATTACATTCCTATCATGCTATTAAAAAAACCTTAAAGAGATCATTCTCTTTCAGATACATGAAAAGCATGTAGAGAAACAGATGCGGAAATACTCTATAGTTTGATGGAGTAAGCAGAGGCACCGTAATTTAAAGTGCTGCCTAATGTAACTCTACCCCAGGTGCTAGAAGACGTCTCATTTCAAATTTAGGGTGACAAGACCCCACGGGACTACCCCCTAAGGCCCCCACCCCAACCTGTGAACTTACTGCATGAATGAAATGAGACTGCCCTGATATCTTGATATTGTAATATTTCACTAAGATCTATTGTACTGTAAATGCCTTTGTTTTTTGGGGTGCATGGTCCGGGAATGGGACCTGGGTCTCCTGCATGAAAGGCATTCTACCCACCGAACTACCCGTGTGCCCTTAGCCTGTAAACGCGTTTAAAAAAGAGAAGAAAAGCACTAACTGTATAAACACAAAATCGGTCTTTCCTATGACTGAAGAGGAAGAACTCTTCTGAGGGATGGAAAGAGGATAACACCCACCAGTACTGGCTCCGGGAATCATTCTGGAAAACAAGGCAGCACAGGACAGCAAACGTGACTCCAAACGGTAGTGACTGCTCCCACGCACGACGGGAGAACACAGAGAACACAAGGTAAGCAACCGGGCATTTTCTTTACCCTTCTACCAAAAAAAAAGAAACTATAGCTAAAGCTTATCTAGACTAGTCAATACTTGAAATAGGCAATGATTTCTTTACCTCATTCCATTAAATGAAAATAAATTAATTTACAGACTTTTTTAAAAATGACAGAAAACATCTTCTAAAGTCTCCAAAGTCTACATGGCAAAACTAAAAAATATATTTTATTCTTGGAATTTTACATAACTATATAGAAAAACATTATAAAATGATGTAATTGACACTAAAAAGTTGTTTTAAAGAATGATCAGACTTCCGGAGAAGATGGCGGCTTAGTAAGACGCGCGGGTCTTAGTTCCTCCTCCAGAAAAGCAACTAAAGAAACAGAAACAATACGAAACAGCTCCCGGAGTCACGACAGAGACCAAAAAGACAGCGTACCCCATTCTGGAACAGCTGAACGGGCAGGGAGAATCTGCTGCGGTGAGCTACCCGAGGGGCACGCGTTTTCCCGGCCGGGGCGGCTGGCGACTGGGGTCCCCTCCACGCACGTGGCTCCCCGGTCTGACTGGGAACGTTGGATAGCGGGGCCCTCCCGTCACACTTGGCGTTTCGGGCCAGCTGGGCAATTAGGACCGGCACTCTCCCAAGCCGCGGCGGCCAGCAACCCCCACCTCCACGCGCGGTTTCCCAGGCCGACTGCCGTGCAGACAGACGAGCGCCACGAGCGCCACCTACTGGGCAGGAAAAGAAAAACAGAGCCCAGAGATTTCACAGAAAAAGCTTTCAACTGCGTAACACACCCAGGGAAATCTGATCAAAAGCCCAGACACCAGCAGAAAATAATGGATGACGCTCGGAAAATTGAAGATATGGCCCAGTCAAAGGAACAAACCAATAGTTCAAATGAGATACAGGAGCTGAGACAACTAATGCTGAATATACGAACAGAAATGGAAAAATTCTTCAAAAACCAAATCAATAAATTGAGGGAGGACATGAAGAAGATATGGGCTGAACAAAAAGAAGAAATAGAAAATCTGAAAAAACAAATCACAGAACTTGTGGGAGTGAAGGACAAAGAAGAAAAAATGGAAAAAACAATGGATACCTACAATGGTAGATCTAAAGAGACAGAAGCTACAATTAGTGAACTGGAGGATGGAACATCTGAATTCCAAAAAGAAACAGAAACTATAGGGAAAAGAATGGAAAAACTTGAGCAGGGGATCAGGGAACTGAATGACAATATGAAGCGCACAAATATACGTGTTGTGGGTGTCCCAGAAGGAGAAGAGAAGGGAAAAGGAGGAGAAAAACTAATGGAAGAAATTATCACTGAAAATTTCCCAACTCTTATGAAAGACCTAAATTTACAGATCCAAGAAGTGCAGCGCACCCCAAAGAGAACAGACCCAAATAGACGTTCTCCAAGACACTTACTAGTTAGAATGTCAGAGGTCAAAGAGAAAGAGAGGATCTTGAAAGCAGCAAGAGAAAAACAATCTGTCACATACAAGGGAAACCCAATAAGACTATGTGTAGATTTCTCAGCAGAAACCATGGAAGCTAGAAGGCAGTGGGATGATATATTTAAATTACTAAAAGAGAAAAACTGCCAACCAAGACTCCTATATCCAGCAAAATTGTCCTTCAAAAATGAAGGAGAAATTAAAACATTTATAGACAAAAAGTCACTGAGAGAATTTGTGACCAAGAGACCAGCTCTGCAAGAAATACTAAAGGGAGCACTAGAGTCAGATATGAAAAGACAGAAGAGAGAGGTATGGAGTAAAGTGTAGAAAGAAGGAAAATCACATATGATATATATAATACAAAAGCCAAAATGGTAGAGGAAAATATTATCCAAACAGTAATAATACTAAAAGTTAATGAACTGAATTTCCCAATCAAAAGACATAGAATGGCAGAATGGATTACGACCCAGCAATACCACTGCTAAGTATCTACTCAAGGGACTTAAGGGCAAAGACACAGACGGACATTTGCACACCAGTGTTTATAGCAGCATTATCTACAATTGCAAAGAGATGGAAACAGCCAAAATGTTCATCAACAGACGAGTGGCTAAACAAACTGTGGCGTATACCTACGATGGAATATTATGCAGCTTTAAGACAGAATAAACTTATGAAGCATGTAATAACATGGATGGACCTAGAGAACATTATGCTGAGTGAGTCTAGCCCAAAACTAAAGGACAAATACTGTAAGGTCCCACTGATGTGAACCGACATTTGAGAATCAGCTTGGAATATATCATTGGTAACAGAGACCAGCAGGAGTTAGAAACAGGGTAAGATAATGGGTAATTGGAGCTGAAGGGATACAGACTGTGCAACAGGACTAGATACAAAAACTCAAAAATGGACACCACAATAATACCTAAGTGTAATGTAACTAGGTTGGAACACTGAATGAAGCTGCACCTGAAATATGGTTTTTTGTTTGTTTGTTTATGTGTTTGTATCTTTTGTTTTTGTTTTTTTCTTTTTCCTTTATATATATATATATATTATTAGTATTATTATTTTAATTCTCTTCTCTATATTAACATTCTATATTTTTTTCTGCTGTTTTGCTAGTTCTTTTCCTAAATCGATGCAAATGTACTAAGAAATGATGATCATACATCTATGTGATGATACTAAGAATTACTGAGTGCATTTGTAGAATGGAATGATTTCTAAATGTTGTGTTAATTTCTTTTCTTTTTTTTGATTAATAAAAAAATTAAAAAAAAAAAAAAAAGAAAAAATCAAAAAAAAAAAAAGAATGATCAATCTTTTTTGAACTTAATGGCTAGGCTAATGTATATTTATGTTATTAATTGTAACTAAACAATATATGATGGCATTTTTCTAGGCCTAATATTTGTGATATCAAAAAAAATAAATGTTACTGCTGATTTTGCACCAAATTTTTTATTTGGAACATTTGATAAAAAGACTTTCTTAGCCAGCACTGAAAATGGAAACTACTCGTTTCCACAGTACGCTAGCATGGGGGCAGCCTGCGACTAATGCACAAAATAACTGAAGGACGCCAGGCTGACCCGCGTGAAGCAGCACCCAGCCCGCAAAGCGCAACAGCCAGACACGTCCTCAGCACCTGATGTGGCCCACCTCCTGCTGTAACCTGAAGCAACAGGAAGGGGCAGCCCGTGCCTCAGAGCCACACCTCCTTATTCATCTATTTAACCAAACCAGCTCCAATGTGAGCAAACTCCTAGCAAATGAAAGCGTTCCACCTACAGTATAGATGTTCTTGACTGGGTCACTCAAATGGAAAAAAAAGCTCAAGAATTTACTAATGCAAATTAAGTATCCCAAGATTACTTTCAGGAAGTAAATTATTATGATGATATGATAGAAACCATGCTCCCAAGATTCAGTACCTTCAGAGAAACCACGCTCCCGGGTCTCAGTCCCTACAGAGAAACCATGCTCATGGATCTCAGTATCTACAGTGAAACCACACTCCCAGGTCTCATACCTACAGTGAAACCATGCTCCCAGGTCTCAATACCTAGTGAAACCATGATCCTGGGTCTCAGTACCTACAATGAAATCATACTCCTGGGCCTCCGTATATGGAGAAACCATGCTCCCAAGTCTTAGTACATATGGAGAAACCACATTCCCAGGTCTCAGTACCTACAGAGAAACCACGCTCCTGGGTCTCATAGCGAAACCATGCTCCCAGGTTTCAATACCTATGGAGAAACCACTCCCAGGTTTCAGTACCTACAGTGAAACCACAATCCTGGATCTCAGTACCTATGGTGAAACCACTCCCAGGTTTCAATATATGGAGAAATCATGCTCCCAAGTCTCAGTATCTATAGTGAAACCATGCTCCTGGATCCCAGTATACAGAGAAACCAGGCTTCCAAGTCTCAGTACCTATGGAGAAGCCATGTTCCTGGGTCTCAGTACCTACGGAGAAACCATACTCCCAGGTCTCAGTACCTATAGTGAAACCAGACTCCTGGGTCTCAGTACCTATAGTGGAACCAGACTCTCAGGTCTCAGTATCTATAGTGAAACCAAGCTCCTGGGCCTCAGTACCTACAGAGGAACCACACTTCCAGGTCTCAGTACCTATGGAGAAATTATGCTCCCGGGTCTCAGTATCTATAGTGAAATCATGCTCCTGGGTCTCAGTACCTATGGAGAAACCACACTTCTGGGTCTCAGTACTTATGGAGAAACCATACTACCAGGTCTCAGTACCTACGGAGAAACCACACTTCCGGGTCTCAGTACCCTTAGTAGCCAACTCCATTTTTCACCTTCACCTTACAGGATATCAAAGATACTTAAATGGAAGCCTCTTTTCTATGAGGGAAGAGGAACAAACTCCAAAGCAGTACACACAGGTATATTTTTTGGTGTTTTAGATTCTATGGAAAATAACCATATCACGTGGACTTTCTACATATCTTTTCCTAACTATATAGCATCTTAGGATAACAGATCAACATTATATATAATTAATTTTGTTGAAAGCATTCTCAACTGTTTCCACATCGCATCTCTTAAAGTAATATAAGATGTGTGAGGGCTCTGTAGTTAAGAACCCTACACGTCTTGCCATGGAAGCAATGGGTCACAAATGTTTATTCTGTTTGTGAAAAGCCATTAGCCAACTAAAATAATTTAAAGTCATGAGCTAGTTATTTAACAGCCTGATAGAGTACATTATTGCAACTTGTGTTTCTCACTTGACTGTGGTTATAAATTTTACTCAGCCACCTTCCAGTTGATAACCAACTTGATGAAAATAAATAGCAATCAGAATTTTCAAAAAGGAAGGAATTTTCCTCCTTTTCAGTGATTTCAATACCTGAATAGAAGGTCTGACTATAGGATAATAAGTCTGTAAGAACAAATATGCCCAAATTTATACATCCAAAACCAGACCTATGATTGCTGATTATATTTCTAAAAATATTGAAAGCCAGCTAGAATGAGCCAGCTGAGTGGAGCCAATTGTGCACAAATGGGGAAAGTGGGAGCTTTCCACTTTCAAAGGCACATGTTTTCTTCAGTGACTCTGACTCCGTTTAGATGAGAACACAGAACTGTGCAGACTGTGGCATCCCAATGGCCTTTGGTAGAGCTAGTGGCACAGAGGAACTATGTTTTAAGGCTAAGTATGGTCACGTACATGTGCAGCTTTGATTGTAAGTGTGAACATTCTGCTTCATTACTTTTAAAACAAGAACCCTATGGTTCTGCCTGTACTTCTTTCAGGAGTAAGTAAAAACAAGAGCCACTATTACGGCGACAGAACATCAACTGAAATGACGCCATAAAGATGCCATTCAGATAAGCCCAGGATGTGGGGCACGCTATGAGACTGCGGGCAGGAGACTTTAAAGTTACTCTCATCAGGGGAAGAGACAAGGAAATGATTCCAGATTAACAGATAATATAGGGACATAAAAAATGTGGCGTATCTTAAATGGACCCTGGATTAAAAATCTGTAAGTGCTTGGGGGACAGCCAAGAACAACGGTATTGCCAAATCAGTTTTTCCTTAGCTGTGATTTGGTGTGGATTATGTAGAAGAATGTCCTCACCCTAAGGAGATGGATGGTAACTTAGGAGTATAGTTTATAATGCATGCAACTTTCAAATATTCACACAAAAATGTGTGTAACCATTTATATACACACAAATAAAATACACACATACGTGTGTTTATATAAACATGCATGCAGATAAAGCAAATGTGCCAAAACATTAATGAAAAGTGAGTCTAGATGACAAGTACTTAGATGTTCAATGTATTTTCTTTCACTCTTTCTGTAGGTTTGAAAATTCTCAACACAAAAAGTTGGAGGGAAAAGTGTCACTCATGGTATCAGATATTTGCTTCAAGATCCTAATTTAGTAGGTTCTAAGATAATACTGTACAAGTAAACCACCAATACAAATAAAACAGATAATGCAGACATCATCTTTATACTACCTGAGTAAAAAACAAAACAAAGACTAAAGCATTCAGAGGAAAGCCATATCAGTAAAATAAAATCAGTTTGGTAAAACTCAACAAGAAAAAAAGAGGTGTTTCAGCTAGTGTGAGTAATAGAAAAATAGTCAAAGCTGATGACATGCCACATTTCTTTCTAAGAACTAACAGTCTTATAGAAGACCATTACAGGCTGAAGAGTATTTTAAAGGAAGAACTGCTCAGATACTTACTGGATAATAGCAAAACTAAAGAAGGGACTCATAAAAAATATCAGACAACCTGTTCAAAAAATATTTTTGCACACATTTGTGCAAACAGTGAGTAACAAGAAATACACAGTATCCTTCTACCTCCTATTTAACCCTACCCTCTGGACTACCTGATGGGGGCAGATGCAGCATAGACAAAATGATTCACTGAGAAACGGGAAGAAAACATTAAAATTCTCAACATTTTTCCCTCATCCTTTTTAGATTTCTGGGTTTTGGTGTTTTATTATGTATGCTATGTGGTGGAATGTGTACAAGTCACAAATAATTTTGAATTATTTTGAAGGTATATGCTGATCAGGGCATCTGATCAAAAGTTTGGACACTACTTTTGAGTTTGAGTTTTTATGTCTCTGAACACCAAAAGAGCATTAATCCTAAGTGAACTACAGATTCAACGTAATCCCAATCAAAATTCTAGCTGCCATAATCAAAACTGTGGTGCTGGCATAAGGACAGATAAATGGACCAACAGACTAGATTCAAGACTTCAGAAATCCACAGACCTGTAGACAGTCTTCAACAAGGGCGCCATATCCACTCAATGGAGAAAGAACAGTTTCTTCAACAAATGGTGCTGGGAAAATTGGATATCCATATGCACAAGTATGAAACTGGACTCCCATCTCAACCACATACAAAACTTAATTCAAAATGGTGCAATGACCTAAATATAAGACTCAAAACCATAAAACTCTAGGGAAAGAAAAAAACAGAGGAAATCTTCATGATCTTATATTCGGCAATGAATTCTGAGATTTGACCCCAAAAGCATGAATTAAAAAAAAGATAAATAAATTGCACTTCACCAAAATTTAAAACTTTGTGCATCAAAGTACATATCAAGAAAATGAAAAAAAACTACAGTTGTAGAAAATGTTTGCAATTCATATATCCTAGATAAGAATTTAATGACTAAAAAATAAAAAGAACTCCTAAAACAGCAAGAAGCAAACAACCCAACTTAAAAATGGGCTAAGGACTTGAATAGACATTTCTCCAAAGATAAACTTTTCACGTCCAATAGGGACATGAAAAGATGCTCAACATCATTATCCATTGGAGAAATGCAAATTGAAGCCACAATGATAATACCACTTCACACTCACTACGATGATTATTCTTAAACAGAGTAGCAAATGTTGGCAAGGATGAGAAGGAATTGGAACACTTGTGCATTGCCGGTAAGAATGAAAAATGGTGCAGCTGCTGTGGAAAACAGTTTTGTTATTTCTCAAAGAGTTAAATACAGAATTACCATATGACCTGGGAATTCGACTCCTAGGTATATACCCAAAGGAACTGAAAACAGGAGCTCAAACAGACACCTTGCTCCAGCATTCAATAGCAGCGTTATTCACAAAAGCCAAAAGGTGGAAACAAACATTTGTCCATTAACAGATGAATGGATAAATAAAATGTTATATACATAATATGGAATATTACTCAGCCATAAAAAGGAATGAAGTTCTAATATATCCTACAAATGGATGAACCTTGAAAACATTATGCTAGAGTGAAATGAGCAAGGTCAAATACTGTATTACTGCACACATATGAGCAAATTTTAGAGATAAAGGAGATTACAGGTTACTAACGGCTGGGTGGAGCGAGGAATGAGAAGTTTTTATTTAATGGGTACAGAGTTTCTGTTTGGGATGATGAAAAATTTTGGTAATGGATGATGGTAATGGAAGCACTACATATGGCTATAATTAATATCACTGAATTGTACATATTAAAGCTGTTTGAAATGGGAACAAAAGTGGCGTAATAAGATATTAGGACAATTGTTAAGTAAACAAAGTAAATAGCTGAGAAAAAGGAAAGAGTGGTATTTAATGTATTAGATGAAAATTTAACCAACTATATACCAATGAACCTCTTTTTAGAGAAACAATTTACATGATTTTTATAGTTATAAAGTTCATTGTGTAGTGTACTATTTTGTCTTCTATAAATTGAATGTTTAGACCAAAGATGTTTTCAAGCTGGATTATACATAAGTCACGTCTGAAAGCTATAGCTATCAGAAAAGGATGGTGGTGGTCTGGTAAGCATTTTAAATACAAAACTTAAGAGGTATAGAAACCAAGTTTCAGAAACGTTTAAAATGAAGACGATTCCTCCCCGTGCACCCCGTCCAGTGGCCCTGCCAGTGCTGGGGTGGGGAGCGCTGACTCAGCGCATCCGCCTGCGGGACAGCTGCCTGCTGCTCTGGCCGGGGATGGGCCTGCATTGTCCACATCTGGATGTCACTGTTTTAGGGAGATAAACCTCAAACTTTATAAAGGATATAAATTGGAAAATAAAATCTGCTTCACAGAAATTCACATTATAGTTAATTCCTTTTATAAATCTATCCCTTTAAACAAGAGACTGTTATATTTTAAAGAAAGATTTCTCAAAAGTGCAAAACAGATTTCAGAACAAAGTAATCTGTGCCTCCAAACAGGCCTCTCGTTTCCTGTTTCCATCCTTGCCACAGCATTTGAAAGGCAGAGGCGCAGCACTTCATCTGTTTGGAACTGTCCCACCTGATGTTTTCGTTCTTACAAAATGAAAGGCACAAACTAATGCAGTAGCTGTTTTAAGTATTCATTATTTAAACTTTTATAAGCTTAGTAAGGTATTAAGTAAAGAAAAATGCACATGCATTGTAATAAGGGTAGTTATTTCATTTCACCATTCTTTGGCTTTTATAGGGCAAAAACATACTAGAGAATTTGTAATTGCTTTCACTACATAAAGGGTATCAAAATTAAAATAGAATACCCAACACAAGAGTAAAGCACTTAGGTTGAAGATGGTGTCTAAACATGAATCTATGAAATCAGTCACCATTTAAGAGATGACTTTCGAAGATGGAATCCTTCACCAAGAAGGAAGCAAATAAGCTCACAACAGTCTCAGAAAATAAAAATTAAATTTTCATTTATGGCACAAAACTTGTTAAACTGATTTGTGTAATATGTTGTTTGACTCATATTTGCAGTTATTTAAATAAAAATGTTAAGTGGTAATATAGCACAACCAGGGTAAGTATTTTTGAATATTTAGAAGAAAGGTTAAAATGTCAGTGGAAAACATTTTTCATATAGATAAGGAAAACATTCAAATTCAAAAATACTTCTGAAAAGAAGCCAAAATAATCCCATTAGAACACTCTGATAGAGAGCAGTCCAAAAATCCATCTGGAAGATAAAACAAATATAAAAATTATGTAAAGTCAGGAATATAAATTACTTTGAGACATCTGCTTATATCCATTTTAATGAAGAATTAAAAGCTACAATGTGCTAAAGACACAGATTTAAAAGACTAGCAGTGGGGTAAGACAGATGGAATTGTGTTTATACCCTAAATGATTACAAGAGATGTTAAAATGTAGTGTACTTTATGCTTTCTTTCCAGTTTAAACACTTCTATCCATTGCCTCTATCTTTGGTATCACTGCCACCAATAAACACATTTTATAACTTAGAAACCTAATTGCTATCTTCAACTAGGGAAAAGGAAATCAAGATTATTTCCTTAAAAATAAGTTAAAAAGAATATGATTCTATTTGTGTCAGGGTCTTGCAATATTCTGAAATATCATGCCAAAATGTCAACATTTCAAAGGGAAAGCTATCATTTGCTATAACCATACCAAAAATTTACTACTATATGCTGGTGTGATGACAGCTAGTGTATACAGAGGCTACAGAAAGCCACAAAAGACGAATGTTTCGCTCACAATTAGTGAAAGGAAGTTTCAGTTTAATATGAAGCCGAAACAGGGACAACATAATGCCTTCAGGTCAGTGTGCCACCACTTTGTTGCAGTCTAGGATGGCGTATTTGTCTTAAATCTACACAAAATGTTACAGAACATGGTAGTTGTTCATGATTAAAATAAAATAGTATGTAAATTAATCTAAGTGTTAAATATATTCACACGATCGCCATCATGATGCGAAACGGCCTAGGAAGTCACACATTAGTGTGCACATAACATTTGCCACAACAGTGTTTGTAAGTTTGACTTTTTACAGACCAGGTACTTTTACAAGACAAATAATTGGATATCATTTTTTTCATATTATGAAAGGAAGGAATTAAATGTAAGTAGTTTCATTCCTCGGGGATAGGGGTGCTTCTAAAAAGTCAGTGCCAATTGAACAGTCCTACGTTCCTGAACATTTGGACTTGCTGACCAAGACAGATCCTTGCAGCTGGGCGTAAATCTCTCGGGACGGAGCAGGTTCTCCTCTCGCCGAGAGCTGCCTGCAGCACTCCGACCCCAGGGCCCCCAAGCCCTACAGCAGCGCCTTCTGGGGGTACGGCTGTTGCGGCGGCGGCGGCTGGCTGCCAGGGGGCTGAGGCAGCGTGGAGGGCGGCAGGGCATAGTCTGGCAGCTGGGACACGCCGGTCCCTACATTCTGGTACACAGTGAGGTCAGAGGCAGCAGGGGGAGGACTGAACACGGCAGCCTGGCTGGGATACGCATGTCCTTGCACAGAACTGGCCATGGCGCTGTGGAAGGAGAGACACTGGTTAGACGCATGCTGGGTTACAAGGCTGTTCACAAGCACACAGGAGACCAGTCGCCAAGGTTCATTTATTCACTCAGTAATTATTAACTGCCTGTCATGGACAAACACTCTTGTTTTAGGCACTGGGATACTGTAAAGATACTCAATACAACGTGGAGGCAACGCTGAAGCAGACACTTAAGACAGGAGGGAGGGAGCTATATCGATTATACATGAAAAGGGCATTTTTCAGGTGACGAGAACAGCAAGTTCAGAGAAGCCTTTGAGGAGAAAGGTTACAGAGGGACTTGAAGCTCAGTGAGAAAAGGATAATTGAGACAGCGGAAGCATTGAGGCTGAAGATACCTAAAAGAAGAGTGGCACTGGCACCCAACAGGAAAGAGGATCACAAACTGGACACTGTCCATCCCACTGCCTTCAACCCTGACCGCAGACTGCCAGGCAAAGTGGAGGAGAATTACCTAGATGTGTGCTTTCCACACAGAGCATTTTCACCATGTGGTATCCTCTGCTTCATTTCCATTTTTATTTTTGAAAAGAAAGGAAAAATGATGCTTTGCTTTGGTGTGCCTATGAAGCCAGCACCTAGTATCTCAGTTGTTCCTGTCTTTGTTTTTTTTTCAGTTGCGTCTGTCTTAAGCAGAACTACAAAGTGACAACCAGATCGGATTTCCGAGGCAGCAGGGTGAGCAAAGGGGAGGGGTCTGAGACCAAGAGGACAAAGTGGCAGAGATGGGGTGCTGACCACATGACACCTTACAGGCCACAACAGGGCCCTGGCAGAGGAACAGCCAGGCTTGGCCAAAAGAGTGACATGGGCTCTGCCTGGGATCAGGGGACTACTGAAATTGCACAGGTGAGTACTGATGGGAACACAGATGAGAGGACAGAGCCCACTGCCAGATATGTTGGGAAGGCAGAGCCATCAAAATTTCCGAATGGACAGAGCAGCTGGCAGAGACACATGCTGCAGGACAGGATCACCGGCAGTGGTGACAGGAGGATGACAGTGGGCTGGGGAGGGAGAATCAAGGGTGGTCCTGGACATGCCCAATGAGAAGCCCAGGAGGCATAAGAGACAAGGATCGGGCAGCCAGCCACTCAAGTCTGGAGTCCTGGGCAAGGTAAAGAGTTTATCATCAACATATGGGTGGTGCCCGGAGCCTTGGGGCTGGAGCTCCGAGGGAAGGAGGGCAAACAAAAGAAAGCAGTCCATCCATGGAGCCCACACCCTCAAAGCTGAGAAGATGAAGGCAACTGAAGAGAAGAGTGCTGTCATGGTTAGGGACAGGTGTCAACTTGGCCAAGTTGTGATACCTGTTCACCTGATTGGGCAAGCACTGGCCTGTCTGTTGCAATGAGGACATTTCATAGGATTAGGTCATGATCACGTCAGCTACATCCACAGCTGATTCCATTTGTAATCAGCCAAAGGGGAGTGTCTTCTGCAATTAGTGATGCTAAATCCAATCATGGGAAGCCTTTTAAGGAGGACTCAGAGGAGACAGGTTGCATTCCTGCTTTGGCTGGTGAGCCTCTCCTGTGGAGTTCATCCAGGCCATCCATTGGAGTCGTGGGCTTCGCAGCCTGCCCTGTGGATTTTGGACTCTGCACTCCTACGGTCATGTGAGACACTTTCATAAATTTTATATTTGCAAGTGTTCCCTGTTGATTCTGTTTATCTAGAGAACCCTAACTAATACAAGTGCGTTAGGAGGAAAAGATAAAATGGTGATGGACAAGGAAGGAGGAAATGGTCAGCTGTCAAAGGAGTGGGAGGACCACTGAGAACTGACCAATGGATCTGGCAATAAGGGAACCACCAGAATCCCTGACAAGGGCACTTTTGGCAGGCTCGTGGAGATGAAAGCCCGGGGGCCTGACTTCTCTCATTTCCCTGAAAACACAGAACAGTGTGGATCAGCTCTCCGCGCACACTGCTCCCTTCCTGTGTCAGTACCCACCCAAAGACCCCCACCTGTGCGCTGCCCCCGTCTACAGGAGACCTCCTTCCAGACCATCCCCACTCCCTCTCTGCCGATTCTCAACCTAGTATTTGCTCTTCTGTCTGTAAGAAACCAGGTTATCCATAAAGAGAAATACTAAGCCCTCCAACATTGATATTTTTTCTAACATTTCTAGTAAAAATGTAAAACATGCTACATAATAGATAATTGTTCCAAATTTTCAAAATTTGCTTATCTTATTTCTAAACTTCTTTCCTCCAATGCTTTATTATTTATATATCAGTTGTTATTAAAGTCACCGCTCTAGAACAAATTAAGCTGATTCACTTTCGTAAGTGAATTATACCAACTCCCGGGAGGCCTATGTGTGCGCTGAAAGGTGTTCTCCATGCGCACGCCACGCCACGCCATGCTCTGTGAGATGCAGAGCTGTATTCCTGCAAGGCCAATGTCGCGCCATTCTTTGTGTCAATTAGGGCCACAATACTGCTAAGCGCTGTGGAGACTCAGTGCCCTGCCCTGGAGCCAGAAGGCCTGCTTGTGACGCTTAGCTAAGCGGGACGCTGGTCCTCTCTGGGGATAGGCTGTTACGAGGAGGAAGCCTGGCACCTGGCACGCACTAAGCACCCATGGTGTTGGCTGTAGCTGTGAGCATTAGGCTGGCACTGTCCCTATCCCAAAGTGATGCTCTGCCGCCCACACTGCTGCCCAGGGCAAAGACTTGTAGCCGGCAGAGGCTGTCCCTCATGCCTCTGCTCTGCGCTCTTCCTCCCCACCTGCCTCCCCCATGCAATTGCCTGCTCCACTCTTTACTCTTTTCCCATTTCTATCACTGTAGTTGTAGTTACTCACCATTTCTTGCCTAATACACATGCTCTCTTTGCTTCTAATCTAACTGCTACAAATCCATTCATCCTACTGCCTTTTGAAGCGCTCTAGGGGTATGGATCCTCAACGTAATACCACCCGCAGACCCTCTATTCCTGAGCCCACCTCTCCCAGCAATACCCTTAACCCCCTGGGAAGAGGGCACTGCTCACGACGGCCACCTGCACCCCCTCACACCTCTCGTCCGCACCTCCAGGGACGCCACGCCTCTGCTCAGAACAGAAGGTCACCTCTACTCTTCTTCTCCAGGTTAAGACTCACGTAGCTTGGGAACATCTCCTTGCAAAGCTGCCCTTGTCCCTGAAGTTCCCAAAGGACCAGTGCCTCCAGTGTAATTACTATCCTGTCATCCATTACACATTTTTTTTGCATGTTTTCCCTTGTTAGCCAGTAAGCTCCTTGAGGCTAAGGAACTAAATCATATTGTCTGTCAAGGGTCTTGCAGTATCTGGCACAGACTAAGTGCTCAATAGACATGTGTTTACCAGCAGAAAACAGAAGCCACACATAGGCACCTGAGCTACGGGCCTCACAGCACTCCACTGCTGCAGCTGAGAGACCAAGGCTTACAGAACTGCGCCCACACCACCTTCCCCAACCATTGACTGTCCTGGGTGGGAGAAGGCCAGGAGAGTGTTAACTCCAGAACCAAGACTATACGTAAAAGAAAAAGAAACTGCCTCCAACATACGAATTTATGAAGACTAAAACCTGTCCACCAAAAAACAAAAATAATCTTTGCTGACCCTGATCTGCAGCTAGAAAGTGAGCGCCACATGTGCGCTCCCTCTGACAAGTGCTCTTCCGACCCACCCTCCTCCTTCCAACTACGTCACACTGCATCTGCTTTGCTGCAATTTCCTCATTGACCCATCTAAAAAATAAGTGCACACACACTTTGTTATTATATACTTATAATATGTTACACATATTTACATATTCATATATCTTATTAAAGTTGCTTCAAAGCCCTTGTGAAGCAAGGAATAAAGCAATACACCTCACTGGCCTAATGCAGCACCTGAAAGTTCCATCATTAAATGTAAAAGACTTACTTGCCCAACAGGTACTGAACTTCTACCAGGTGTGAGACTCCATGTTACACAGTGCAGACATAAAGGGGATCGAGACTCCATCTCAGTCCGCGAACTATTATGGCTATACATAAGGTGGACCATTACTCAGCCACAAAGAGGATGGAGATCTGATCCATACAACAACGTGGATGAACCCTGAAGGCATCATGTTGAGTGAAATAAGCCAGGCACATAGAGAAAAAATATTGCATGATTCCACTTACATGAAATATCCAGAACAGGCAAATTCATAGACAGAAAGTAGATTAGAGGTTGCCAGGGGCTGGGGGAATGGGATGGGGAGTTACTGCCGAATGGGTGCAGAGTTACTATGGGGGGGGATGGAAAAGTTCTGATGATAGAAGGTAGTGATGGCTACACAACCCTGTGAATATAATTAATGCTACTGAATTGCATGCTCAGCTACGGTTATAAAGGGAAATTTTATGGTCTATATATGATATCACTATGAAGTTTCATGACAGAGAAACAGTTTAGTGGGGATGCCAACAGATGAAGAGGCTACTACACAACAAGACACAGCAAGCAGAGCAAACACAGGGCTCTCTGACAGCATGAAGGAGGACTGGGGGAGAGTTGGGGGACCCCACCAGGTGCAAAAGAATAGTCAGGACCTGGTCAGGCAAAGAGGGCTGAACCTTCCAAGGAAACATGCTCCAAAAGCACATGCTGACACGAGCATGTACTTTGTGAGAGGTGGCTCCACACCCACTCAGTGAAGAGGGTGCAGACCAGGGCACAGCAGCCCCACAGCATGGCACAGGTGGAGCCTGGCTCCAGCCGCCCTTATCTGCAAGGGTGACTCCGAGGCCTGCACCTTGAGAACAGGTCCCAGTGTCCCCGGGAACAAGGTGGCTGGGAACAGTAGGTGACATGAAAGCAAGATGAGCAGGGGTGAGGGTTTCTGACTGACACAACTCACAAACTGGCTGACTCCCCACAAGTCCCACGTCTACCATCTACAGTGACCATGAGTCTCCTGAGAATTGTGATTCCCTATGTGCTGCTCATTTTGCCAGATTTCAACTTCAAAACAGTCCTGGGACAGAGAGAGTGACGCTGAAGCTGCTCCTGAGCCACGTATCCTCTGAGGGAAGGGCTTCAGTAAGACCCTCCATCACCTACCTTCCCAAGGTCACTTCAGCATCCAGACAACAACAGAATACAGCCTGACTGTTCCCAAGCACCTCTGGAAGGTGGCTCTTTGAGGACGTAAGCAGGAACTGCGGAGAAGCGGTCCTGGGCAATGCCAGCCCTGATGGAAAGCTTACGAGAAATGGTGCCTGTGACGCCCAGAAACTTCTGGACAAGTTAGGCTATCACAAAGTCTAGAACAGGTGCTGCCTAAACTCTCAAAAGCCTTGGCTTCATTTGCTTCATAGGAAAGACTTCAGCTCAGATTCCTACCGAAGCAAAAAGTACATTTATATAATTAACAAGCACTATGTGATAGGGAGTGCTCAACTAAATGAGGGAAAACTGGGACCTGTCCTCACATATTCAACCACCTGCCTTGGGATCCACAGGAAGAGACAGCTGCTCGGACCTTTTCTGTCTCTAATGGTCTACCTTGCTGTACTGTATACTAAATTCCCAGGTAGGGCAAAAATGAGGAAATGTTTGTCTTTGAGATATTCTAAAATAATAATTAAAAATTTTATACTTTATATGAAATTTATGGGAAAATGATTATTATAGTTCTCAAATTCATATTTCATTAAGGTCCTTATCAAACATCATCACAGATTCAAATAAAAACAACAACAAAAGAACGTATGATAGTAATTTTGAAAGTTTTAAAAACCCAAGCTGAAATGGCCTGGAGAGTTCAGGAGGAGCGACGCAAACCTGGCGTGGTGCCCTCAAGTGCCCACGGGCCCTGGGGCCCCCACCGTCCCTTCACCACACTGGAGCGGACCCCTGCCAATGGTGGCACCTCTACCGCAACTCTCCCACCCAGTGTGTCCGGCACTGCGGGGTCTGAAGGGCACTGCCTCTAAACTCATCTGATTACTTGGGGTAGGAGGCCTGGGCCTGCTGGCTGGGCAGGGCTGGGCTAGCCGGCGGAGGCAGCTGCTCTGCGGGAAGGCTGTAGCTCTGCAGGTGGCTCATCTGGCTGCCGCCTGCTACCAAGTAAGCCCCGCTCGGGGGTGGTGGGTACACCTGCAAGGAGACACACAGGAAAAAGGGAACAGGCTGTTTTCTTATAATCCAATCACAAACATTTTTAATAGGCATGCCAAACTCACTTTACAGAAGCATTAAACTGCAAAACGAAAAATTACATGTGTGGAATTTTGAGTTTTTAAAAAATTACTTCTGCCAACAGGCATGTTACAAAGCACTTTTCAGGGGAGTGGGCTTCTGACAGTTTTTGTTCTTAGGTAAACATTAGCTAAACTCATGTTTATCTCCGTTCAGAGGTAGTAAAGAAACTTATCTTGAAATTTTATACTAATATGATCTCCTTTCCATGTTGCTATTTTAAGCACTTGTCTAAAAGGAATCCCAAAGGATGTTTAGGAAGTAATATTAATTCATCATTTTATGCCAATAGACTTCATTTATGAATGGACACAATTTACATTTCCTAAACTGCAGTTTATTGAACTTTTGGTAACCTAACATCCTGTAGCCCGTGTCAGCACCCAGGCTAAAAGCTTCAGGCTGTGTGGCCAGGCAGCCTCTGCTCCCACCACCAGCTGTGGCAGTACAGAAAGCAGGTACAGATAACATATAAGCAAATGCGTGCGGTTACATTTGGTTCCAAAGACTTTATTTACAAAAAGAGGTAGCACGCTGGATTTCTTAAAACTTCTGAAGAGTCTCACCCTTCCAGAACCTCAAGCACACATAACGCTCTCGTCTTTGTGGAGTTCGCTCCCATCTTGAAGAGATGGGGTGAGGCCGTGGCTGTGGCTGACAGCGTCGCGGTCACTGGGGAGCAAGGACAACAGGTGCCTGGCCTGGCGCTTCTGCCACACCGCCACTGACGCCCTTCGGAGGCCGCAGTGCCTGGCCTGGCGCTTCTGCCACACCGCCACTGACGCCCTTCGGAGGCCACAGCTGCCCTCTCACTGCCCCTGGTCGTATGCTGCAGGTTGGACATGAAGGCTTCTCTGCTCGAGTGAGTATCAAGGCCTGGAGCAGGCGTTTCCCGACCCCCAACTCTGGGAAGGGACCATCAGAGCAGGAGCCTGAACAACGGCTGTGCCTATTTCCGTGGGCGAAGCCATGATGGCTAACGGCTCCCTATGCCCAGAACCGCTGAGCTTGTGGTGGACAGGGGAAAAGGGTGCTCTGTCACACGTGGAAAGGACAGAAAAAAGCCCTCCAGATTAAAGGAGCTCACTATAAAACTCCAAACTGTTGATACTCAGGATTCAGCAATCAGAAATTCTACTCAGACAAAACTGCAGTTCTTAATCAGAGAATTACTTATGAAGCTTCTGAAATATAGAGATGCTTGCACCTCACCCCTGAAGATTAAGATTCAATAGGTCTGGGGTAGGCCAAAGCATCTGTATTTTAAAAAAAGAAAAATAAGGCTTAATGGGTGACTCCGATATGATTGTGCCCATATAAAAGCAATAAAAAAAGAACTATGGGTAAAAGCAGTTTATTCTATACTCTATTTTCAAATAGAAAATCTTTTCAATTTTATTTTCATTCTAAGCATTATTTTTAGAAGGTTTCATGTTTTAGAAAAAGTTATTCCAAATAATCTCAGATTTTTGAGAACTTGAAAGGATACACTTGAGTAATTAGAAGCTTACCTGAGAAGCAGAAACGCCAGGTGGCTGCATGTAATACTGCGGGTTCTGTAACTTTGCATACATGGAGTACACGGGGTCTTCATTTATTAACTTGGTGTACAATGAAAGTGCCTCCATCACTTTCACATTCAGCTCTGAGAGTTCTGAATGTTTTCTGAAACATTACAGACCAACGTGAAACAGCTGTTTAAGTGACGCAATGTTCTCAATAATGACACATATTCAAGTCTCAAAACTGCAAAAAGTGGTAACAAAATATTAAAAATATAACTTCGTGACAGAAAATACCCTGTATTTTAGCCCTGAGGCCACCAAAATTCTTTATGTGTTGGGGCGCCCCCAGCTTGCTGTACTGACTGTGCTGTCAACTGCACCGTGAAGTGTCCAGGCCCCCCTGAGGCCCCTACAACATGGCTTTCACAAAGATGGTAACTGGTGAGCCCACAATCCCAAAAAGACCAATAAAGTGAAGGTCAACTAAATCGTCACTAAAAAAAAGCAGAGATGAATCTAAATTCACATACCTAATGAAAACAAGTGAACCACAACTGGTTCACTTTGAAAAAAAAACAAAACCCAGGCCCATGGAGCCCACCACACAGGTGAGAGACCCCCAGGGAAGGAGGCGTGCAGCACATGTTCCTTACCTATCGATATCTTCCAGCTTCTCATCTATGAGAGGTCCCATCTGGTGACACATTGCTAAGAGAACAGGATTGGAAGAAATGTAAGAAAACGCAGCATAAGAAATAGCACACCTCTGACACAGATTCATAATTTAGGGAATAAAGGATTTAACATGGAGTAATAAAAGTTAGGTTAATTAACCTTAATCCACAGAACTCAAGATTGTGTTTCTTAAAGTAAGAAATATTTATTTAAAATATTCAATAAAATATTTAATTTGGATAGAAAACTACACTTCAAATTCTGCAAAGGCTTAAACTGCATATAAAAGTGAGACAGGGCCCAGAAAAAGTGAGAAATGTAACTTGTTTTTATATTATTCTCAATTTTACTAAATATAAAACAATTCTGTAAGAACACCAGACGTAAGTTCTGAGTGTTTTTATTGCCACAATAATGGAAAACGAGGCTGACCTTCCAGATGGAGGAGCTCGGGCAGTTCTGGCTGGTCATCACTAGGATCTGTACTTTGCAACATCTGTAGCAACTGGTCCATTTTATCCTACAGGAACAAAGCAGTTAAAAAAAGCAACAACCTTTCTGCAAGGAGGTTCTCACGGGGAATGGGCCACAGGCGATGCACACTGCACTGAGCTTCCTAGTAGCTGTGGAGACTCCCGACTGTGCTTTCAGGCACTTGACATCCCTGTGTTTGCCTCCAGAGCTCCTGAAGCCAGAGCCTGGGAACTCTCCCTACTTACTCTGAAACTGCTACTGGGGATTCTCTGCAGCAAACCTACAGCACATGTACTCTCATCACCCGGGCCCAGGGCCCACTACTGATTTCTGGGTAGCACTAAACATGGAGCGGCTGGCTGGTCACACTGGCTACACCAGCTGTCAAGGTGGCAGCGCTCATGACTGACCACTCAGCTACAATCTCACGCCTCGTGGGATGGTGGGATGAGGGACTGACCACTCAACTACAATCTCATCCCCTGTGGGACCACCACAGCTGTTTAGTAAGGTAAGGCCCAGCTACAGTACAGCTATCCTCCTACACTTTCTTTCTGCCAACGTTTCTGTTCGTCATGAAGGCCAGAAGGACACTGTGGTTTCTCTTTCCTGCTACGTGGGAAAGGCTGGAAGGCATCGCAAACCAATGCCTCAGAACCATTTCTGAGAATCCTTTGCCATAAGGGCTAGTGGAACCAATGAAGCCATCACGTCTTACATATTTATGCATATGTTTCTAAAAATCAAAATACAGATCTAATTTACCAAAGACTGCTACTAAAATAACTACAAACTTTCCCCATGCATGGCTTCTAAGTGGTTATGCTGTTAAACACAGGTATGTAGGATAAATAGTTTAAAACCTACCAATTCTAAGCAAGTAGTTATTTAAAACAAAAACAAAACTGTACTCTGTATAGAAGGAAAGTAGTTTGAGATAAGTTAATCACCAGTGAAAGTGACACACGTGTATCAAAAAACCCTTCCCAAGTCAGAAGAGGCCTACACATTGAGATGGACACTGTTTTATAATATAAAAGATTCTCAATTTTCATTTTAAGTGTTTTAATAAATGAATGCATATGAGAGAAAAAACTGACTGTTCAAAATGAGACAGAGTCAATTAAGCTTGGGTCCTTTTGTTGCAATTGTTTGCAAAGTACTGGACCCTGTCTGAGCCGTTCACAGGGGAGGTTGGGCTTTCGGGCTGACCACTTGGAACTGGTGCATTTCTGCAATGCAACTGGCAATGCAGTTTTCCGGGGCCCCCATGGATGCCTTGACCCTTTGCGCAGTCTTTTTGAATCTGTTTCTCCAAAACAGTGGACGTCAAACTTGGGCTCCCATCTTCCCTTAAAGAATGCTATAAACCTATAAAACGCCCATATGTGTTAAAGACAACTTTTCATATTTTCCCTGTTTAAAAGTTTATAAAGGATATAATTTCCAGAACATTTTAAAATGTTGAAATTTTAAAATAAGACTGCCATTTACACATATTCTTTTAAGTATATCCAACGAAGTTAAAACACAACAGCAATATTCACCCACCATTAACACTTAAAAATCACAATGAGAACCTTTGTCAGGAATTTCAAATTACTCACTCTTTCTCCTTGAATTCATATTTTCATTTGACTTCTCCTAAAAATTTTTATCCTAATATAATATCCTTCAAAGTCTTCTTATCAAATTTCTTTGCAATAAAAATATGTATACAAATTGATGATATTGATGTGTTACAAAGATTCTTCTGGATGAATTTATCATTACTATTAGCATATAATGGGTCAAAATAACATAATTATATATCAAATTTGAAAAAGAAAACAAGCCAGAGATCAATATTAACTCATTTCCTAATTTTTGTTTTATTGAAGAAAATAATAAGAAATTTTATTTATATAAATAAGTAAATGAGGTTTGTTATGGAAATACCATTCAGTTCTTCAACTATCTTCTGAGTTTTAGGCCAGAAAACACAACGACCTGTCATAAAAAATTACTTTCAGTGACCTACTAGCTGACAATTCACTTGGTCCTGCTAGTTTGCTGACAGCAAAAGTACACAGCTCCTGAATGCTGCCGGTCATTAGAGTCACTGCTCTCTTAACTCAAACACCAACACCTGGAATTGTCCATGGAGACTTCCATACTCCCTGGGAATGGGTCCAGGCAAGGTTCAGGGTGGACGACGAACAAGCGTTCTTCTTGAAAGTGGGAAAGTTCTCGGCAGATCGATTTTAGGAAAAAATATTTACGAAAACTGAGGCTCTGAACAGATCCTCCCAAGATGACCCACACAGCAAGCAGAGAGAGCAAACTTCCGTAAGGATCGGACGGTGGCTCTGCATCCACTCGGCTCCCCCACTACAGGGCAGAAGCAGCCACAGACAGTAAGCAGGCTGCTTCCAAGAAAACTTTTCTTTGCAAAAATAGGAAACCAGACAGAATATGGCCTGCAGCCCATTTGCATCCTTGATTGATACAATGTAACAGTGGTTTGTTGGCCCCATACTCTAGTATTGTGCCAGTAAATTGACTCAGTGCTGTTATATTAATACTGTTACTCAAAAAGGCAGTAATGGGGGAGCTAGGGGAGAAAAAGCAACCACAAACATGCTTACAGGTAGAACAGTGGCCAGCTCTAATCTTCCTTCACTTGTTATTATAGATAGTATCAGAAATGTCTAGAAAGTTGAAATTAATAGGACAGATTAATTCAAGAAAAATCCAAGTTTGAGCTCCTGATAATTCAAGTTTGGGAAATACTGTCTGGTTCCAAAATATATGGTTTGAGCTATCCCCAAAGTGACATTGTTGTTCAAACACAATCATGAAAAATGTACTGTTATTTCACATGTGGCAATGGCATATGGAAATATTTAACATAAAATTAGCATAAGCTTTTCCCTAAATACAAGAATGTGTTCAATCCAAGGAGAAACCATGAATCATTTCCAATGATATCCAACACATTAACACTGATTTTTAAGAAATGGTTTGTGTAAAAATAATTGAGTGACAATTTAATTTCTAGAGGCGGTAAACTGGCTTTATTCATTCAACAGCTCGACAGTGAGGCATGTCTTCCTAAGTGATGTACAAACAAGTTTACTATCCGATGTTGAGCACAGGAGAAAATAGGCACTCCCATATAACAGTGATGGGAGCAAAAAAATTCCATTTTGGGGAACACCTTAGAAGTACTTCTTAATCAAAAAAAATACAGAGATCCTCAGTTATTCTGATCAGTTTTATTCCTGGATGGCAACTCTCAAGATACACAGAGACAGACGGTCAAGAAATTCTCACTACAATACTGTCCGTAATTGCAAAAATCCCGTTAACAAAAACTAAATTATGATGATCCATTCAATGGGTGTTTAACAGGAGTTTAAAAGAATGAGGTAGAGCTAAATGTACTAACATGGAAAGTAGAATGGGACCAGAGAGAAGGTTTCAAGAACAATCTTCGCTTTGTACTATTCAAACTACAGATGTTTTTGTTCTTTATATCTTGAGCTCTTAACAAGCACTAAGCTAGCACAGCACTGCTCACGCTTTGATCTTTTATAACAAGAACAAAAATAAATGCATTTCATGTAACCATTTTTTTTAAAGTGGACAACAAAAAGCAATTAGACTTCAATACAAAGTAACAACTGCTGCCCCCAGGAAGCACTTACTTCATCAATAAAGGCTGGTTCTGGCTCAGGCTCAAGGGTTTCCACCTGAACATCCTCACTGAATTGTACTGTCTTCTTCTCTGTTTTAACTGTGAAATACACAAATATTTACCATTTCCTCAAAACAAATTTAAAATTCAATTTAAAAAATTTTAATTTCTAAGAGACAATTCTGGTTTTTCTTATATTCTTATTAAGTTAAGAGACTCAATTTTGGAAAAATCTAAGTTACAGATTTAGGCAACAATGACAGCATTAGTTTATGAAATCCTGTGAAGATTTCTTAATTTTTTATTCTAAAAACTACATTTTTCACAAAATATACTTCTATAAAAATAAGTTACATTCCTGAAACAAAAATTTATCACCTACCACATATCAGAGTTTAGAACACTGGTGGACGAAAAACAAAGTTTCACAATGGCACAAATGAACCTGCAACATAATATAAAGCCTCTTTTTAAACTACCGGTCCCTTCAATGAAAAATTTTGTTTTGTAGAAAAACTATGCGGTTTTACATAGTGAACTGGAAAATGAGCTACGTGTCCCTCTGCTTCGCCACTCAGAGACTTTTTCCTAAGAGGACAACACCCAGGCCAGTGGAAAACCTGGAAACGGCCTTGGCAGGGATCTGAATTTCCCACTAAATCCATCTGCATTTTCTGGTGATGCTGCACTTTGCAATGAAAGAGATCAGGGGCTCATGGACAGAGGGATCAGCCAAGATGGTGGCTTAGCAATGTGTGCATTTTAGTTCGTCCTCCAGAACAACTACTAAATAACCAAAAACAGTACAGAACAGCTCCTGGGGCCTAGTCAGTGACTGGACACACAGCGTAGCCCAGTCTGGACCAGCTGTACTGGCAGCGAGCCACCCCAGAACTGTGAGTTCCCCAAGCCGGGGTGTCCAGTGCCCCTCCCCCAGAGGATACTTCCCAGAGGGGAAAGGAAAGAGACTTTACCAGCAGCAGGGGCTGAGCCCACAGCAAACCCAGTTGTGGAATTAATTAACAAATTCTGACAACTAAAAATAGGCCCCCAGCTCAGGTGAACCTGGTCAAAGCAGAGGTTGCTCATTTTTACCCCAGTGCCAAGGGGGCAGGGCTGACAAAAAAAGAAAAAAAAGAAAAGAAACAGGTTTTTGTGGCTGTATTTCTACAAAGGCTTGACTGCCTTTGGATACAGCGGCAGGGCTTTTCAGGCTGCAACTGCCCCAGGTATAGGCAGAAACAAGCTTGTATGAGGGCTTGTCTGGAGCCTGTGCCTTCCCCAGGGGAGGGGTGAAGCTCAACTCAGGTGGAAAAGCTCCCTCAAGGAATTCAGACACCAGAATTTGGTAATTTGAAGCCATTAAAACGAGCCTACAACCTCTCCTCTGTCTCCACCATGCCCCAGCGGGGAGAGTCTGCTAAAGTCAAAGGTACCGCATCATCTTATGCTGGTGGAACCTGCAGACAGACAAGCACCACATACTGGGCAGGATAAGAAAAACAGAGCCCAGAGACTTCATAGGAAAGTCCTTTAAACTGCTGGGTCTCACCCTCAGTTAAAACTGATGCAGGTGACTCTGTCCTCCTGATAGGAGACCAGTTTGGTCTGGGAAAATCCAGCTGGGGTCTATGATACCTAAGAAGACCCTCCTAAGGGTGGTGGGGGTGGGGGGGAAGGCACCACACAAGCAGGGCAAGAAACAAGAAAACAAGAATTGAAAAATTCTCCTCTGTTAAACAAAACCTAAGCTAAAGGTTCAGAAAAAGCTGAACTGAATGTCAAAGAACAGATAGACACCAAATTCATCCAGCAAGAAAACCCTAGGTAAGAGGAGGGAAAGCAATCTCCAGAATAAACTAATTAAGGTAATTAAATGCCTAGACGCCAGCAAAAAATAACAAATCACACTAGGAAAATTGAAGATATGGCCCAGTCAAAGGAACAAACCAACAATTCAAATGATATAAGAGCTGAAACAATTAATCTAGAATATGCGAACAGACATGGAAAACCTCATCAAAAACCAAATCAATGAATTGAGGGAGGATATAAAGAAGGCAAGGAATGAACAAAAAGAAGAGATCAAAAGTCTGAAAAAATAAATCACAGAATGTATGGGAATGAAAGGCACAGTAGAAGAGATGAAAAAAACAATAGAAACCTACAATGGTAGATTTCGAGAGGCAGAAGATAGGATTAGTAAACTGGAAGATGGAACATCTGAAATCCAACAAGAAACAAAAACTATAGGGGAAAAAAATGGAAAAATATGAGATGGGACTCAGGGAACTGAATGACAATATGAAATGCACGAATATACGTGTTGTGGGGGTCCCAGAAGGGGAAGAGAAGGGAAAAGGAGGAGAAAAATTAATGGAGGAAATTATCACTGAAAATTTCCCAACTCTTATAAAAGACTTAAAATTATAGATCCAAGAAGTGCAGTGTACCCCAAAGAGAATAGATCCAAATAAAGATGTACTCCAAGACACTTACTAATCAGAATGTCAGAGGTCAAAGAGAAAGAGAGAATCCTGAAAGCAGCAAGAGAAAAGCAATCCATCACATACAAGAGAAGCCCAATAATACTATACATAGATTTCTCAGCAGAAACCATGGAGGCAAGAAGACAGTGGGATGATATATTTAAATTACTAAAAGAGAAAAACTGCCAACCAAGAATTCTATATCCAGCAAAATTGTCCTTCAAAAAATGCGGGAGAAATTAAAACATTTATAGACAAAAAAATCACCGAGAGAATTTGTGACCAAGAGACCAGCTCTGCAAGAAATACTAAAGGGAGCACTAGAGACAGATACGAAAAGACAGAAGAGAGAGGTGTGGAGAAGAGTGTAGAAAGGAAGACTATGAGTAAAGGTAAAAAGAAGGAAAATTAGATATGACATATAAAATCCAAAAGACAAAATGGTAGAAGAAAGTACTACCTGTACAGTAATAACACTAAATGTTAATGGATTAAACTCCCCAATCAAAAGACATAAACTGGCAGAATGGATTAAAAAACAGGACCCATCTATATGCTGTCTACAGGAAACACATCTTAGACCCAAAGACAAACATAGGTTGAAAGTGAAAGGTTGGGAAGAGATAGTTCATGCAAATAATCAGAAAAGAGGAGTAGCTATACTAATATCCAACAAATTAGACTTCAAATGTAAAACAGTTAAAAGAGACAAAGAAGGATACTATGTATTAATAAAAGGAACAATTCAGCACGAAGACATAACAATCATAAATATTTATGCGACCGAGCTAGAATGCTCCAAAAATACATGCGTCCACTATCACCACTGTTATCCAACATTATGTTGGAGGTTCTAGCCAGAGCAATTAGATAAGAAAAAGAAACACAAGGCCTCAAAATTGGAAAAGAAGAAGTAAAACTCTCACTGTGCAGATGATATGATACTATCTGTCGAAAAATCCACAGCAAAACTACTAGAGCTAATAAATGAGTACAATAAAGTGGCAGGTTACAAGACCAACGCTCAAAAATCTGTAGTGTTTCTATACACTAGTAATGAACAATCTGAGGGGGAAATCAAGAAACGAATTCCATTTACAATTGCAACCAAAAGAATAAAATGTTTAGGAATAAATTTTACTAAAGAGACAAAAGACGTATATAAAGAAAACTACAAGAAATTGTTAAAGAAATCACAGAAGACCTAAATAGATGGAAGGGCATACCATGTTCATGGATTGGAAGACTAAATATAGTTAAGATGTCAGTTCTACCAAAATTGATTTATAGATTCAATGCAATACCAATAAAAATCCCAACAACTTACTTTTCAGAAATAGAAAAACCAATAACTAAATTTATCTGGAAGGGCAGGGTGCCCCGAATAGCTAAAAGTATCCTGAGAAAAAAAAATGAAGTCGGAGGTCTCACACAACCTGACTTTAAGGCATATTATGAAGCTACAGTGGTCAAAACAGCATGGTACTGGCATAAAGATAGATATATTGACCAATGGAATAAAATAGAGTGTTCAGATATAGACCCTCTCATCTATGGACATTTGATCTTTGATAAGGCAGTCAAGCCAACTCACCTGGGACAGAACAGTCTCTTCAATAAATGGTGCCTACAGAACTGGATATCCATATGCAAAAGAATGAAAGAGGACCCATATCTCACACCCTACACAAAAGTTAACTCAAAATGGATCAAATACCTAAACATTAGGTCTAAGACCATAAAACTGTTAGAAGAAAATATAGGCAAATATTTTATAAATCTTATACTTGGAGGTGGTTTTATAGACCTTACACCCAAAGCAAAAGCACTGAAGAAAGAAAGAAAGAAATGGGAACTCCTCAAAATTAAACACTTTTGCATATCAAAGAACTTCGTCAAGAAAGTAAAAAGACAGCCTACACAATGGGAGACAACATTTGGAAATCACATATCAGATAAAGGTCTAGTATCCAGAATTTATAAAGAGATTGATCAACTCAAGAACAAAAAGACAACCAATCCAATTACAAAATGGGAAAAAGACTTGAACAGACACTTCTCCGAAGAGGAAATACAATTGGCCAAAAGGCACATGAAGAGATGCTCATCTTCCCTGGCCATTAGAGAAATGCAAATCAAAACCACAATGAGATATCTCACACCCACCAGAATGGCCATTATCAACGAAACAGAAAATGACAAGTGCTGGAGAGGATGTGGAGAACGAGGCACATTTATTCACTGTTGGTGGGAATGTCAAATGGTGCAACCACTGTGGAAGGCAGTTTGGTGGTTTCTCACAAAGCTGAGTATATAATTGCCATATGACCTGGCAATACCATTGCTAGGTATCAACTCAGAGGACATAAGGGCAAGAACATAAATGGACATTTGCACACCAATGTTTATAGCAGCATTATTTACAACTGCAAAGAGATGGAAACAGCCAAAATGTCCATCAACAGACGAGTGGCTAAACAAACTGTGGTATATACATATGATGAAATATTATGCAGCTGTAAGACAGAATAAAGTTATGAAGTATGTAACAACATGGATGGACCTTGAGGACATTATGCTGAGTGAGACTAGCCAAAAACAAAAGGACAAATACTGTATGGTTTCACTGATATGAACTGACATTAGTGAATAAACTTAGAATATTTCATTGGTAACAGAGACCATCAGGAGATAGAAACAGGGTAAAATAATGGGTAATTGGAGCTGAAGGGATACAGATTGTGCAACAGGAATGAATATAAAAACTCAGAAATGGACAGCACAATACTACCTAACTATAATACAATTATGTTAAAACACTGAATGAAGCTGCATGTGAGAATGGATAGAGGGAGGAGGGCTGGGGGCATAGATAAAATCAGAAAGAAAGATAGACAATAAAAATTGAGATGGTATAATCTTGGAATGCCTAGAGTGTATAATAACAGTGACTAAATGTACAAATTTTAAAAATGTTTTTGCATGAGGAAGAACAAAGGAATGTCATCACTGTAGGGTGCTGAAAATAGTTGGTAATTAATGTTTTAAAATTTCACCTTATGTGTGAGGCTAAAGCAAAAAATGTTTATTTGGTACAAAATTTATATTTTGACTAGTGCATTTCCTAATACAACTTATGTAGATAGCTTGATTGAACATCATAAGTACTTGGAATCTTGGGTAGGACGTGAGATTTTGTTTGTTTGTCCAGAGTGATACCCTGATGAATACCAGAGTGATTCGATCAGGGAGTAGAAAAGAATTTGCAAAGTCCCCTTTGGGGAATGGTAAGAACAAGGAGAAATTCAGCTTCCCCAAGTCGAATTCTTGATATTCTCACAAGCAGTGTGGACAACCAAAGCTATAGGCTTAGACCCCAGTCTTTGGGTTTGTTCATATGAAACTTAACCCCACAAAGGATAGGTCAAGCCTACTTAAAATTTAGGCCTAAGAGTCACTCCCAAGAGAGTCTATTTTGTTGCTCAGATGTGGCCTCTCTCTCCAGCCAACACAACAAGCAAACTCACCACCCTCCCCCTTTCTACGTGGGACAGGAGTCCCAGGGGTGTGGACCTTCCTGGCAACGTGGGACAGAAATCCTAGAATGAGCTGAGACTCAGCATCAAGGGATTGAGAAAACCTTCTCGACCAAAAAGGGGAAGAGTAAAATGAGACAAAGCGTCGATGGCTGAGAGATTCCAAACAGAGTCGAGAGGTTATCCTGGAGGTTATTCTTACACATTAAGTAGATATCACCTTGTTATTCAAGATGTAATGGAGAGGCTGGAGGGAACTGCCTGAAAATGTAGAGCTATGTTCCAGTAGCCATGTTTCTTGATGAGTGAATAATGACATAGCTTTCACAATGTGACTGTGTGATGGTGAAAACCTTGTGTCTGATGCTCCTTTTATCTACCTTGTCAACAGACGAGTAGAACAGATGGAATAAAAATAAATAAGAGGGGGAACAAATGTTAAAATAAATTTAGTTTGAAATGCTAGTGATCAATGAAAGCAAGGAATAAGGGGTATGGTAGGTATAATCTTTTTTTTTTCTGTTTTCGTTTTATTTCTTTTTCTGTTGTCTTTTAATTCTTTTTCTGAATTGATGCAAATGTTGTAAGAAATGATGAATATGCAACTAAGTGATATTGTGAATTACTGATTATATATGTAGAACAGAATGATCATGTTAACGTTTTTGTTCGTTTATTGTTAAATTTTTTTAAATAAATAAATTTTAAAAAAAGAAAGAGGATCAGCAAACCACTGGCTAGAAGCACATCTTCCCTTGTTCATTACACCATTTTTTAAAAGCATTCCCCACTGCACCAGCTGTGAAAAGAATAAGGCTATTCTTTTCTTTAATTTTTTAACAGCTCTTAAATTGGTGATAATGGGCACTATGTAAATAATTTCCATTTACCATCAAATATAAGGCTATTTTTAATATAGGACCCAGCTGTCTCCAACATAACACTGAGGCATATACAACTTTTAATGAATGAGCTCCTTTTCCAGATGAAGACTGTACTTTTCATCCTTGTTTCAATGTGGCAGTCAGTAATCATAAAAATATTATTAAGAATCAGGATGGAAAAAGGGACAGGAGAGGAGCTGAATTAAGGAAGTGAAGCAATATTCATTAAACTATTAAGTATGCCTGATGATGTATTACTTACATTTCTCCAAGGAATCTCCAAACACGCCCACAAGATACAACCATTTTAAAGACAAAGCTAACAGGGCTTAGGAAGACTAAAGGCTCTTTCACAAAGATAGTGGCGAAAGGCAGAGTTCGGTCTGGAAGGCCAATCCATCCAGCTCTCCTGGCCTGTGATGTTACTGAGAACAAGAGGCCAGGTCATTTATGTACTGTGTGGGCTTTTAAAGAATAAAATGGAAAAGGTCTAATTTCCAGCATGAGGAATAGATTCATCCCATTCAAGTCACCATAAAGCAGAAGTCTGCAACCTTCAGCTGGTTTAATTTTCCTTCATTTCACGATGGAAAAGAGCCATCAACTACAGGTGTTTTTGCTCTTTATGTCTTGAGCTCTTAACAAGCACTAAGCTAGTACAACACTGCACTGGCACTACATGGCACCGTGAGATAACACACGCTTGACTCCATGTTTTCCCAGCAGCCCACCACAAGCCTGCAGCCCTCTTCTTGTAGGAAGTGATACAATCGTCATATTTGTATACGCATTTATATATGGAGAAATATAAGGAGGTACAAATTATATAAATACATTTAAGAATACATAGTGCTTTCACGCTATTCTCCTGCTTCTCCAAACTAAGGTAGGGCAGATGTTTCTGTGAAGTGAAGCTAAGTAAAGAGGCCTCTGTTTCCCTCATAAAGAAAACGTTAGCACTTGTTTTCCAAACTTGAAAACTATGACTCCCTTACATCAACCTTGTGCTCATGCTTCTCTTTTGAAAGGTCCAGAGTGAAAACATATGAGAAGAGCCAAGAATACTCTGAAGCTGCACTGCATCTGGTGGAGAATAAGAGGTTGCATCCTGGACCTCATCTTAGATCAAAGTGCGAGCAAGTCCATCCTTTCCAACCGCTGATTCAGGACAAGACAGAGCAAAACACCAGCTCCACTAGCAGTGGCCCAGGTTAAAATGCTGACATGCTGAGCACGCATTCACACGAGTCTCAACAGGGTGTTTTTGAGTTCCACCAAAAACATCATTAAAAGAACTGGCCTCAGGAATCTAACTCTAAAGAAGTGACATAAGACATCTGGCCTACCTATGAAAGGGCGTGTTATTAGTGTTATTACAGATCTGTAAGTTCTGGCTTGCTGTTAAATCCTTCTCTTGAAGGACAAGTGTTCCTATGTTTGTTTGTTTTTTTGCATGGGCAGGCACCAGGAATCTAACCCAGGTCTCTGGTATGGCAGGCGAGAACGAGCCACCGTGGCCCAAAGAAAAGCATTTCATCTTTAAGTTCATTTATACTATAAATAGTTACACTATAACAGTTATGTGGTTTGTGGTCTGGTTAAGTACTTCAGGAAATAAAGAGATGACTGAGACAAAGACTTTTACTGAAAATTCTTGTAAACTAAAAAAGAACTATGCATTTTGTGGCTTATAATTTCACTGTTGCCTTCTACCTGGCATTATAGAAAGATGAGATGAATTTTTTTGCCCTGGCATTATAGAAAGATGAGATGAATTTTTTTGCCAGATTTTTGCCTTACCAATTTATATGTGAAAACTTAATATGTCAATAGTCTAAAGATAATCTTGGTAGACAGAGATTCAACTCTTAGATTACTTCCAGTTAATAATCCACTGCCCAGGAAGCTGCATTTTTAGTAAACACCTCAGAGCGCTAATATTTAAGAGTAGCTTCTCCCACAAGTGGCACTCAATCAAGATTCAGTAAATAAAGGCTTACAGATTGTCATCCACTGACAGGCTGGGAAGTACTTACGCATTTCTGGTTCAGCAGTGAGATCTGCTGTCACAAAATTTGAGGGAAATAACCCCAGGCCTTGATGGGTTTCACCTTTCCACCAGTTGGGGTCACTGTAATGAACAAAAAAGAATGCTTTACAAAATACTGTTTCTACATATGTTTATCTTATGTAATGTTTAATGCCTATTACCACCAAATCTGACTCTCATGATCACCCAACGAAGGAGGCAATGAATGGATCTTTACCACAAATAAGAACTGAGGTCTGGGAGAAGATAAGAACCCAGTTCTCACCTTTCTGAAGGAGTAAATTCTTGTAGAATCTAACAGAATACTATGAACTCTCTCCCCAAAGAAGGACCCTTCAACCATTACACCTTCAATCATTTTCACCTTCAGGTGGTTCATGGGCTCCAGGTAGGAACCGTCCCCTGCAGAGTAGGAGGCAAGTCAGGCTCTGAGGCCAGGCCTCCATTCCTCACGGACGCTCCCCCAACAGAAGGCACGGCCTGGGACACCAGCCCTAGCTGAAACGTGCGCACAGTGTGCTCGCGTCCCCAGCGCCTGGTGCACACACAAAGAGCCAAGGACAGCAAGGGCCCACAAACATCTTCTGAATGAACGAGGGACCAGGGTTTTGCACAATTTCTAGCTAAGAAGCTTAAACTTTACCCCATTTTCTTCCACTAAAGAAAAAATACTGGACAATAAGAGTAATAACCATGGGGAAAATCTGCATCAATCCTAATTTACAAAACTATTTGCAAATTTTAGTATTCATTATCAGTACAATTCATTTTCAAGAAACTAAAACATGAGAAAATTGTAGTAAATACACTGATGTGCTGCACTGCCTCTTTTATGATAACCTAAATATGTAAATAATGTAAATAGGTAAGTCTGTGTAAAATGAATTTGTTTCACAATGATATTTTGTTCTGGGTAGATAAATATCTTATAAATTCCATAAATATAAACTCCTATGCTGGGTATTTACTAAACTATTAAAGTTTTTACTAATTTAACAATCTGTAATACTCAAAAAATGAACGGATTAAGCTAGGTCACTGAAACAAATATACTTTTTAAATAATAGAAGAAAAAGAAAAAGTACAAAATAAGGATTCAGGCAAAGCAAGCAACTGTCAAACTGGGTATAGATATATGTAGTATTTAATTACATCAGGTAACTGCCTTCAATAGGAATAATGGGGAAGACAGAAAATATAGAAATAACAAATTATATGTTTTCATAGAAATATTCAATGATAATAACCTTTACCTGTCATCAATAACTGTAATAATTTCTCCAGCTTTAAATGTAAGTTCATTATCTTCAGCAGCTTCAAAGTCATATATAGCACGAACTTTTCGGCCTTCGTGTTGGTGGTTAGTTAAGAGATTGGATGTGCTCGGATACAAACTGGAAAGTGGGGTTGGCTGTTGCCTCTGTTCCTTCAGGGATAACTCAATGGCTGGAAAATAATGGGTTTAAGAAGACCCAAAATGCTAAAACGTCCAACAATCCAAAGAAGTACAAAAAGATCCCTGAAGGTAATACAAAGAATTTGAAAGTATTCTTCCTTCAACAGTCTGCTAGAAACTAGGAAATATTTTGATTTATTACACCGAATCAAAATTATTTGTTCATTTTATTCATTCACAAATAATTTTAAAATGAACTAACAAAAAATTGCACAACATGATGACTCATTTTACTAACACAATTCAGATTATTCTGAGTAACAAAAAGATGTAAACTCGTAGATTCATTTTGTTTGTAATTTAACTGCTGATATTTTATATTTTCTTCTTTTTAAATATATTCTTTTATCCTATAGTTTAAGTCCCCAAAATGATCCTCACAATTTCCAGGAAAGTCAGAGTCCCAAGCCTTGCTGCAGACTTAAGAAGTCAGATCCCCAAAGGCTGTCCCCAAGAAGCACCTGCACCTACTGCCCTGATGACACGTATGGAAAAGATCCCCTGCCACAGGCCTCAGGTGCTGCCTCCTCTCTGCCCTCAGCCACCAAAACCCCCTGCACTGTTACCTGAACGCATCTGATCACCTGCTTCCAACTCAACCCTTACTCCTGCTTCCTGACCACCCATTCTCAGCTGACAGAAGACCTCATGTGAAAACAATAAAGCTATTAGAAAAAAATAAAGGAAAATATCTTTTAAAACCTTGGGTAGGGAAAAATATCTTAAGACACAGAAAATAAAAAATTGTGACCACACAGAAATTTAAAATTCATTTGATAAAACACACCATTAGTTAAGGTATAACGTCAAAAACCCAGGAGAAGATACAATAGATATAACAGGAAAATGATTAATACCCAAAAGAAAGATTTTCTACGGATCATTACTTGGGGGAGGGGGAAACTGAATAGGAAAAAAGGCAATTCACCCAAGAGGCAATCAAAATAGCCAGTAAGCATACAAAAAATATTCAACCCCACTAATAATCAAGGAAATAAAAATTAAAATAATGGGATGTCATTTTAAATCTATTAGATTTGCAAAAGTTAAACTCTGAAAACACCAAGTGTTGTCAGGAGATTATAAAAAAAGGAGGGGTGGCTTTCACGCTGCTTGCATATAAATATGTAGCAAAATGATAAGTTACCTACCCCTAAGCAACAAAGCTGCACATGCGTGCAGAAGAGAACACACACAAGGATGCTCACAGCAGCAGTGCCCACAGAATGGAAATGGGGGGTGACCCAAATGTCCATTGGTGGGGGGACAGACACATTACAGTATTTTTATTAATACATGGGAGTATTATACAGTAGTCACACAAATGAACCTGATTTCAATGTTTCATCACGAATCATGTTGAGTGAAAAGAGTAATTTGTAGAATGGTATAAGAGAGTTTCATACCATGTATGAAAAAAATAATTTAATGGGTTCAAAGAATGCTTTATGTTACACATGGATATACATGGGCAGTCCTATTACAAAATTATAAACAGACTGAAAGGGTTCATATGATGGTGTAGTCTCTGAGAAGAAGAAAAGGAAATGGCACGAGAAAGGGGCAAAGTGTATTTCAACTTTAGCTGTAAAGTTTTATTTGTTGTAAGGATCACAGAAAAAAAAAGGTTGAATGAAAGGCCTCCCTTCTTCCTGCCATCAGGACTTAACACACTCACCTTTTGCTAGATCTTCTTCTTCCTTGTTGTTAGCAGCTGCCCCAGGGTCTTTGGCCGCCAGAGCTGGGCTTGCTTTGGCTTGTTCTGCAGCCTGTCACAAAGACAGGGACACAACACTCAGAGGTACTCTCAAGTCTCTTCCCCCTGCCTGATCTAGGAACTTACAAGACTCTCCACAAAAATTTACACAGACTTCAGAAGAAGGGAGAAATCTGCTCGGGAAGGAGAGGACAGAGTCAGAACTGGGGAAAACAGATTGAGGGCATCTGGTCACACCTTCAAGTGCTGCCCCTCAAGTGTGCAGGAGGGGCATCCGATTACTAGGAGCGGGCTGTGCAAGCAGTTCCCCAGGTGTCTGGTCACCAGGAGGAGGCCATGCAAACACTCCACCACTGTGCATGCAGGGGGGTGTCTGGTCACTGGGAGTGGGCTGTGCAAATGCTCCTCCCAGGTACGCAGGAGGGCTTCTGGTCATCAGGAGTAGGCCCTGCAAGTACGTCTCTAAATGTGCGGGAGGATGCCTGGTCACTGGGAGTGGACCATGCAAACATTTCCCCAGGGGTGCAGGGGGCATCTGGTCACCGGGAGTGGACCATGCAAACATTTCCCCAGGGGTGCAGGGGGCATCTGGTCACCGGAGTGGGCCCTACAAACATTTCCCCAAGGGTGCAGGAGGACATCGAGTCACTAGGAGTGAACTGTGCAAGTATTTCCCCAGCTGGGCAGAGGGGCCTCTGGTCACTGGGAGTGGGCTGTGCAAGCGCTCCTCCCAGGTGGGCAGGAGGACATCTGGACGGTGGAAGGAGGCTGTGCAATACTAACTGTATAATATACAGGGAAATTCTGCCATTAAACGCAGATGATGTATTTTTCATCCAACAGAACTCTTTACATATACCGGTTTTGGTGATAAGCTTTTCAGAAACCACCCCTGAAAAAACCACCTTTCTACCTCATTGTATTTCACTTTATATACATTTTATACCTTGCTTATAAGCTGGAATACAGCAACTCTAACAAAATCAGCTTTTACATACTTCATAATGACACATCTATCTCAAGAGAAGAAAAGTTACTCTTAATCTTTGCGCTTCTTGCCCCGGATCTTTTCAAGAAGTAACCCAATTTCTCGCCAATCAATCAATAGGAGCTCTTGCCAGTGTTTCCTCCCCTTCCTGTCTTTGAAGTCCTACCCAACAGACAGACATGCACTGCCCTTGACTGCAAAGGGTGGAAAGAAGCCCAGACTGAGTGCCCCAAGCCTGTGGTCCAGTTCCGACTCTGCCAACTAGGAGCTGTGGCCCGGTTAAGTCACTTAACCACGCTGGGTCTCAGATCCTTAAAGTTTTCCCAGCAGCTATCCAAGATTCTAGATTAACAAAAAAATCCTACATAAAAAAAAACAACAAATTATCATTCCTTTTCTTCTAAGATCAATTGCCTCTGGGGACAAAATGTCTGCACTGAAAGCTATATTCTAATGCAATGTTTCTCCAACTTTGTGCACATAAAAATCACCCAAAGGGTGGGTGACAGTGGCTCAGCAGGCAGAGTTCTCACCTGCCATGCCAGAGACCCGGGTTTGTTTCCCAGCACCTGCCCATGCAAAAAAAAAAAAAAAATGAACAAAGAAAAAAAAATCACTCCAGATGTTCAAATGGAGATGATGAACCTGTCCCTACAGTGGCACCCAAGGTGCTGCACTTCTAACAAGCATCCAGTGACACCAAGGATGTTGTCTGGTGAACACACTTTGCCCACAAGGCTCTAGGGCACCCCTCAGGGGGCAGAAAGTGTGCAGTGAGTCTACTCGGATTAAACACACATTGCTTTTACTGTCAAGAAGCTTTCAGGAAGAGAGCATGGACTGTTCTGCATGGAATTATTCCTCTATTTTAAAGCTTTTAGAAATTATTCTGAGAATAGTAAAAGCCTGCTATCACGTAGGAATAAATACTTCTCAATGATGTAATCTGTCATTCTAAAACCACTCATAAACCAAATGTTTTCAAATGAGAAGAGAAACTGTTCCTTCCTTGCTTCTTTCCTCTCCACAGATATTTTTGGGTCTTAACATATCTAGAAAGCTCAGAAAAAAATGGAGAAGCTGTGGGAAGCAACAGCTTTTGAAGTGGTCAAAATTCCAGCTGGAACCCTCCATAGCAAAGAGTCCTCCATTCACAGTTGTACACAACTTACCCTCCTCTGCCGTCCATCCTGGGGGAGAGGGGCAGTAGATAAGCACACATTAGAGTCCCGCCAGGATTGGCCATGCATTCTAAGGGATATTTACTCAGAAGACAGAAGGGGAAAGAAAGATACCCCTAGATCTCTTCTATATTATGTAAATTGGAGAATGATTCCATTAGGCAAATAACATATTTTTCTACTTTTTTTATTATATAGTATAGCATATATAAAAAAGCAAACAAATAAAAAAACAATAGTTTTCAAAGCACTCTTCAACAAGTAGTTACAGGACAGATCCCAGAGTTTGTCATGGGCTACCATACGATCCTCTCAGATTTTTCCTTCTAGCTGCTCCAGAATATAGAAGGCTAGAGGGCTTAACTTTTTTTTAACATCACAACTGATTTTTTTCTTTCTTTTGTGAAAAACATTTGTGGAGGGAAAGGAAGAAGACTTAGGTACCACTTGGCTGTTACTAAGGAAAAAGCAACTTCAAGAACTTCTCTTTTTCCCTTTCATCTTCTTATTTTCAGTAAAGGTTTTCATAAACTTCCTAAGCAAGAGAACCTTTAAACACCCCTAAATTTCAGGACTCTCCTCTGAATTTTTGAGCTATAATTCTCTTAGATGAAATAATAGCATTAAAAGCATTTTATGAGCTTGCCAGTGTTATTTGATATATAAATCAGTATTGTTTATAATGACTAAAATTGCATATAAATTAGTCCACTTATAGAGAGTAATTATGGGGAAGTACAGATGGGAACATAGTAATATTACACCATAAAAATTTTTTGGCCCCTTCAAATGCAAGATATTAAAAATTCCTCTTGAGTAGTAAAAACTACCTGGATTTGGAGAAAAATGGCTATTTGGGAGAAACAAACTGTAGCACATGCACAACTCTGTAAAATACCTGAGAGCCGACAGCAGGAAAGGAGACTCCTTGCTCCTTCAGATTCTTGATCATGGCTGCTATCAGACTCAGCTGTGGGTCATTCTTAAATTCATCTGTCCACTCCACCATAAGCGCTTTCAACTTCTCACAGACTTTAGGATGACCCTAAGGAATAGGAAAAAAAGTGAAGGCAAAGTACCAATTTCTTTTCTAATGACAATACAGATAAATGTAAAAATGAGAAAGGGTCATAGCTCTTTCTAAATCACCAATTACCCTAGCCACTGACTGTATGAAAGCAAGTAAGTGTGGTTGTCTACCAGAAATAAACTCATTTTACATTCACACCATGAAAATAATAAAACAATAGCAGATACCACCACACATACCTCACTTCAAAATTAAAACAGATTAAATATATAATAATTTATTCTGAAGATCAGAAAGACAGTACTTTTTAGAGCATTAAGCAACTAAGAACTCTCTAGATCAGGAAGAAAAAGAAAAATAGCTTGTTTTGTTTTTTTGAAGACCAATAAAAAATAAACTCTAAAGACAGAATAAATGGTACAAGTCTTTTATGCCTAGTCTCTGACTTCTTATTTATATAAGTAATGTTGTGTGTGTGTTTTCCCAAGTTGCTTAGTTCTCTGAGGCCCACTGTACATAAACTACTCTGGAACTCTCCATCTCTTCAAAATAGTATATCCCCTAAATGTGGAACCAGTGTGTTCACTGTGAAACACACCAAAAACAGAAAGAAGTGCTTTCTCCTATATATATATATATATATATATATATATGGATATAGGTGTTTTTAAAAATAGTTGTGCACATTACTGGATACACAAGTTTCTGCATTGTATCTTCATTTAATGATAGAAAACACAGTACTAGAATAGCTCATAAACAGTAACAGTTGTATATCTGCTGGATATTCATGCCTTCAAAATAAAGCAGATGAAGAAAAGAATTATCACAATCATAATGTCTGGAAAAAAGTACAGAATTTCACATTCCTGCACTGTTTTTTTCTACTGAACCCTAGAATCACCCAATCTCAAACACTGTAAGGCATTTTAAGGCTTCAAAATTTTCTCAGATCTACAACACAAAAGGAAGCCAGGAATAACGACCTTCAAGTGCACGAAGTTTTAGTGGAAAAACTCGCATACTCTGCTAGAACGACAGGAAGTGACTTCCTCCATCCTTACGCAGTGCAGCCACGACACTGGGTGAAAGCCCTCTTGGGGCTGGCCTGGCGGCAACCCTGTTCATACCAAGTGAATCTCAACAGGGCCACAAGCTTTCAGCAGTATTTCTGAAGGCTTCTTCATTAAGAAAATAACTGCATTGACAAAAATGCTTGTACTGCCTAAATAAACTGGTGTTTTTAACCAGAGAGAGAAATGCATATGATTTTTTAGATTAAATATTACAAATAGATACATATATTCAAATATGGGTTGAGAAAAAGCCACCACACTCACAGTTAGGTAGATTTGTAGTCTCTTTAGCAAAACAGAACACTAACTTATGCTTTGGGTACACAGGGACTAGAAAGGGTAAATAAAACACGTAAACTATTTCATGATTTAAAAATGTAGAGAACTAAAAAATAAAATATATTAAGAAAAAAAGACTGTCATAATTCATTTCTGGAAACAATGTTGCTTACCTTATTTAAAACGTTGCTTACTTCACTAGCAAAATCTCTTGAACATACTTCTAAATGAAAAATTTTGCCACAGTTTGATACACACGCTCCTAGAAGCTGAAAGCAGAAAACCAGGAGTTAAAAGAACAGCTAACACCAGGAAGCCAAGGCAGGGACTGCTGAGGACTAGCAGCACGGAAGCTCCTACCGTCAGAGCTTGCATAGCAACGTGAGGGTCTTTGTGGTTGACCCTTCTCATGACAGCCCGAAGACAATCTTTAGGTCTAAAAAAAAGGAGAAATGTAACAATTAATCAGTGGTGACCCAGCTCATTTTTTCCATAACTGCAGTTGGTAGTTCAGTCTACCTCACAACAGGAAGAATATGGCATACCACAAAGGTTTAATTATTTTCATGATACAATTTAAAAACTGTATATAAGTGGACTTCTGGGGAAGAGGGCAGGGTAGGGAGCTCTGGAGCCAGTCCTTCCCCCAGAACAACTACTACACAGGAGGAGCCATCTGAAACAACTTTGAAACAGCCCATCCAAAAGAAGAGAATAAACATACAGAAAATACCACTGAAAAAAGATGAGAATGTGGGCATACCAAACAAAGCCTTTTAAAAAATGATCTTAAAAATGCTCGAGGAAATGAAGAAAAGTACTGAGAAAAAACCAATGAATATCAGGAAAACAATGAACAATACAAGAGGTTAAGTGTTCTAGTTTGCTAGCTGCCAGAATGCAACACACCAGATACCGATTGGCTTTTAATAAAAGGGGATTTATTTCATTAGTTCTTCAGAGGAAAGGCAGCCAACTTCCATCTGAGGTTCTTTCTTACATGGGAAGGCACAGGGTGATCTCTATTGGCCTTCTCTCCAGGCCTCTGGGTTCCAGCAACTCTCCCCGGGGTGATTCCTTTCTGCATCTCTAAAGGCCTGCGCTGAGCTGTGAGTGCTGAGATGAGGTATGCCAAGCTGCTTCGGCTATGCTGAGTCTCTCATTTAAGCACCAGCCAATTAAGCCAAACATCATTCATTGCAGCAGGCACGCCTCCTAGCCGACTGCAGATGTAATCAGGAATAAATGAGGTTCACATGCCATCGGCTCATGTCCACAGCAATATAACTGGGCATCTTCACCTGGCCAAGTTGACAATTGAATCTAACTACCACACTAAGTAAAGAAGTAGAAATTTTGAAAAGGAACTAAACAGAACTAAAGGAAGTGAAAACCATAATAACTGAAATGAAAAATACCCAGGAGGGTTTCAAGAGCAGAATGGAGTTGGTAGAACAAAGAATCAGTGAATTCAAAAGACAAGACATATGATATGAGTCAGGCTGAATGAGGACCAGAAAGAAAAAAGAAATATTAAAAGCAAAAATACCCTAAGAAAGCTATGGGACATCATCAAGCACATCAATATACACGTTACAAGAGTCTCAGGAGGAAAAGAAAGAGAGAAAGAGAGAGAAAGAATGGTTGAAGAAATAATGACAGAGAGCTTCTCAAACTTAGCAAAAGATGTGAATATGCACATCCAAGAAAATCAGAGAACATCAAGCAAAACAAACATGAAGAAAAATACATCCAGATCATATACTGATTACACTTCAAATGCAAAGGACTAGGAGAGAGTACTAAAAGCTGCAAGAGAAAAACAATGTGTTACATACAAAGGAATGCCAATTAGAATGAGTGCCAATTTCTCATCAGAAGTCATGGAGGCAAGAAGGCAGTAGGGTGAAATATTCAAAGTGATGAAAGGGAGAGAATAAAACATTCTCAGATAAATAAAAGCTATGAGAGTACAAAACCAATAGACCTGTATTATAAGCAATGCTAAAAAGAGTCCTTTGGACCAAAACAAAAGGACACTAGACAGTGGTTCAAAGCAGCAATCAGAAAAAAGACTTCTGGTAAATGTGACCATTTCAGTAATTATAAATGGCAGCACTATTATATTGTATGGTATGTAATTCCACTCCTTACTTCCTACAGGTGCTAAAATGCAGATGCATAAAAAGTAATGATAAATCTACATTTTTGGACATACAGTGTACAAAACAAGTACAAAAAAATGGTTGGGGGATAGAAAGGTATAGGAAACGTTTATGCATTTGATATTGAAGTTATGTTGGTATCAAACCACATATAACATATGTGGTTAAATTTTAACCCTATGGTAACCACAAGAAAGATAAAAATAGAGTCAGATAGAAATGAGGAGGTACTACATATGGTAAAACACAAAAATGCAAATAAATATAAACATAGGCTTTAACAGAGGCAAGGAACAAAAAAAAGGTATAAGACGAAAGAGCAAAATGGCAGAACAAAGACCTGTATTATCAGTGTGACTTTAAAGGTAAATGGACTGAACTCTCCAGTTAAAAGGGAAATTGGCAGAATGGATAAAAAAGCATGACCCAAATATAAATGGTAAAGGGACTCTCCTTAAGTCAAAGATACAGGTAGGTCGACAGTGAAAGGGTAGGGAAAAACATACCATGCAAGTAATAACCAAAAGAGAACTGGAGTAGCTATACTAATATCAGATAACATAGACTTATGGTCAAAATCAGTTACGAGGGACAAAGATGGTTAATTCATACTGATAAAGGTGACACTTCAACAATAAGATGTAACAGTTATAAATATATATGCACCTAACAGTAGAGCCCCAAAATATATGAAACAGGGACTTCCGGAGAAGATGGCAGCTTAGTAAGGTGCGTGCGTCTTAGTTCCTCCTCCAGAACAACTACTAAATAACTAGAAAGAGTGCAGAGCAGTGTGACTCCCGGAGCCACGACAGAGACCGGACACACAGTGTACCCGTCTGGACCGGTTGCGAGACTTCGCTTGCGGTGAGGTCCCTGAGCAGCGCCCGCTTCCCCGAGCCGCGGCGGCTGGCGGCCAGTGCCCCTCCCTCACGGGCAGCTTCCCAGGTCAGCTGGGAGCTTCGGATCGGTGGTTCCCCAGGCCGCGGTGGCTGGTGCCCCTCCCACACACGCGGCTTCCCGAACCAGCTGGGAAACTCGGATCGGCGGTTCCCCAGGGCGCGGCGGCCGGCGCCCCTCCCATACACACGGCTTTCCGGGCCGTCTGGGAGTCTCGGATCAGCGGTTCCCCAAGCCGCGGCGGCCAGTGCACCTCCCCCACAGGTGACTTCCCGGAGGGAAAGGAAAGAGTCTCCAACAGTAGTAGAGAATGAGTCCAACCTAACACCAATAGTGGCATTAATGAACGACTTCTGACTACGAAAAATAGGCCCTAAGCTCAGGCGAAACTGATCAAGGCAGAAGTCGCCTATTGGGCTAACTGAAAAAGAGGAAAGGGGGCTAAACAGAGCCTTCTGCGGCTGTTTCTACGGAGGCTTGGTTGCTTCTGGGCTCAGCGCTGGGATTACATAGGTTGAAACTGCCCGGAACGCAGAAACAGGCTGCTTGCAGGGCTCTCTACGACCTGAACCTTCCCCGCAGGAGGGGTGAAACACAACTCAGGTGGAATCCCTCTCTCAAGGAATTCAGATTCCACGACTTCACAATTTGAAGCCATTAAAACCAGCCTACAACCTTTCCTGTGTCTCCACCACACACCCAGCAGCGAGCGTCTACCAAAGTTAAAGGAGCCACAAAATCTTTGCTGGTGGGACACGCAGACAGACAAGCACCACATACTGGGCAGGATAAGAAAAACAGAGCCCAGAGACTTCACAGGAAAGTCTTTCAACCTGCTGGGTCTGATTAAATGCCAGCAAAAAATAACAGATCATGCCAGGAAAATTGAAGATACGGCCCAGTGAAAGGAACAAATCAATAGTTCACATGAGATACAGGAGCTGAGACAACTAATTCTGAATATACGAACAGAAATGGAAAACGTCTTCAAAAATCAAATCAATAAATTGAGGGAGGACATGAAGAAGACATGGGCTGAACAAAAAGAAGAAATAGAAAGTCTGAAAAAACAAATCACAGAACTCATGGGATTGAAGGACAAAGTAGAAAAGATGGAAAAAACAATGGATACCTACAATGATAGATTTAAAGAGACAGAGGCTAGAATTAGTGAATTGGAGGATGGAACATCTGAATTTCAAAAAGAAACAGAAACTATAGGGAAAAGAATGGAAAAATTTGAGCAGGGGATCAGGGAACTGAATGACAATATGAAGCACACAAATAAACGTGTTGTGGGTGTCCCAGAAGGAGAAGAGAAGGGAAAAGGAGGAGAAAAACTAATGGAAGAAATTATCACTGAAAATTTCCCAACTCTTAGGAAAGACCTAAAATTACAGATCCAAGAAGTGCAGCGCACCCCAAAGAGATTAGACCCAAATAGGCGTTCTCCAAGATACTTACTAGTTAGAATGTCAGAGGTCAAAGAGAAAGAGAGGATCTTGAAAGCAGCAAGAGAAAAACAATCCATCACATACAAGGGAAACCCAATAAGACTATGTGTAGATTTCTCAGCAGAAACCATGGAAGCTAGAAGACAGTGGGATGATATATTTAAATTACTAAAAGAGAAAAACTGCCAACCAAGACTTCTAAATCCAGCAAAATTGTCCTTCAAAAATGAGGGAGAAATTAAAACATTTTCAGACAAAAAGTCACTGAGAGAATTTGTGACCAAGAGACCAGATCTGCAAGAAATACTAAAGGGAGCACTAGAGTCAGATACGAAAAGACAGAAGAGAGAGGTATGGAGAAAAGTGTAGAAAGAAGGAAAATAAGATATGATACATATAATACAAAAGGCAAAATGGTAGAGGAAAGTATTACCCAAACAGTAATAACACTAAATGTTAATGGACTGAATCCCCAATCAAAAGACATAGACTGGCAGAGTGGATTAAAAAACAGGATCCTTCTATATGCTGTCTACAGGAAACACATCTTAGACCCAAAGATAAACATAGGTTGAAAGTGAAAGGTTGGGAAAAGATATTTCATGCAAATAACAACCAGAAAAGAGCAGGAGTAGCTATACTAATATCCAACAAATTAGACTTCAAATGTAAAACAGTTAAAAGGGACAAAGAAGGATACTATCTACTAATAAAAGGAACAATTAAACAAGAAGACATAACAATCATAAATATTTATGCACTGAATCAGAAAGCCCCAAAATACATGAGGAATACACTACAAATACTGAAAAGGGAGATAGACACATCTACCATAATAGTTGGAGACTTCAATTCACCACTCTCATCAATGGACAGAACATCTAGACAGAGGATCAATAAAGAAACAGAGAATTTGAATATTACAATAAATGAGCTAGACTTAATAGACATTTATAGGACATTACACCCCACAACAGCAGGATACAACTTTTTCTCAAGTGCTCATGGATCATTCTCAAAGATAGACCATATGCTGGGTCACAAAGCAAGTCTTAACAAATTTAAAAAGATTGAAATCATACACAACACTTTCTCAGATCATAAAGGAATGAAGTTGGAAATCAATAATAGGCAGAGTGCCAGAAAATTCACAAATACGTGGAGGCTCAACAACACACTCTTAAACAACCAGTGGGTCAAGGAAGAAATTACGAGAGAAATTAGTAAATATCTCGAGGCGAATGAAAATGAAAACACAACATATCAAAACCTATGGGATGCACCAAAGGCAGTGCTAAGAGGGAAATTTATTGCCCTAAATGTCTATATCAGAAAAGAAGAAAGGGCAAAAACTTGGGAATTAACTGTCCACTTGGAAGAACTGGAGAAAGAACAGCAAACTAACCCCAAAGCAAGCAAAAGGAAAGAAATAACAAAGATTAGAGCAGAAATAAATGAAATTGAGAACATGAAAACAATAGAGAAAATCAATAAGACCAGAAGTTGGTTCTATGAGAAAATCAACAAGATTGATGGGCCCTTAGCAAGAATGACAAAAAGAAGAAGAGAGAGGACGCAAATAAATAAGATCAGAAATGGAAGAGGAGACATAACCACTGACCTCACAGAAATAAAGGAGGTAATAACAGGATACTATGAACAACTTTACGCTAATAAATACAACAATGTAGATGAAATGGACAAGTTCCTAGAAAGGCATGAACAACCAATTTTGACTCAAGAAGACATAGATGACCTCAACAAACCAATCACAAGTAAAGAAATTGAATTAGTCATTCAAAAGCTTCCCAAAAAGAAATGTCCAGGACCAGACAGCTTCACATGTGAATTCTACCAAACATTCCAGAAAGAATTAGTACCAACTCTGCTCAAACTCTTCAAAAAAATTGAAGTGGAGGGAAAACTACCTAATTCATTCTATGAAGCCAACATCACCGTCATACCAAAACCAGGCAAAGATATTACAAAAAAAGAAAACTACAGACCAATATCTCTAATGAATATAGATGCAAAAATCCTCAATAAAATTCTAGCAAATCGTATCCAACAACACATTAAAAGAATTATACATCATGACCAAGTAGGATTCATCCCAGGTATGCAAGGATGGTTCAACATAAGAAAATCAATTAATGTAATATACCATATCAACAAATCAAAGCAGAAAAATCACATGATCATCTCAATTGATGCAGAGAAGGCATTTGACAAGATTCAACATCCTTTCCTGTTGAAAACACTTCAAAAGATAGGAATACAGGGGAACTTCCTTAAAATGATAGAGGGAATATATGAAAAACCCACAGCTAATATCATCCTCAATGGGGAAAAATTGAAAACTTTCCCCCTAAGATCAGGAAGAAGACAAGGATGTCCACTATCACCACTATTATTCAACATTGTGGTAGAAGTTCTAGCCAAAGCAATTAGACAAGAAAAAGAAATACAAGGCATCAAAATTGGAAAGGAAGAAGTAAACTATCACTGTTTGCAGACAATATGATACTATACGTCGAAAACCCGGAAAAATCCACAACAAAACTACTAGAGCTAATAAATGAGTATAGCAAAGTAGCAGGTTACAAGATCAACATTCAAAAATCTGTAGCATTTCTATACACTAGTAATGAACAAGTTGGGGAAATCAAGAAACGAATCCCATTTACAATTGCAACTAAAAGAATAAAATACCTAGGAATAAATTTAACTAAAGAGACAAAAAACCTATATAAAGAAAACTACAAAAAACTGTTAAAAGAAATCACAAAAGACCTAAATAGATGGAAGGGCATACCGTGTTCATGGATTGGAAGACTAAATATAGTTAAGATGTCAATCCTACCTAAATTGATTTACAGATTCAATGCAATACCAATCAAAATCCCAACAACTTATTTTTCAGAAATAGAAAAACCAATAAGCAAATTTATCTGGAAGGGCAGGGTGACCCGAATTGTTAAAAACATCTTGAGGAAAAAAAACGAAGCTGGAGGTCTCACGCAGCCGGACTTTAAGGCATATTATGAAGCCACAGTGGTCAAAACAGCATGGTATTGGCATAAAGATAGATATATCGACCAATGGAATCGAATAGAGTGCTCAGATATAGACCCTCTCATCTATGGACATTTGATCTTTGATAAGGCAGTCAAGCCAACTCACCTGGGACAGAACAGTCTCTTCAATAAATGGTGCCTAGAGAACTGGATATCCATATGCAAAAGAATGAAAGAAGACCCGTATCTCACACCCTATACAAAAGTTAACTCAAAATGGATCAAAGATCTAAACATTAGGTCTAAGACCATAAAACAGTTAGAGGAAAATGTAGGGGGATATCTTATGAAACTTACAATTGGAGGCGGTTTTATGGACCTTAAACCTAAAGCAAGAGCACTGAAGAAGGAAATAAATAAATGGGAGCTCCTCAAAATTAAACACTTTTGTGCATCAAAGAACTTCATCAAGAAAGTAGAAAGACAGCCTACACAATGGGAGACAATATTTGGAAACAACACATCAGATAAAGGTCTAGTATCCAGAATTTATAAAGAGATTGTCCAACTCAACAACAAAAAGACAGCCAACCCAATTACAAAATGGGAAAAAGACTTGAACAGACACCTCTCAGAAGAGGAAATACAAATGGCCAAAAGGCACATGAAGAGATGCTCAATGTCCCTGGCCATTAGAGAAATGCAAATCAAAACCACAATGAGATATCATCTCACACCCACCAGAATGGCCATTATCAACAAAACAGAAAATGACAAGTGCTGGAGAGGATGCGGAGAAAGAGGCACACTTATCCACTATTGGTGGGAATGTCAAATGGTGCAACCACTGTGGAAGGCAGTTTGGCGGTTCCTCAAAAAGCTGAATATAGAATTGCCATACGACCCAGCAATACCATTGCTAGGTATCTACTCAAAGGACTTAAGGGCAAAGACAGAAACAGACACTTGCACACCAATGTTTATAGCAGCGTTATTTACAATTGCAAAGAGATGGAAACAGCCAAAATGTCCATCAACAGACGAGTGGCTAAACAAGCTGTGGTATATACATACGATGGAATACTATGCAGCTTTAAGACAGAATAAACTTATGAAGCATGTAATAACATGGATGGACCTAGAGAACATTATGCTGAGTGAGTCTAGCCAAAAACTAAAGGACAAATACTGTATGGTCCCACTGATGTGAACCGACATTTGAGAATAAACTTGGAATATGTCATTGGTAACAGAGTCCAGCAGGAGTTAGAAACAGGGTAAGATAATGGGTAATTGGAGCTGAAGGGATACAGACTGTGCAACAGGACTAGATACAAAAACTCAAAAATGGACAGCACAATAATACCTAATTGTAAAGTAATCATGTTAAAACACTGAATGAAGCGGCATCTGAGGTATAGGGGTTTTTTTTTTTTGTCTGTCTGTTTGTTCGTCTTTTTTTTTTCTGTTTCCTTTTCTTTTTTTTCTCTATATTAACATTCTATATCTTTTTCTGTTGTTTTGCTAGTTCTTTTCCTAAATCGATGCAAATGTACTAAGAAATGATGCTCATGGCATCTATGTGATGATGTTAAGAATTATGATTGCATATGTAGAATGGAATGATTTTTAAATGTTGGGTTAATTTCTTTTTTTTTTCTTTAATTAATAAAAAAAAAAGAAAGTAGTTGCAAAGTCCCCTTGGAGGGTTAGGGAGAAAGGAGGAAATATTCAATTTCTCTATATGAAAAATTCCTGAAATTCTCACAAGCAGTGGGGACAACCAATTTAATGGGCTGAACCTTCAATTGCGGGTCTCGCCCCTAGGAAGCTTATTTCTACACAGGAGAGGCTAAGTCTACTGATAATTATGCCTAAGAGTCACCCCCAGAGAGCTTATGTTGCTCAGATGTGGCCTTTCTCTCTAAGCCAATTTGGCAAGCAAACTCACTGCCCTTACCTCTGCTCAACATGGGACATGACTCCCAGGGGTATAAATGTCCCTGGCAATGTGGGAACTGGGGATGAATGTGACCTGGCATCGTGAGGTTGAAAAAGTCTTCTGGACCAAAAAGGGGAAGAGAGAAATGAGACAAAATAAAGTTCCTGTAGCTGAGAGATTTCAAACTGAGTTGGAAGGTTATCCTGGAGGTTATTCTTATGCATTATGTATATATATATCTTTTTAGCTTATGGTGTATTGATGTGGCTGGAGGGACGTACCTGAAATTGCTGAACTGTGTTCCAATATCCTTGATTGTTGAAGACAAGTGCATAACTATATAGCTTTTACAATGTGATTGCGTGATTATGAAAACCTTGTGTCTGATATGCCTTTTATCCAGGATATGAACAGATGAATAAAAAAAAAAAGATAAAAATAATAGGGGGAGATAAAGGGCAAAAAATGGGTAGATTGAAATACTGTAGGTAAATGAGAGGGAGGAGTAAGGGGTATCGGATATATGAGTTCTTTTATTTCTTTTTTCCTTTTTATTTCTTTTTCTGGAGTGATACGAATGTTCTAAAAATGATCATGGTGAAGAACACACAATTATGTGATGATATTGTGAGTCACTGACTATACAATATGATTGGTCTGTATGTGTGTGGCTATTTCTCAATAAAAATGTTTTTTAAAAAAAAGACTGAGCTCAGACTACTCAACAGGCACCATGGAGGCAAGCAGACAGTGGTATTATATATTTAAGATTCTGAATGAGAAAGGCTTTCAGTCAAGAATTTTTTATCCAGCCAGGTTGTCCTTCAAAATGAGGAAGAGACTAAAATCTTCAAAAACAAATAAAGACTGAGAGAAAGAGTCAACAAGAAACCTGCCCTACAAGAAATTCTAAAGGGAGTCCTGTCAGCTGAAACATAAAAGGACAGGGAGGTCTGGAGGAGGGTGCAAAACTGAAGAGTACCAGTAACGGTATTCTTATATAAAGGATAAAAAGAGAGAAAGGGAAAAGAATATAAAGAGCTGACTAATAAAACTAAAGGATAAGGTAGCAGACTCAAGAACTGCTTTTACAGTTATAACTGAACATTAATGGACTAAACTCACCAATTAAAAGATACAGATTAACAGAACAGATTTAAAAAATATAATCCATCTATATGCTGTTCACAAGAAATGCATCTTAAACCCAAGGACACAAAAAGATTTAAAGTGAAAGGATGGAAAAAATTTTCTACGCAAGCAGTAACAAAAAGCAAGCAAGAGTAGCTATACTAATATCAGTTAAAACAGACTTTAAATGTCAAGACGTCATGACAGACAAAGAAAAACACTACATATTAATAAAAAGGACAATTCACCATGAGGAAATAATCCTAAATGAGTATATTAACAACAAAGGAGCTCCAAAGTACATGAGGCAAAACACTGGCAAAACTGAAGGGAGGGTGGGCCATGGTGGATCAACAGGTAGAGTTCTCATCTGCCATGCCAGAAACCTGGGTTCGACTGTCAGTGCCTGCCTATGCAAAAAAAAAAAAAAAGAAAAACTGAAGGGAGCAATCCAGCCCTGGCACAGTGGGATCAACAATTCCATCCTGACCAAAAGGGGGAAGAGAAGTGTAACTGATAAAGCGGCAGTGGCAGTGAGAGTTCAAACAGAGTTGAGAGGCTACCTTGGAAATGCTCTTACGCAAGCTTCAGTTAGACCTTGCTATCTGTCATAACACCTGTCAAACCCCAACCAGGACCATTCCAGCCAATTCTACAGAACACCTAGGGCAATATATAAGATTCCACAAGGGTTCCACGCACAAGGGTAAGTTTCCAAAAACCTGCAACCTCCAGAGGGGTCCCTGGACCAGATAAGTCCTGAAACCTAGAGGACCCAGCCACTTCAGAACATCAGCTAGTTCCATATTCCTACCCCGTATTAGTGACAGACCCTTCCAACATGAAAAAGTTAGAATGGCCATAGCCCAAACATCCCTAGGGAGAGGGATAGAAAGATCAAAGGTGATGGCGGAGAAGATAGGATTTAACAAATGAGCATGACTGCTGAATCATAAAATTGATACATATTTTTTTTTGATATCTCTTTTAGTGTCCAGTGTCTTAGAGCAGCTAGAAGTAAAAACCTAAAATTGTGGAATTGTAACCCATGTTAAACTCTGAAATATGTTCTATAACTAACTGTGATGCTGTGCTTTGAAATGTATTGCTTTTTTGTATATATGTTATTTTTCACAAGAAAGAAAAGAGGTTGATTGTGGCGATAAAAAAATATTTATGCCTTCTAGTCGCCTATATTCTGAAGCAGCTAGAAGGAAAAATCTGAGGATCGTATGGTAGCCCATGACAAACTCTGGAATTCGTCCTATAACTACCTGTTGAAGAGTGCTTTGAAAACTATTGCTTTTTTATTTCTTTGCTTAATAGATATGTTATATTATACAATAAAAACCTTATTAAAAAAACTGAAGGGAACAAGAGACATTGCAAAAATAATAGTGGGAGACTTCAACATGCCACTCTCTACTTTAGAAAGACTAACCAGACAGAGGGAAAAAGGAAATAGAGAACATAAACAATGTAATAAAGGAATTAGACTTAATAAGACATATACCTTATTCCTGCAAAGGATAGGCTAAACCTACTTATAATTATACCTAAGAGTCACCCCCAGGGAGCCTCATTTATTGCTCAGGTATAGACTCTCTCTAAGGTAACTTGGCAAGTGAACTCACTGCTCTCCCCACTACGCGGGTTATGGCTCCCAGGGGTGTAAATCTCCCTGGCAATGTGGGACAGGACTCCCAGGATAAGCCAGGACCTGGCATCATGGGATTGAGAAAGGCTTCTTGACCAAAAGGGGGAAGAGAGAAATGAGACAAAATAAAATTTCAGTGGCTGAGAGATTTCAGAGTTGAGAGATTATCCTGGAGGTTATTCTTATACATTATGCAGACACCCCTTTTTAGTTTATGGTGCATTGCAATGGCTAGAGGTAAGTACCTGAAACTGTTGAACTATGTTCAGTAGCCTTGATTCTTGAAGACGAGTGTATAACTACATAGCTTTTACAATGTGCCTGTGTGATTATGAAAACCTTGTATCTGATGCTCCTTTTATCCAAGGTATGGAGAGATGAGCAAAAAGAATAAAGAAAATTAAATAAATAACTAATAGTGGGAGATAAGGGGTAAAAAAAAAAACGGGGAGATGGAAATACTAGTGGTCAATGAGATGGAAGGGTAAGGGATCTAGGATGTATGAGTTTTTTCTTTCTTTTAATCTTCTTCTGTAGTGATACAAACATCCAAAAATGATCAGGGTGATGAGTACACAACCATGTAATAATATTGTGAGCCACTGATTATTTACTGTGGATGGAAGGCCTGTGTGTGAAGATTTCTCAATAAAAATATTTAATTAAAAAAAAATACATATACAGACCACTACATGCCAAAACACCAGGATATACATTCTTCTCTAGTACACATGGAACGTTCTCCAGGATAGATCATATGCTGGGACACAAAATGAATCTTATACATCTAATAAGATTGAAATTCTCCAAAGCACGTTCACTGACCACAATGGAATGAAGCAGGAAGTTAATAATCAGCAAACAACTATAGCTTTCACAAATATATGGAGATTAAACAACATACTCTTAAATAGTGGGTCAAAGAAGAAATGACTAGAGAAATTGGTAAACATCTTGAGACAAATGATGACAGGACAACATAGCAGAACTTATAGGATATGGCAAAGGCTGTGATGAGAGGGAAATTTATTGCCCTAAATGCCTATATTACAAAATAAGAAGATGCAAATAAAGAGGACTTAACTGTACACCTGGAGGAACTAGAGAAAGAAAAGAAAACTAAGCCCCAAAGTAAGTAGAAGAGAAATAAAGAATGAAGTAGAAATAAATGAACTGCAGAACAAAAAAGCAATAGAATGAATCAACAAAACCAACAGTTGGTTCTTTGAGAAAATCAATAAAATTGATGGACCCCTAGCTAGACTGACAAAAAGGAAAGAGAGGATACAAATAAACAAAATCATAAAATCAGGGGTTGTTAACCACGGATCCTGAAAATTTTTTTAAATCATAAGAGAATATTATGAACAACTATATGTCAACAAACTAGACAATTTAGATGAAATGGACAAATTCCTAGAAACACACAAATTACCTACACACACTCGTGAAGAAACAGAAGATCTCAACAAACCAATTACAAGTAAAGAAATATACTCAGTCGTCAAAAATCTTCCCACAGGGCGGTGCAACAGTGGCTCAGTGGCAGAATTCTTGCCTGCCATGCCCGAGACCTGGGTTTGATTCCCGAAGCCTGCCCATGCCAAAAAAAAGAAAGAAAGAAAAATCTTTCCACAAAGAAAAGTCCAGGACCAGATGGCTTCACAGGGGAATTTTATCAAACATTCCAAAAAGAACTAACACCAAACCTGCTCAAATGCTTTCAAAAAAACTGAGGGAAAAGGAATACTACCTAACTCATTTTAAGAGGCTAACATCACTCTAATACCAAAACCAGATAACGATGCCTGTAGGAAAATTACAGACCACTCTCTAATGAACATAGATGCAAAAATTCTCAACAAAATACTAGCAAATTGAATCCAATGACACATTAAAAGAATTATACATCATGACCAAGTATAAGAATGGAAGAAGACCCTTACCCTATACAAAAATTAATTCAAAATGGATTAAAGACCTAAATGTAAGAGCCAGTCCCATAAAACTTCCAGAATAAAAGAGAGGGAAACATCTACAAGCTCGAGTAAAAGGAGGTAGCGTCCTAAACTTTATACCTAAAGCACAAGCAGCAAAAGATAAAAATAGATAAATGAGAAGTCCTTAAGATCACGAGCTTCTGCGCCTCAAAGGACTTTGTCAAAATAGTGAAGAGGCTGCCAGCTCAACTGGAGAAAATATTTGGAAACCACATATCGGTTAAAGGCTTGATATACACTATACATAAAAAATATATATAGCTCAACAACAAAAGAACAAACAACCCAATTATAAAATGGGCAGAGGTATGAACAGATACTTTTCTGAAGAGCAAATACAAATGGCTAAAAAGCATATGAAGAGATGCTCATTTCCATTAGCTATAAAGGAAATGTAAATCAAGACAATGAGGTACCACCTCATGCCTGTAAGAATGGCTGCTTCATACAAACAGAAAGGATGGAGAGGATATGGAGAAACTGGAACACTTATTCACTGTTGGTGAAAATGTACAATGTTGCAGCCATTGTGGAAAACAGTTTGGTGATTCCTCAGAAAACTAAATATTGAGTTGCCCTATAACCTGGTAATACCAATACTCAGCATATACCCAAAAGAACTGAGAGCAGTGACACAAACGAACATTCGCACACCAGTGTTCACAGCAGCATTATTCACAACTGCCAAAAGATGGAAACAATCCAAGTGTCCATCAAGAGACAAGCGGTTTATACATACGATGAAATATGCAGCAATACGATGAAATGAGGTGGATGAAAAAACATCATAGATTAAACTTGAGGACATAATACTGAGTGAAATAAGTGAAACACAAAAGGACAGGTATTATATGATTTCACTATTATGACTCTGGTAAAGGTAATCTCAGAGGTTATACTGTAGAATACAGCAGGTCTAGAGGTACACAGAAGCTAGAGACCAGGGGAAGGCTACCCAGGGAAGCTGAACTAAATGCAAGGGAATGGACAGAAGTGATGGTAATTAATTTGTGTGGTTATAATTGCCATATTGAAAGTGAATATGATTGAAAAGGGATGTATACTGCCATGCATCCCGCTGTTTAAATTGACAACTATAAATAAGTTCTCATATGAACTATTTCAAAGGTGTGATATTGAACAAAGAGTCAATAGTATAAGGATATAGGGAAAAATTTTAAATGCATGCTATGGCCAATAGTTAACAGGAAGACATCAACAGTACCACAGCACTACCAGGGGCAACTAATTCGGGAGTGAGGGACAAGTGATCAGGGGTAGTTTCGATTTGACAGTTGTTGATACTGTGTTTGCTGGTTCTTTGTCATTATGGACCAATGAAAACTGCTTAAAATTGAGAGTGCTGCTGTTTATACAGCCAAGAAAGGATAATATAAGACATGGTTTGTTTATTTTGGACATTATCCATGATGCCCAATAGATGGAGGGAGCCGAAGGATACAATGACTGAGAAGTACAATGGTGAACGGTGATATGTTTACATGATGGAATATGGTACGGCTACAAAAAGGAAGGACACTGAGAGGCACACAATGAACTGAATAAACCTCGGGGACAATGTGTTCTGCAAAATAAGCCGGAAACAAAAGAACAACTAACTATGCTAAGGTTTCTCTCAGAAAATACTTACAAACATGGGCGCCTAGAGTGTAAGCCCTTATGGCAGCCACATTTAGTGTGAAGTTGTACATGTATTTCTAGATTCTGCGACACTGAGCTATATGTGTACCTGCTGCTATTTCCCTGGAACTCCAAATAGCTGACATCTAAGACCCAGAAATGGAGTGCTGCAGCCCTGAAAGTTAGCATAGCTGTATATAATAACAGTTCACAGAAAAAGAGATCAGGCCTCAATTAGAATTTAAAACGAAGCCAATCTGACTGGGTCTAGGGTAAGTTAGAATGCAGGGTAAAATGACAGCATATGTGCTCTAGACCTTCAGCTACTGTAGGAGACCAAGAGCAGAGATTCATTGTGTCTAGAACCTAAATTTCCTGAAACACAATCTAAATCAACCTCTCTGGATAGCTCATTTATATAACCCAAACTCCTGGGTCCAGAACTAGAACAGGTCTTGTAATTCTGTTTAGCTTAATACCAGGATACATTTCACACTATGGTGGGCTGATAATTAAGAACTATTGGTAGCGTCCCTTGAGGGTCCAAAGGGGGAAATAAAAAAAAATATATATATATGGGACTACTAAACTTTTCCATCTGGGAAATCCCAGGTACTGTCTCACCCATTTAGGACGCCCAAGATCTGGAATCTGAGGCTGGCTCTTATGAAACATTTCTGTAAGGGGAGAAGCTAAGACTACTCATAATGAGGCCTAACAGTTGCTTCCAGGAAGCCTGTTTATTGCTCAGATGTGACCTCTCTCTCTCTCAAAGCACGACTCTGCAAGGAAAATAATTGCTGTTCCCACTACATGGTACCTTCCCGCTCTATGGTGCAAGCCATTCAGGGGTGAAAATCTCCCTAACAACAGGGCGTGACTCCCAGGAATGAGTCTGGCCCTGGCACCATGGGACTGTCAATGCCTTCCTGACCAAAAAGGGGAAAAGAAGTATAAAAAATAAGGCATTAGTGGCCAAGAGAGATCCAATGGAGTCAAGAGACTATTCTAGAAGCTACTCTTATGCAAGCTTCAGTGAGTGCTAACTGCCATGGTTTGCCCTGAGTAAATGTCCACAGACATCACTCCATTATTTACAGGTGTCAGTCCACTTACAGGTGTGTTTTTCTATAGCTGTGGGAGATATGCAGGTCAGCACCAGGCTCAGAAACCACTCACTGAGATCACCTGAAAAGGTGCTTCCATTAATGAGAGGACAGAAAGAAAAAGCAAGTATATTTAATGACATTATTGGGTAAAGGAGTCAGATTTATGACATTTTATACTTTATAAGATCTTTTTTAAGTCTCTTATTTCAAATATGACCCATCTCCAGATTTCATCTAAAAAGTACCTTTGTATCACAAAGCCACAGGTTGAATGTGATTTAAAAAAAAGTTTTAGACTCTTAAAAAAAATTTACTATTGAAAATGTAGTAAGTTTAAATTCTAATTAATGCTTTTATTACAAATCCCTTGAAGACTTTTAGATAAGTCAGTTTTCAAAATGAGGACACCTCTTCTTCATTATCGCTTCACAGGGCCCACAGAGTAATAAAAGAACATTTTCCTGAAAGTACTCCAAACCAGAAAGAAAATGGTAAGTAACACCACATCAAAGCACAAGGAATGAAGGTGCTTGCATGGTTAGCCTCTAAGTGCCTATGAAGAGGAACTGGAAGAGGGCCAGCACAAGTACTGTGCTCTGAGCAGGGGGCTGCTGGGGCCCATGACACCACCCAGCTGGCTGCATCCACGAGCCCCACCTGGGCCAACCCACCCTCCGTAAAAGAGCAGTGCTGCCAGCGCTGGGACTCACTGCCAGACAAAAACAGGCTGGGACACAGAAGCAGCAGCACATGCAGCATGTGAAGCTTGATAGGCCTTGTCTGTCAGATGGGCCCTACAAAGCTTTCCTCCCAGCATGTTGTTATAACGCTCCCAGAGCCATACCAGAGACGCAGAGGTGCACAGCACTCACTGTTACCTCTAGAAAGCACAGGCAGAGACTCAGAGGTGCATGGCATTGATCCTTCCCACACTTCTAGTCGCCGTTATTTACTCCCATGGCTACACCCTAGATCTTATGTTTTCACCCTTTTGGCCTATGTTTTATTGCAACCCTTCTGGGCCAGTCAGGTTCATGTGTCAACTTAGCCAGTTTATAGCGTCAAGTTGTTCAGTCAAACGCTGGCCTATTTATTAGTGCGAAGGTATTCTGTAGCTGGGATTTGCATCTACAATCAGTGGATTGCATCTACAAATCAACAAAGAAGACCGCCCCCAGCAATGTGTGGAGTTTCCTCATCCAAACAGCTGGAAGTCTTAAAAGCCAGAACTGAGAGTTTCAGATGTCAGAAGAATTTCTGCCTCAACTTCAAACTTCAACACTGCCTCTTGCCAGAAGTTCCAGCCAAAGTTCCCCAGAATTTGGACTACGGACTTCCACATCACATTGCCTTTATCTCAGTTTCCAATCCGTGGCCTGCACTATGGAGTTTGGATTTGCCAGTCCCAGTGTCACACACACAAGCCAACTCCTTACAATAAAGCTCTTTATACACATGTACCATACACACACACCCTGTTGGTTCTGTCCCTCTGGAGAACCCTAACTAAAATTCTTCATAATCCCACTTTTAAGCATTCCACATTCCAACCATCACCTTCTGTTTTTCTAACTCTGACACCCAACCCCATGCTCATTTAAGGGCAACTCACCTCAGTTCCAGCTACTTTGTATCTCTAAGTCTCAGAAAGCACTGAGTTTCCTCTGCTGTGCAGTATTCATGACCATACTATCTCCTCACATTGTATGCTCTGCTTTCAGCTCTATGCTTCTTCACAAGGTTAAAATCGGAGCATAAACGTCCCCTCACATGGGTCTCCTCCCCGGAAGATCGAAGGAGGGCCCCCTTTTGCTGCACACCCTAACACCCTGCTCACTGCCTTCTTTATGTCATTTCTCCCTCTCCCCAGTAGACTACTGGCAACACTGACAGTAAAGGCCAGGTCTGCTTATGCACCACTGCAAACCTAAAACCTGGTGCTCAGTTAGCACTCAGTAAGGGTTTGCCAAGCAAAGGAAAAAAAACAACTGACGCCAAGAGAATGATATGAACTAAAGTAATTCTGCCACATTAAGAAAATGAAAGAAACATGGAAATCAAGACGGTGCTTTATGAAATTCCTTTATTTCACTCTTATTGGAACCATTCCCCTAGTTTTAATTACCTCAAAGAATCCTAAACATGACTCAGAGTTCTCATTTGTAACCTGGAGGAACCTACAGTATCTAGAACTGCTGTGATAATTAAATAAAATACGTTTATAGGCTTTTTAAACAGGACCTAGTACATAATAAGCAATCAAATGTTGGTTATCATTCTTAAAAGATTTGAGAAATGAAGGCCTGTATATTGAAAATAGGATTATAGAAAAATATCCATTGGAATAACTGTATTCCCACCTGATGCTGCCCTTCCAACTCTAAGATGTCTAGGAAAGAGGTCACTCTTCCCTTACAAAACCAGGAAATAGTCTTTCAACTTCCAACTGACAGTAAGAATCATCCCAGCTCAGGTCCAGGGCAAGACAACACAGAGCCAAAGGAAAAGATTTTTAACAAACTCGTCCCCAAAGGCTTACATTTATATCTTTCAAAAAGTTATCATTTCATCCTTCTAATTCCATTTGAACAAATCAAAGACTTACTGCCTAAAAATGTCATTAATCAAGTAAAGAAAAAAGTTAGATGGTATTTTCTACCTTCTGTCAAATAAATCTTTGGCTAAAGCCAAGAAGAGATCATTAACGTGTAATAACAGCACACGAGTCTAGAAATCAACTACAGAAACTTAATTTTAACTTGTTATTGCAGGTAATCAACATCCAACCTTCACAATTATTTTTACATATGCTAATAAAAGCAAAAAATCAAACTGAATAGAGAAAAGCAAATTAATGTGTAAAACCTGTTAAAGACAACTGCTACTATCATTCTGAAAGTTCTTGATTTTTAAACAGAGACTGTTCAGCCCCACCAAATGACATAATTGGCTGAGCATATTTCAGTCCTTGCTCATACACTGGAACTGTACACTAAAAATCATGTGACTATCTCGAGAAGCCAGGGGAAAAAAGTCCAGAAAATTTTTCAAAGTTTTAAGTCCAGCATATTCAAACATTTCAGGCTATTTGTTTTTGAGTCTTTAACCTACAGATTTCCTGAGATTGAAACAATTATTTAAAGTTATTAAATATTTTATTAATAATCATTAATTATTAATTTAATGATTAATAAATCATTAATTTATTAATGATTTGTTAATATTAAATGATTATTAAAATGAGCCCAACATTCCACATCTCACCACTCAAAACTGATGCTAAACTAGAAAACAATTTTTAAATTTGTCAATTTGACAATTACTCAATACCAACAGACATTATAAGAAACATACTTCTAAGAATGACAGGATATTTTAAGGAAAAAAATTACAAATGCAAACTAGGATATATATATATAATATGTCCATTTTTGTATAAGAAAAGATATTTGTATTTGTGGAAAGAAACTAATAAAAGTGTTACCTACAGAGGTATGGGAGTGGGAAACAAAGATGAGATTTAGACTTCTCAATGTTTGCTTTTTAAATTATTTTAATTTTAGAGCCATATGAAACATTACCTATTTTCAAAACAACAGAAATAAATATATAAGCATGTGTCTTTTCTTCAAATCAACAAACATATACACACATATATACCTATGATTTAAAGAAGAGAAAAATAGGGATTTTCAAAAGAGGAAGAATTAAGGAAGGTTTTTCAAAGCACCACTGGGAGCCTTATTTCTTGGTGCCAGTCCTGAACAAACAAAATTTCACAATATAGCTCTATTCTTTTCCTTAAAACTTGAGAATATTTTCCAAACTACCACAACACTAAAACACATGACTCTTAAAAAAATATATCATTTCCTTAGAAATGAAGGTTTAAAATACATAAATTACTTTTATTTATGTACTACATAATTCAACAATGTGCTACTGGCCACAAGGCATTTTGTTAATAGAGTACATCTTTCTAAAAGTGAAATGCTTTTCCTAAAAGCCCCTCACCACACCTGAAGCTACCCTTGTAAATAGATCTCTCTATATTTTATAGAACTTCAGATTTACTTCAAATGGCAACAGTGATTTTTTTTAAATCGAGACTGTTGCCTAGTATACAAATAACCTCATGAACCGCATTCAAACCCACTAGCTTCCCTACGTCAACCCGCCCCACGAGACCGTGTCCCGGGGAGACGCAGCTCCCTCTCCCCTGCAGTCTTCCCCAAGTACACAGGAGGTTTTGCACACCTGGCCAACAACCTACTCGGCTGTTCAACACTCTCAGCCTGCCGTCAGCTCCACATACCTAAATATCTGCCTAGGCTCCTAGAAAACATAAACCAGTCTCTAAATTAACTACAAATGATGAAGGAATAAAAAAATTTTTTAAATGTGGTATTAAGAACTCCACTATAAGTATCCCACAGTTTTCTGACTGCTTGGAAAGAAACTTCCAGTCTTGTATTATTGGCACACTGATTTTATATATATATATTTGATAATTTTTCTTTATAACATAATGGTGATCAAATATTTTTAATATTCTTTTCATGGACAAAGAAGCTCATGAAGGCAGAAATGCACAGAGTTTTGGAAGTCAAAACACAGGTCTGATGCTTACCATTTCCTACCATGAGATTACCAAGATACAGCAAGAACGTTAAAACCATTTATTTTAAAGAGATATCACATACATTAGCAAATATTAAGGGCTTTATCTTTTTTAAAAACCTTAATAATATTAGCATTATTTAAACCCGTTCAAACAACTCTATTAACAAGGAGCTATAAAGAAATAGACCACTGAACAACCAAATAAATACTTAGAAGTTAACGGGGATTTAAAGTAACTAGAGAATAATAACTATAAAGGACAGAAAAAAATGAATGGAAGGAAGGAAGAAAGAGAAGGAAGGAGATAAAAAGAGAATAAAACAATAATTAAAAAGATAAATGGAACCAATCCTCATTTCTTAATTTAGTAAAGTTTAAAACACTTCCTAAGTAAACTGATGGATTATGCCAATTAGCATTCCCAAAGGATAACTCAGATGTTAAGGAAAGTACTGAGAAGGCATGTTTTATACAAATAAATTTCAAAAATTAAAAATGAGCCTATCTCTACACCTACTGATACTGGATTTAAAAAAACAAACAGACAAGTCTTTAAAACAAATGATTTTTTAAAGATATAAATCAAATGTTTTATATGTAAAGGCACAATAAAACTAAAAAGGAAAAAGAATAAGTAATAAATGCTCTTGGTATAATGTTAATATAAAGAAAATCAAATTGATCTCTACACCATCTTCATTATATATCATACAGAATTTTATAAGAGTTACAAATTTGCTTTTTAACTGAAAAAATGGGATATTTCTAATAAAAAAGGTAAAGGGTCTTTTCATTTCAAGCAAAGTATTAAATTACTATAAAAAGTGTCTACAAATGAACAATGTCAAAGTAAAGATAAAAAGAAAACTAACAGAGTGAAAAGGAGGAGGAACGATTCTACATCTGGAATGCTAGATAAAAGTTCTGTCTTCAAAATATACAGGAATGTATCTAGGTCAAAATTCAATCCTCAAGAGACAAACTCACAAAATATGACCTTAATCAAAAGTAGCACAGTTGCACCCCTTTACATTTAACTGTTCTGAACAGTTTATACATATTAACTCACCTCACACTCACAATATCCCCCCTCTGGAGTAGGTCTTATTTTTGTTCTCATGCAGCTAGGAAACCAAGGGCTAGAAAGGAAAGTCACTCACCCAACGACTCAGCTAAAGTGGGAGGAGAGACTAAATGGGGACCCAGGCCCTCTCGCTCCAGAGTCACATCTCTCAACATTGCATCGAGCTCTCTGTACTACACGAATTTATGAACATTTCATTGACAAGTCTACATGTAGCCAACAGAAATGATTCCACAGTCAAGGGGATGAGAAAAGGCTTTGTGGGACAAGTAATATCTTAAGTTATTAGGAGGGATAGGAGACTCAAGGATAAGAAATGGGAGTGGAGCCCATTTCACGCTGAAAGAACAGAATGGCCAAAAGCTTTACATTAAGAAAGGAAAGAACTGACAACTCGAATATTTGAGTTGAAAAGAATGGTACATGGGAGAGAAATACATGATTCTAAGGACTAAGGAACCTAGACTTAATTCAGTACAGAAGGTAGGGGAGTGGTGTGGTGACCGATGTTATGTGCAGAAGGCAGGGGCTGGCATAATCACAGCCTTATATGGCAACTGGATATAAGGAGGCAAGGGAGTAATATGTTATATACAGAAGGAAGGGGGTGGTATGGTCACAGTTATCATATGCCAACTGGATATAAGGAGAATCGGACAGTAGAGACTAGGCCTCATCAGGAATATCTCAGGTAAAGTAGGACCAAAAGAAATGGACAATAAGGAACAGCTACATGGTATATCAGCTACCCAAAGTTCACAGGACCAGCGGGAAGAAGACTTAATATGCCATAAGCAGAAGGGGTCACACTGGGGAGAATCCTTGAAGACCTGACAGGGGGAGCCCATCAGGGGCCAAAAAGGATAAGGACAAAGGAACAGAAAGGCACTGAAAACAAACTGCCCCCCCCATCTGGCAAATGCTCAAAAATTTAACAAAGGAAACTTTATTACATCTACATATTTAGAGATATTATGGAGGCAAACTGACTGAATTTATAAACAAAATCAATGTAGAGGTGATTCTGAGGATTTACGTACAAATGACAAACAATCTTGCCATTGATAAGGGATGGAAAGTAGATTCAAAGCAAGAAAAAGCATGAATTCAGGTTTCTGGGTGGTGAGATTAAGGGTTATATAGTATGATATCCAGAAAAGATATCCCCAGGACTGGAGTTTGGGTAAAAAGAGGCAGAACTGAAGATACAGGTGTTACATGTCATAGTTTCCTAGCCTAGGTTTAAATTAGCTCAGGGTCTGAGGACGGAAATCAAGGTATCCCAGGCGACACTTTGTCCTGAAGACCAGTGTTCTGGGTCTGGCCACCAGCGATCCTGGTTTGTCTATCAAATGGCAAGGTATGTAATGGGGTCTGCTGCTCTCTCCCTTCTCTTCCAGATTTCAATGATTTCAGTTTCTTGCTTCTGTGGCTTTCTCTCTCTCTGTCTGAATTTCATTCTCTCAAAAAGAACTCCAGTAATAAGACTAAGACTCATCCTGAATGAGGTGGGTCACACCTTAACTGCAGGAGCCTCATCAAAAGGTCCTACTTACAACGGGTCCACGCCCACAGCAATGGATTCGATTCAAGAACATGCTTTTCCTGGGGTACACACTTCAAATCACCAAACACCCACAGGAGATTTCAAAAAAAGAGTATAAAAGAAGAAAAACGGACCAAGAAAATCAAAGAAACATCTCTGTTTTGGGGAACAGACAGAAGAGCCTAAGAGAGAGCCATCAGAGGGCTGGGATTGCACCCAAAGAATCAGGTACAACGCAGCAGTGCTCCCCAGCCTTCCTCACGTGGAAGTGCAAAAAGAGAACAATATCCACATGGCGTGATGGACAAGTGAAGCTGCTGAGAGCTGGAAGTTATTTGCCCAGGATTTAGGGAAATCATTACTCCATATATCAGTCAATCCACTTGCTGCACTGTTGGGAAAGATGGTTACACAGGCCAAAATGTTTACCACTCTCTCCTTCATCTGTTTCTCTTGACAGTCGCTAATCAGTTGAGTAGAATACTACTGGTGAGACAAAGAAAGAGCTCAGAAAACCATGAAACTTGATAACTAGAAAAATCAATGATGACTCTAAAACTCGGTGGAGAAAGTCAGATTTCAGGAGGTAAATATGGAAAGGATGACTAAAGAATCAATATTTTCACTAGTACTGTTATCCAAACTGGTTATAAGGAATATCCTAAATGGGATAATTTTTCTAGCAAAAATATTGTCTTTTTAAACTAAATTATAATTGTAATATGCTTTACTTTCTACCCTGTATTTTCTTCAGATTTATAGAAAGGTAGAATGAATAAAAATTATCTGAAAGTTTGCAACACTTACCCAGTGCGAGACTGACCAACTTTATCACAAATATCCAAAATAAGGCCCCAGTCCTCAGCTGTATTCATCTCACTAGTTGCTTTCTCTGCAAATTATGAAAAGAAATGACAGAAATGTTATAAAACAAATCTCTAAAAGATACATGCTCACATTCAAGTTTCCAAACGATAGCGTGATAAATTACCAACCACAAATTAGAAAAATTACCAGCAGTCTGTTTATGAGATGTTCAGGTTCATCTTTTTAAAAGGGAAAAAGGCCCCCAGAGAACTTCTTTTGTTGATCACCTGTGGCCTCTCCCTCTAAACCAACTCTGCAAATAAAATCACTATCCTCTCCAATGCGTGCAACGTAACTCCTAGGGGTGAGCCTGGCCCTGGCATCATGGTGTAGAAGAACTAGAAGGAAATACTAGAAATTGCTGAGCTATAATCAGGTAGCCCTGATCTTGATAGATTATACAGCTATATAGTAAATATACCTACTTTTGGATGTTTTATTCTATTTCACTTATCTATTTAATCTATCTCTGACAATACACTGCCTTAGTTAAATTACCTTTATTGTATGCCTTTAAAGTGGGTAGAATGCAATACTAGGGGTCAATAACAGGGTGAGGAAAGGTAAGGGGTATGGGATGTTTGGGTTTTTCTTTTTCATATCTCTTACTGGAGTAATGCAAATGTTCTAATATTAATCATGGTGATGAATGCGCAATCATGTGATGGTAACTGTGAACCACTGATTGTATACTTTGGATACATCGTATGGTGTATGAATATACTTCAATACAATTACACTTGGTATACATATATCCTTTTTTACTTTCTGGCATATTAGAGTAGACAGAGAGAAATACCTGAAATCCCTGAACAGTAACTCAGCTGCTTTGTGACTGTAAAAACCTTGTGACTGGCTCTCACATACAACCATTTTATCAGGTTTTTCAACTGTGAAGTCTTGTGATCACTAAAGACAACACCTAATGTTTATTAATGAAGGGCCTTGAGTTAGCCAAGAACTAACTTAGCCCAATTCAAAAGTTATCTTGATAACGGAAGCTGGATTTAACCAAAATGGTCCTTCCTGACATGCACAGTAGCTTAAACTTTAATTTATAAGTGACCTATACCTCAGTACAATACTAAAAATCATGCCCATCATCATATTAAGGCCGCCATTCTCTGCCATACATTCTGTGACTAAGAATATAATCAATCTGCGGACGTTCAATAATCAGATCACCTCTAATTATCTGAAGCCACTGTGCTCATTATCCTAAAACCTGTCCATCTTTTAGTATTTTAAAACTATCAGAATTATTGCAGTTCGGGGAGACAGATTTTTGAGCCGACAGACCATCTGATCTGTTTTGCAACTAGCAATAATCTCTTTCTCTCTCTGAAACACTGATGTCTCAGGAACTGGTCATTTAAGAACATCAGGCGGAGAATCTACTACCTTTGTCTGGTATCACTATTAAACAGGAAGGAACTGCTTGAATCAACTATTTCTAAACTCAAGAATCCAAGATCACCAAGAAAGAGCAGGAGGAAGAGGCTGGTAAACTGTAGTAAACAGAGCTGAACTGCACTCTCAATGGCAGTGGTTACCCTCGCCCAGCCATCCTTCTCACTGTAGGAAACAGTGGGGTTCCAACTCTGATGTAGATTGCTGGTGCCAGAAAGGAACATTAAAATGTGACTCCTTAAGATGGGGATGTGGGGAAGGGGTGTGGACTGATCATTGATCATGGTTTTTAGTTAGTGACTTCAAATTGCTGAGGACCCACTGTTTCAACTTGCCCCAGACAAAAAAGACAGAGGAGACCTGAAGACCATACGTTTCCCTAAGAGCTACTGAGGGCAGTTGAAGGTACCAAGTCAACAAGGCTCACCTGTGGGAAGCTGACAGAGTGGGGGATGGTGAAGTCCTGCTGCCCTTCCTGGTCCCTTGCTAATCCCCTCTCCAGAGCTATTTGGAGCTGAACAAGTGCTGTCTTTGAGGGTCCAGTGGCTATATTCCAGCTGGGAAAGATAAGACTTGAGAAACTCTTCTCCATGGCTGGGCTCCCAGAAGCTGGTCTCAAGGCAAAAGCAGCTTGAGACAGGAAAGCAGAGTAAGAAACAACTGAATCAGATCCTGCAAAGGAGCACCCAGGAGAAGGAAAAGGCCTGTTCCCTGTGAAGCAGAGGGGACATTCAATTTCCTATAAATAGGAGCTCCTAAGGCCAAGAGCAAGTGCAACCCAAGACAAGATGTAGACCCAGGAGACAAGGAGGACCCTGAACTTTGCATTTGCTTTGGGCTGACCTTCTTCGTAGGAGGGTCAAACTGTTGAAGAGCACTAGCCAATGCAAAGCAAAACTGCAAAGATTGTGAAAGGTGTTTTTGCTAAGGTTTGCTTGGTTTTATTAGCTCTTGACACTCAAGAAAATCTCTGCCTTATCACCAGCTGGATGTAAACTCAAGAAACAGATATCTCAGGGAATATATTTCAGAGTTAACACTTTAAAATACTAAAATATATATTGTGCAACAAAAGACAAGACAAACAAAGAAACAGGAAATGACGAAGGAAGAAGATAGAAATTCAGAAAGTACCAACAAAGAAGACTAGACAAACTAGAAAAAGCCTTTTTGAAAAAATGATCTTCCACATGCTCTAGGAGATAAAGGAAAATACAGAGAAAGAATTAAAGTATATCAGGAAAACAAGGATTGAATCATGTGAAACTCTCACTAAGGAGGTGGAAATGTTAAAAAGAAACCAAACAGAACTATCAGAATTGAAGACCACAAAAACTAAAATAAAAAACTCCCAAAAGGGTCCAAGAGCAGACAGGAGCTGGCAAAAGAAAGAATCAGTGAATTCAAAGATAAGACAACTGAAATGAGTCAAGCTGAGGAATAGAAAGAAAAAACAATGATAAAAAGTGAAAACAGCCTAAAAGGCCTGTGGGACATCATCAAGAGCACATCATGCATTATGGGAGTTCCAGAAGTTTGAGAAGAAAGAGAGAAAGGGCAGAAGGAATGTTCAAAAACATAATAACAAAAACTTTCCAAACATAGTAAAAGACTATGAATGTGCACATGCCAGAAGCCCAGAGAATAAGAAACACAATAAACTTGAAGAGAAACCACCAGATACTGATCATACTGGTTAAAAGCAAAGAACAAGGAGAGAATTCTTAAAGCTCCAAGAGAAAAGTAATATGTTACATACAAGGAAGTACCATTAGATTGAGTTAAATTTCCTATCAGAAACCATGGAGGAAAGAAAGCAGTGAGTTGAAATACTTAAAGTGCTAAGAGAAAAGAATTTTACATCTGGTGAGACTGCATTTCATAAATGAGGGAGGAAATTAAGATATTTCCAGATAAACAAAAGCTAAGGGAGTTCCTTACCTCTAACCCAGTCCTACAAGCAATGACAAAAGAAATTTTTTAGACAGAAAGGAAAGGATGCTAGACAGTGGATCAAAGCAGCATAAAAAAATAAAGGCCTCTGGCAAAGATAAACATATGGGTAAATATAAATTACAAAAATGTTATATAGGATATCTTTAAAATTTAACTCCACTTCTTACTTCCTACATGTGCTAAAACGCAAACAAAAAAAAAGTAAAGATAAATCTACGGTTGTGGACATACAATGTACAAAAGATAATTTGTAACAAGAGCAAAAAAAAAGAGAGGAGAGGTTTAGGAACACTGTATGTGAACACTGCTGAACTCAAGTTGGTATCTAATCTAACATGATTTTTATATAGCTAGAATGTTAAGTTTTAACCCATACTAACCACAAAGAAAATATATGGAAAATATATCCAGAAAGAAATGACAAGGGACTCATATGTCATAATACAAAAAAATCAAAAAAAATATGAAAGTAGGCATTAACAGAGACTTACAAAGTCTAATGATAAAATGGCAGAAGAAAGTCTTGAGCTATCTGTAGTTACTTTAAATGTAAATGGATTAAACTCTCCAGTCAAAAGGCAGAGATTGGCAGAATGGATGAAAAAGCATGATCCAACCACATGTTGCTTACAAAAGGCTCACCTTCTATTCAACGACATAAGTAGGTTGAATGTGAAAGGATGAGAAAAATATATATCATGCAGGTAGTAACTAAAATAAAGCTTGGGTAGTTATACTAAAATCAAAAAAAATACACTGACAAAGGGTTTAATTCAACAAGATATAACAATTATGAATAAGAACAGATCCCCAAGATACATGAAACAAATATTGACATATTTGAAGGGACAAACAGACAGTTCTATCTTAACAGTAGGAGACTTTAATATACCCCTTTCAATAATGGATAGAGCACCCAAACAAAAGATTAATGTGGAAATAGAATACCTGGCTGATACTCAGAACCAACTGGACCTAATATATTTACATAGAATACGTCATCTAAAAAGCAACAGAATATACAGTTTTCTGTAGTGATCTCTAGGTTAGACCATATCTCAGGTCACAAAATAAGTCTCAGTAAACTAAAAAATATTGAAATCATATAACGTATCTTCTCCTACCACAATGGAATGAAACTAGAAATCAGTAACAGAGGGAGAAATGGAAAATTCACAAATATGTGGAAATTTAAAAACATACTCTGAAACAATGAATACATTAAAAAGAAATTACAAGGGAAAGTAGGAAATACCTGAGGGGAATGAAAATCAAAGCACAACATACCAAAACCTATGGAGTACAGCAAAGGCAGTGCTGAGAAGGAAATATATAGTTCTAAATGCCTAAATAAAAAAGGAAGTAAGTTTTCAAATTAAAGACCTAACCTCAAAACTGGAGAAACAAGAAGAAAAAACTGAACCCAAAGCAAGCAGAAGGATGGCAGTAACAACGATTAGAGCAGAAATCAATGAAACAGAGAATTTAAAGAAAAACATCAGTAGACAGAATCAATCCACAGCTAACACTGTCCTCCACGGGGAAAGACTGAAAGCTTTCCCACTGAGATCAGGGACAAGACAAGCCCACTGTCACCACTGTCACCCAACACTGCACTACAAGTTCTAGCTAGGACAATTAGGCAAAAGAAATAAAAGACATCAAAATCAGAAAGGAAGCAGTAAAACTTACACTGTTTGCCGATGATATGATCCCATATCTAAAAAGTCCCAAAAAATCTACAACAAAGCTACTAAAAGCTAATAAGCAATTTCATCAAAGTGGCGAGACACAAGATTAACATGTAAAAATCAGTAGTGTATCTAAGCACTGGTGTTTTAGTCTGCCAAAGCTGCCAGAATGTACCAGAGATGGATTGGCTTTTAATAAAAGGGGATTTATTTAGATGTATCTTCAGAGGAAAGGCAGCTAACTTTCAACTGAGGTTCTTTCTTACACAGGAAGGCACAGGGTGATCTCTGCTGGCCTTCTCTCTGGGTTCCAACAACCTTCCCTGGGGCGATTCCTTTTTGCATCTCCTAAGGCTTGGGCTGAGATGCAAGTGCTGAGATGAAGTATACTAAGCTGCTTAGGCTGTGCTATGTGGAACTCATTTAAGCATCCAGTCAATTAAATCAAACATCATTCATTGCAGCAGGCACGCCTCCTAGCTGACTGCAGATGTAATCAGGGACAGATGAGCTTCACATGCCATTGGCTCATGTTCACAGCAATAGAGCTAGGTACCTTCAGCTGGCCAAGTTGACAACTGAACCTAACTACCACAACTGGTAATGAGCAATCCAAGGAGGAAATTAGGAAGAAAATTACGTTTACAATAGCAACTAACAGGATCAAAGATCTAGGCAAAAACTGAACCAAGAATGTCAAGGACCTGTATTAAAAAACCACAAAACATTGCTAAAAGAAACCAAAGAAGACCTAAATAAATGGAAGGACATTCTGTGTTCATGGACTGAAAGACCAAATATTGTAAGACATCAATTCTGCCCAAAGTGTTTTACAGATTTAATGCCCATCCCAATTAAAGTTCTAATAGCCTACTTTGCAGAATTGGAAAAGCCAATAATCAAATTTATTTGGAAGAGTAAGGGGCCCCAAATAAAAAAATCTTGAAAAAGCAGAATGAAATTGAAGGACTCTCATTATTGGACTTTAAAGCGTACGATAAAGCTACAGTGGTAAAAACAGCATGGAAATGGCATAAAGATAGACGTATAAACCAATGGAATAGAACTGACAGTTCAGAAAGAGACCTTCACATCAATTATATAGTCAACTGATTTTTGACAAGGTTGCCAAGTTCACACACCTAGGCCAGAGCAGTCTTTTCAACATATGGTGTTAGGAGAACTGGAAATCCATATCCAAAAGAATGAAAGATGACCCTTATCACACACCTTATACAAAAATTAACTCAAAATGGATCAAAGACCTAAATATAAAAGCAAGAGCCATAAAATTCCTAGAAGAAAAGGTTAAGAAACATCTTAACGATCATATATTAGGATGCGATTTATTAGATCTTACACCCAAAGTGTGAGCAATATGAGAAAAAATAAATGAGACCTCCTCAAAATAGAATACTTTTGTGCTTCAAAGAACTTTGTCAAGAGAGTGAAAAGGCAGCCTACCCAAAGGGAGAAAATATTTGGAAACCATATATCCAATAAGGGTTTACTATCCAGGATATATAGAGATCCTACAATTCAATGATAAAGAGATAAACAACCCAATTTAAATATGGGCAAAACACCCTGAATAGCCATTTTTCCAAAGAGATACAAATGGCTAAAGAGCACATGAAAAGATGTTCAGCACCACTAGCTACTAGGGAAATGCAAATCAAAACTACAAGATATCATTTCACATCTACTAGAATGGCCACTAATAAAAAAATAGTAACCTATAAGTATTGAACAGGATATGGAAAAATAGGAACACTTATTCATATTAGTGGAAATGTAGAAGACAGCCACTGTGGAAGAGTCTGGTAGTTCTTCAGGAAATGAAATACAGAACTGCCGTATGATCTAGCAATCCTGCTATTAGGTATATACTCAGAAGAACTGAAAGCAGGGAGGCAAATGGACATTTGCATACCAATATTCATAGCAGCATTATTCATAACTGCCAAGTGATGGAAGCAACCCAAGTGTCCGTCAACTGATGAACAGATAAACAAATGTAGTGTATACAAATGATGGACTATTATTCAGCCATAAACATGGATGAATCTTGAGGACACTATATTGAATGAAAAAGTTAGACACAAAAAGGCAAATATTGTATGAACTAAATATAATGAGCAAATTCATAGAGTTAATATCAAGAATATAGGTCATCAGAAGATAGAGTGAGGGCAGAATGGGGAGCTGATGCTTAATGTGTGCAGAATGTGTAAAGATTGATTGGAAATGTTTGGAAATGTATAGAGGTGATGGTAGTATATTATAGTGAGTGAAATTAACAGTGATGATATGTGCAAGAGATTGTGTTTAAAAGGGAAAGTTTGCGGTCATGTACGCCAACAGAAGGAAACCAAGAGGATATTATGAGACTGTATAACAAAGTGAACCCTCATGTAGACAGAGTGCGGTAAATAGTATAAATATAAGAATGTTCTTCTATGAATTAGAACAAACGTATGTTATTATTACAAGGTGTTAATAGGATGGTACATGGGTAAAAATATACCTAAAGCAAACTATGGGCTGTAGTGAATAGTGATATACGAACAGTCTTCCCAACAAATGCAAAAAAAAAAGTTATGCTGAGTGAAAAAAAACAGACACAAAGTACTACATATTGTTTGACTCCATTTATTTAAAATATATATATAAATAAATTTATAGAGATGGAATAAAAAAGTGTTTGCTCTAACAGAAATAGATTAGTAGTTCTGTATAGATAGAGAAGGATAGAGGAATTGAGAGGTAACTGCTACAGGGTATGGAGTTTTTCTTTTTGGACTAAAGAAAATGTTCTAAAATTGATTTCGATGATGAATGCACAACTCTGTGAATACACTAAAAGCCAATGACTGTATACTTTGGTTGGATCGTATGGTATGTGACTATGTCTCAATAAAACAGCTTAAAAAAAAGGTAGCACAGCTGTCAGTCATAGCAGGCTGTTCTTGTTCTGTGGACTGCTCCCCTAGAAGCTATGGCTGCCAATATCTCTCAACCTGTAGGAATTCTTTACAAAAAAGAACAAAGAAAACAGCACGGTACTGGCATAAATCCAGACATACAGACCAACGGAACTGAATTAAGCATTCAAAAATCATCCCTCACACTTACAGCCAACTGATTTTTGACAACGGGGTGAAGACTACTCAATTGGGAAAGAACAGTCTCTTCAGCAAATGGTGATGGGAAAACTGTATGTCCATATGCAAAAATATATAGTATACCTCACACTGTACACAAAAATCAACTTAAAATGGATCAAAGACCTAGATATAAGAACCAGGACTATCAAATCCATAGAAGAAAATGTAGCGAAGCATCTTCAAGGCCTTATGTTAAGCAATGGTTTCTCAGACTTTATACACAACACACAAGCAACAAAAGAAAAAGTAGAAAAATGGGACCTTACCAAAATTTAAAACTTTCATACATTAAAGAACTTTATCATGAAAATGAAACGACAACCTACACAACAGAAAAAAAATATTTGGAAACTATATATTTATATAAAAAAAATCCTACAATTCAACAACAAAAAGACAAACCACCTAATTAAAAATGAGCAAAAGACTTGAACAGACATTTCTCCAAAGAAGATATACAAATGATCAAAACACATGAAAAGAAGCACAAAATCATTAGTCAATAGGGAAATGCAAATCAAAACCACAATGAGATACCATTTCACAGTCACTAAAATGATTATTAAAAAAAAAAATAGAAAATTACAAATGTTGGAGAAAATGTGGAGAAACAGGAACATCATGTTGGTGGAAATGCAAAATGGTACAGCCACTGTGGAAGACAGTGTGGCAGTTTCTCAGAGAGTTAAATATAGAATTACCATATGACCTGTCACTCCTGCTTTAAGTACATACACAGAATTGAAAGAAAGGACTCAGATATTTGCACACCAATTTTCATAGCACTATTATTCACAATTACCAATAGATGGAAGCTACCCAAGTGTCCACCAACAGTAGAATGGATAAACAAAATATGGTATATACACACATAATGGGATATTATTCAGCCATAAAAAGAAATAAAGTCCTGATACATGCAAAAACATGGATGAATCTTAAAAGATATCATGTTGAGTGAAATAAGTCAGACCCAAAAGGACAAATACTGTATGATCTCACTGATATGAAATAATTAGAATAAGCAAACTAATAGAGTCAGAATCTAGAATACAGGGGATGGGGCATGAGAAGAGACTAAGAAGTCAAGACTTAAGTTGTTCAGAGTTTTTACTTAGAATGATGGAAAAGTTTTGGTGAGGGGTGGTGGTAACTGTAGCACAACACTGTGAACGTAATTTTACTAGAACTGAAATATACATTTTACTGTGATTTAAAGGAAAAATTTTGCATTGCATGTATGCTACTAGAATAAAATTTAAAACAAATTCATGGGACTATAAAAAAAACAGTGAATCCTAAGGTAAACAATGGGCTACAGTAAATAGTACAATTATTAAAAAGTACTCTAATCAATTGTAACAAATGTACCACACTAATTCAAGGTGTTAGCAATAGGTGGCATAGGAGAACCCTATATTTTATGCATGACTTTTCCGCAAACCCACAATCTCTCATATTAAAAAAAGGAGGGTGACTGCCCTATTACTACACAAATATTTTCCCCATTCACACTTCAGTCACTTTTTACTTTATAAGAAATACATTGATTTTTCTTTCTTAAACAACACTTATGTATGGATCTACTCCTATTGGGAATAAAACATTAAAATAAAAAATATTTTCATTATCAAATAGTTCTTAGTGAAGAAACATGGGTTAGGCACAGATCCTCTTGAAATGTTTCAGATCATATTAAGACAGTTTGTTTTGGAGAGAATTGTGAGGGGAGGTGTATTAGTTAAGGTTCTCTAGAGAAACAGAATCAACAGGGAACACTTGCAAATATAAAATTTATAAAAGTGTCTCACGTGACCACAGGAATGCAGAGTCCAAAATCCACAGGGCAGGCTGTGAAGCCCACGACTCCAATGGATGGCCTGGATGAACTCCACAGGAGAGGCTCACCAGCCAAAGCAGGAATGGAATCTGTCTCCTCTGAGTCCTCCTTAAAAGGCTTCCCATGATTAGATTTAGCATCACTAATTGCAGAAGACACTCTCCTTTGGCTGATTACAAATGAAATCAGATGTGGATGCAGCTGACGTGATCATGACCTAATCCTATGAAATGTCCTCATTGCAACAGACAGGCCAGCGCTTGACCAATCAGATAAACAGGTACCACAATTTGGCCAAGTTGACACGTGTCCCTAACCATGACAGTCCACCCCTTGTCAACTTGGCACCTATATATATATATCGCCTTAAACCATACTTAATTTCCAAATGAAAACAAATAAGCACACAGTTTTTCTTTTACCTGACAATACTCAACTGTCCTGCATATAACTGGAAATACATTACATCTCTCCAGAATAGGGTGCAAATCCCTGGGCAACATTCATTCTTAAACTTGATATCTTACAACTTAAATAGTATAACATGAACAAAACAGCATTACAGTCCTTGTTTCTGTAACTGATCACGTAGTCGAAGTTCATATTTATTACTACCTTCTTCCACTACCCATTCCATGTTCCCTTTCCCCTCAGCAAGCACTTCAGCTGGCCGTGGTTCTTTGCCTGGTGGGGTGACCCAAACCTTCATTCCTGAAGTTTCAGAGCCATTACTAGTCCTGCCTGGATTGGGTTGTTGCAGTTTTCCATTGATTTTAATCACAGGGCATGGTAGTACTGATAGACGCCCTAGGGGATCTCCTATATTCCAAGAAAACTCTTCTTTACCTCCATTATGTAGTTGCAGTCCTACTTCCTTCTGATAGTCAGGGTCAATTACCCCAGACAATAATGTAATCCCCTTCTTGGCTTGTTGATCCAGAGGTATAAGTAGCCCAAAGTGACCAGGTGGCAATCTTAACTTCCAGTTCAGTGGTATCACTGTTGTTTCTCCTGGAGGAAGCACACCCTGTTTTGGAACTAAAACCTGTAGACCAGCATAACTCAGGGTAGCAGGGACAGGAAGCAAAAATTTTCCTAGTGGATCACTAGGAGTAATAGTGAGTGGTACTACGCCCATTTCCACCCCTTGGTTCCTGGACCCATGGATCCTGGCTATGGGAGAAATAGACCATACAGCGGACCATACACCATACACCATACACCATAGACCATAGACCATACACCATACAGCGGACACTGATTCAGAGCATACACAGCTTCCTGGAGAACATTACCCCAGCCTTTCAAGTTTTTGCCACCTAGTTGGCACTGTAATTGAGTTTTCAAAAGGCCATTCCACTGTTCTATCAATCCAGCTGCTTCTGGATGATGGGGAACATGGTAAGACCAGTGAATTCCATGAGCATGCGCCCATTTCCGCACTTCATTTGCTGTGAAGTGTGTTCCTTGATCCGAAGCAGTGCTATGTGAAATACCATGACAATGGATAAGGCATTCTGTAAGCCCACGGATGGTAGTTTTGGCAGAAGCATTGCGTGCAGGGAAAGCAAACCCATATCCAGAGTATGTGTCTGTTCCAGTTAGAACAAATTGCTGCCCCTTCCATGAAGGGAGTGGTCCAATGTAGTCAACCTGCCACCATGTAGCTGGCTGGTCACCTCGGGGAATGGTGCCATATCGGGGGCTGAGTGTCGGTCTCTGCTGCTGGCAGATTGACCACTCAGCAGTGGCTGTAGCCAGGTCAGCCTTGGTGAGTGGAAATCCATGTTGCTCAGTATGTCTATGCCAATTATACATTCCGGAACTGGGGAAATAACTATAGGATGAGTCCGGGGGCCCACTGGACCCACTGTGAGACGGACCTGAGCTAAAACTCCATTGATCACCTGGCCTCCATAAGCCCCCACTCTGACTGGTGGTCCAGAGTAACGTTTTGGGTCTCCTGGAATTAATGTCACTTCTGAACCAGTGTCTAAAAATCCCCGAAATATCTGATCATTTCCTTTTCCCCAATGCACAGTTACCCTGGTAAAAGGCCGTCGGTCTCCTTGGGGAAGACTTAGAGGAAGATTAACAGTATAAATTTGTGGCAGTGTAACAGGTTTCTCCCCCATAGGGACCTGGCCTCCCCTTCATTCAAGGGGCTCAGGGTCTGTAAACTGTTTCAAGTCTGGAAATTGATTAAGGGGCCGTGACTCTGTGTTTTTGTAATTCAGGTTAGACTTCTGTTCCCTTGACCTAGAACTCTTTTGTTTATACAGCTCCAACAAGAATTTAGTAGACTGCCCTTCTATTGTATTTCTAGGTGCCCCATGATTTACTAGCCAATGCCACAAATCTCTGCGTGTCATATAATTCTGATGCCTCCTTTGAGTTTGCTGTCTATTATAATAACCATGTCTACCTTGTCTTTGGTGATTAAGTGCTGCCACCTGGCTTCTGCCAACTCGGGATCCTGTCATCCCCATTGTGTTTAAGGATTCCAGCTCAGTGACAGCAGTTCTTACAGTAATATCTGACCTACAGAGAAGTGCAACCACAGAGCTCTTGAGGGATGATGGTGCTAGTCTCACAAATTTATTTCTCACTGTTCTGGTAAAAGGTGCATCCTCTGGACATTCCTGGGGTGTAAGAGCAGGCTTTGCATGATAAATCCACTCTAACATTTCAATCTCTCTAAGCCTCTGGATCCCCTCATCTACATTATACCAGGGCAGTTCTGGCATTTCAACCTCAGGTAATGTTGGCCACCTTTTGATCCAGGTTTCAACCAACCACCCAAACAAACTGTTAACACCTTTTCTAACCACTCGAGCTATAACAATGAATGCAGAATCTCTGCTTAGTGGGCCCATATCAATAAATTCAGCCTGATTCAGCCTTATATTCCTCCCACCATTATCCCACACTCTTAAAATCCATTGCCACACATATTCCCCTGATTTCTGTCTATATAAATTGGAAAACTCACACAGTTCTTTTGGAGTATAACGTACCTCCTCATGTGTGACACTTTGTACCTCACCTTTAGGGGCCTGTTGGGACTTTAGTCTAGTTATAGGTCTAGAAGAAATGAGGGGTGGTGGGGGTGGGTCATGAAAAGAATTAGAAATATCTTCCAAGCCATTTGCTTCAGGGCCTTCATTTGCAGTTTCATCTGGTGAAACAGGATTAATCACTCTAGGGCTAATCCCTTCAGGAGGAGGCTGGGTGGCCAATTCCTCAAGGCAGGCTGGAGGTGGGGCGGCTATGTCCTCAGGGCAGACTATTACAGGGTTATCTAGAGAAGACTCAGCATGGCCTAGGGTTTCAACCTCACCCCCAACATCATTATCAATCCATATGTCACCATCCCATTTTTCAGGGTCCCACTCCTTTCCAACCAATCAATGCCCTCACTTTAACGGCAGATACCATGCAAGACTGAGATTTCAGTTTACGTTGTAAAGTTGCTACTCTAACAATAACATTCTGAGTCTGATTTTCAGAGATCTCAAGTCTACGGCTACAGGAAATAAGATTTTCCTTCAGGATACTCATAGAAACGTCTACATCTGTCAGACAGTGCTTAAGCTTCTCGTTTGAAGCCTTAAGCCCATTCCTTTCACCCCTTAATGTAGTCAATGTATCTAACAACAACCACCAACATCTCTATAACTCTTATTTCTACAAAACTCTGTAAAGATGTCAAAAACATTATCCCCCAGAGTCTGGCTTTGTACAAGCAAAGCATTAGGAGAATCGAATGATGATATTTTGACTATCTCCTTTGCCAACTCACTCCATGGATTGGGAGTGTCATTCTGATTATGGGAATCAGAGTCCTTAGTGTCTCTGAGTCCAGTCAGAGTAGAAAACCATTCATAAAAACCCATTTTTAAGATTCTGTTTCTTAAGAACCACTCCTGGTACCAAGATGTATTAGTTAGGGTTCTCTAGAGAAACAGAATCAACAGGGAACACTTGCAAATATAAAATTTATAAAAGTGTCTCACGTGACCGCAGGAATGCAGAGTCCAAAATCCACAGGGCAGGCTGCGAAGCCCACGACTCCAATGGATGGCCTGGATGAACTCCACAGGAGAGGCTCACCAGCCAAAGCAGGAATGGAATCTGTCTCCTCTGAGTCCTCCTTAAAAGGCTTCCCATGATTAGATTTAGCAACACTAATTGCAGAAGACACTCCCCTTTGGCTGATTACAAATGAAATCAGATGTGGATGCAGCTGACGTGATCATGACCTAATCCTATGAAATGTCCTCATTGCAACAGACAGGCCAGCGCTTGACCAATCAGATAAACAGGTACCACAATTTGGCCAAGTTGACATGTGTCCCTAACCATGACAGGAGGGATGGAAGGAAATGAAAGAAAGAAAATCAAACTTTGAATATTTTTTATTTAATCAAAATTTGGCAAATTAAAAGCATCAAAAGAGGTATGGGAAATTGAACAAAATCATCTAATTTAGTTTAATTTTTTATTTACCACTGAACTGTAATCCAGTAGGCTTGATTCTTGAAGATGTCTGTATAACTAAATACATTTTACAATGTGACCATGTGATTGTGAAAACCCTGTGACTGATATTCCCTTTATCCAGTGTATGGAAAGATGAGTATGAAAATAGCGACAAAAAATAAATAAATAATAGGGGGGTAAGGGATATGGGATGTTTTGGGTATTCTTTTTCACTTTTGCCTTTATTCTTATTTTTATTGTTTATGGAGTAATAAAAATGTTCAAAAATCAACTGAGATTATCCTATAGCGAACACAACTATATGGTGATACTGTGAACCACTGGATTGTATACTTTGAATGATTATATCGTATGTGAATATATCTCAAGAAAATGGCATTTCAAAAAAATAAAGGATAATTTAAAACACAAACACAAAAGGATGATGAAAACATGACAGGAAATATCAGCAATAATATCTTGAAAGCTGTATAGTGACCAGCTAAGAAGACCTATTGAGACATGGGTCCCAAAAACAAAGGGATTAAGCAACTGTGTGAATGCTGAGACCCACAGTGCAGAAAGCAGCTGCTTCCAAGACCAGCCCCTGGCTGGAGTCTGGGAACTCGGATTTGGAGAGGGGTTTCCACCACTCCCAGAACTGATCAGAGTGGTTCACTGTGCCTCAACTATTTGCACAAATGATATGGCTTAGGCTGAACACCTGCTTTCCTCCTGGGAGTCTAGAATTTGGACATGACACAGGCAGAACTAATGATCTTCCCTGGCTGGCACATGTGTTCTCACCTGTTGTTGCTAGGGGAATTAATAACATTTTGTGCAAGTCCACGGACAGTACTGGAAGCTCTAGCTGGTCTTCCCTGGACTTCACTCCATTCCCCTTTCACATGGTGCTTTGCATCCTTTCACTAGAATAAGTCATAGCCATATGTACAACCATACATTGAGTCATGTGAGTCCTCCAAGCAAATCATCAAACCCAGAGATTATCTTGGGAGTCCCCCAACACCTGATCTTCCAGAAATCAGCATATCCCAACATCCTTACTCCCTGTGGTTGTTAGATTCAGTTGTCAACTTGGTCAGGTGAAGGCACCTAGTTCTGTTGCTGTGGACATGAGCCAATGGTAAGTGAACCTCTTCTGTTGCTGATTACATCGGCTGTCCGCTAGGAGGCGTGCCTGCTGCAATGAATAATGTTTGACTTAATTGGCTGGTGCTTAAATGAGAGACTCAATGTAGCACAGCCCAAGCAGCTCAGCATACCTCATCTCAGCACTCAGAGCTCAGCTCAGGCCTTTGGAGATGCAGAAAGGAATCACCCCGGGAAAGTTGTTGGAACCCAGAGGCCTGGAGAGAAGGCCAGCAGAGACCATCCTGTGCCTTCCCACATAAGAAAGAACCTCAGTGGAAAGTTAGCTGCTTTTCCTCTGAAGAACTAACGAAATAAATTCCCTTTTATTTAAAGCCAACCCATGTCGGTGTGTTGCATTCCGGCAACTAGCAAACTAGAACACTCCCAACCCCATTCAGATCCTCACCCTCAGGTGGAAGATTAGAAGACTCCACTCTGGTTAACTCCAGACCAGCACAAGATGAAAGACATGATGCTCAAGACAATGATATGGGGAGAACGTGGAGAGAGTTAACAGTAAGCAGAGCACCACAGCAACCTACGACAAAACTCAGGGTCAGCCAGGTCCAACCACAAGATCAGAGCTTCCGATCTGCTTTTGTATATTCCCAATAGTAGTCAAGGATATTCAGCAATCTGAGAAAATCTTCTAACATGGAAGATAAAGGAAAACAAAGCAAACAGAAAACAGAAGAAAGTAACTATGAACAAAACAGAGCCTCTGCAGGAGGGAAAACTTCAAAAACACCAACGTGAATATCATCCTAGACAACAGTTCAAAGGGAAGGATGACCAGTATCGCCTGTCCTTTCACCCAAAGAACAGACACTGGTGTGATAATGTCACCAAGATCTTCACTAACATTCTACATTTTTTTAACCTGAGATGGACTAGGGGGTGAAGGGGGTAAGCCATACCAAGATTCTAATCTGTAAAGGTTGGTTCCTGATGATACAATAATGAAATTCTTGCTCGCCCACTCCCATCAGTGCCCTTCTGCCTGGATCAACAGATTCCCCATTCTGATATTACTACTAAAAGCTGGAGGTAGGTCATGGCCAGTTTAAAGCAGGAAATGGAAAGCGGTCAACTCTATCCCAATATATTGCAGGCTTACAGTACCTGATCCACATCACAGCCCTAAAGGATAGAGCCTTGCTGACCAGTCAGTCATGGCCGCTGAAGAGTGAGGGTCTAAACAGGCAGCCGCAGATGATAGCCAAAATGGTGGTAGGTGGGGCTACCTCTGCCTAGCCACTCTACAATCTCCTAATATGGAAGAGAACAAAAGCAGGTTATTCACATTCATTTCATGTGGGAGAATACAAACATAAAAATATTTGAGATCTTGGTAGGATATTATAAAATTTGGAGAAATTTATTTGTAGGAAATTATAAAATTTGGGCATATATTCAACACAATGGAATGAACTTCAACTCTGTGTCAAGCCCTGTCCAAAACAGCTTACAATCTAAAAGAGAAGATGAAACCAGCAGATAGAGGCCTAAATATAAGACAGAAAAGGTCTAACAGAAACAATGAAAAGCCCTAAGCAAGATGAAAGATAGGTAATGAATCTGTGGGGGACAGAAGTATCAGGAAAATCCTCTTGACATGTTTTAAAACTAAGACATAAGAGAACAGGATTAATAATGAGCTACTCTACTGTTTCTATTTAAATTAATAAAGTCAAGAGTAAGCTTATGAAAAACAGAAAGAAATATAATGAAGCTAGGCTTGCGGAAACATAAGACTACTGTATCAAAGATTGACATAATAGCATAAAATCATACCAAATCCTAAAATATCCAGTGTCTGTATTAATTCAAGAACTAAAATATCCAGTGAGATTTCTGTATTAATTCAAGAAGTATCAAAGAGCCAAAAAAAAAAAGGATCTTGCACAAGGGAATAATCTTATAAAAACCAGACTTTGAGGAAAAGTTAATTTATTGACAACATGTAAGAATGGTTTGGAAGAAGGAAAGGAAGAAAACATAACTAAAAACAAACACAACTCTGGAAACTAAATGGATTACTTAGAAAGCAGATGTTGAACATTGTCCAATTTTATTCTGGCTGGGGGTACATCAAGAGGTAAAATAACTCAAATTAGAAACCAATATGTAAAGCAAACCCAAGAAGAGGAGCTGCTCTGAATGAGGAATCCCAGAGCCCTTCCCCATAAGCCCCAAGCCTTTGGAAATTCAAGATTAAGTTGAGGGAGTCATCTTAAACAATACCCCTAATCTACTATTTACTTCACTTTAAAAAAGAAAAGCAAATTATTACTTTGATTTGCATTTAAATAATTAATTCATCATCCTTACTGACTGGAAGACTCCCTGTCATTTTTTTTTAAATACCACAGTGTATTTTTTAAGATTTAAAACAAATTTTAAAACCTATCACCTTATTTAAAAATATAATAGCTCAAATTACTAAAATTAACAATTAACTAAAAATTCCAGGCCTCAATCTGAGCAAGCATAAATTATCTATTATCACAATTAGGTATGGTCTTAAAGTTCCTGAATTACTTACAGATCCAGGAGTATCAAGGAGAGTCATTAACAGCTATTAGGTAGAACACTTATGAACTACTTTCCTTACGTTCTAATAATACACAAATAAGATTAGCACCTGACACGCGTACATACATATCAGAGATGCAACCCATTTTAGAAATCTAAAATTTTCCACATCATTTATCAATGCTGCCTCAAGATCAACAAAAGTAGTAGCAGTGTTCTTTTCAGTTATAAAACAACAAATATTTATAAAATCTGAAGAATATAAACTGTTGGGGATTCAATCACTCCCCAACCAGAAGGTCCCAACAACTGGTCCTGTAGGTGTGAATCCATTTGTAAATAGGATCTTTGCAGATGTTAGGTGAAGTATGCCCAAACTCAAGGAGGGTGGGCCATAAGGGAAAACGGAGATGGAAGAAGACAAGGGGAACAGCCAGAAGTTGGAAGTCAAAGGAATCTGGAAGAGAAAGAACATGACAGCGGCCATGTGCATTGATTGCCATGTGACAGAAAAGCCAAAGACTAAGAATCACTGGCAGTCAGCCCAAAAATGCACAGTTTTCTGGGAGAAAGCATCGCCTTGATGATGCCTTGATTTTGGACTCAAAATCGAGAGCCAGTTAATTCCCTTTGTTCAAGCCAAGCCATCCTATGGTATGACTAGCTACAGTTTAACATAGCTCTGTGAATAGCAAATGAAATCAATACCATCTACTTTCAAGAGAATAGCAAAGTTCTTCAAATAGGGAAAAGCAACAAACAAGAATACCCAAATTGAAAACTTCATAATGATCTCATTTTATCCTCAGATTATCCTTACACCAATTCTCAAAATGAGAAGACTGAGTAATATGCACAGCAGTAGCCAGCAAATCACCTCATTTGAATTTCACTGGATTTGAGAATATCTCCCTGATATGTAGCTACTTTTCATTTTCTCAAGATTCACGCCTGTAAAAGCTTGGAGGAGGTGAGAAATGCTGACAGGATGACTGGCTCTCATGCTCCTCTGCAGGGAAAGGACTGCCATTCAGTCATCTTGGCGACACGACAGTTCACAAAAAATGGCCAAACGGAAAGGCAAGTCCTAAAGCGATTATGCTTTTTTTTCTGACTTTATGGGAATAGATTCTTCAAAAACGTCTCATCAAGTATCTAGGAATGAATTTAACTAGGGATATAAAGGACTCGTACACAGAAAACTACATATCATTGCTAAAAGAAATCAAAGAAGATCTAAATAGGTGGAAAGACATTCCCTGCTCATGGATAGGAAGGTTAAATCTAGTTAAGATATCAATTCTACCCAAACTGATCTACAGATTCAAAGCAATACCAATGAAAATTCCAAAAGACTTGGAAAAGCTAGTTACAAAATTCATCTGGAAGGAAAAAGAAACCCAAATAGCTAAAAGCATCCTAAAAAAGAACAAAGTGGGAGGATTAACACTTCCTTGTTTTAAAACGTATTATAAAGTCACAGTGGTCAAAACAGCATGGCACTGGCACAAAGACAGAAGCATTGACCAACGGAATTGAATAGGAGAGTGCACAAATAGACCACCAAATCTACGGTCAACTGATCTCTGACAAGGCCCCCAAATACACTGAAATAGGACAAAACACTCTTTTCTATAAATGGGCATGGGAGAAATGGGTATCAATAGCCAAAAGAATGAAAGTGGACCCCTATCTTACACCCTATACAAAAATTAACTAAAAGTGGATCAAACACCTAAACATAAGATCTAGCACCATAAAGGTCCTGGAAAAAATTTAGGAAAACATCTTCAAGACCTAGCAATAGGAAGTAGCTTCCTAAACTTTATACCCAGAGCAGAAGCAACAAAAGACAAAAAAGATAAATGGGAACTCCTCAAAATCAAATGCTTTTGTACCCCAAAAGACTCTGTCAAAATGGTGAAGAGGTAGCCAACTCAAGGGGAGAAAATATTTGGAAATCACACATTGGATAAAGGCTTGATATCCTTTACATTCTTGATAAAGAAATCATACAACTCAGCAACAAAAGAACCAACAACCCAATTATAAAATAGGTTAAAGATATAGGCATTTTTCTGAAGAGCAAATACAGCTAAAAAGCATATGAAGAGATGCTCATTTTCATTACTATATGAGAAATGCAGATTAAGACTACAACAAGATACTACTTCAAACCTATAAGAATGGCTGCAATTAAATAAACAGGAAACTACAAACGTTGGAGAGGATGTGGAGAAATTGGGACACTTATGTGCTGCTGGTCTGAATGAATAATGGTACAGGTGCTATGGAAGACAGTTTCGCAGTTCCTTAGGAAACTAATTAAGTTGCTCTATGATCCAACTAATACCACTACTCACTATATACCCAGAAGAGCTGAAAGCAGTGACACAAACAGACATTTGCACACTAACGTTCATAGCAGCATTATTCACAATCGCCAAAAGGTGGAAATAATCCAAGTACCATTAACAAACAAGTGGATTAACAAAATATGGTATAGACACATGATGGAATATTATACAGCAGTAAAACAAAATGTTATCCTCAAGCACTTAACAAGATAGATGAGCCTTGAGGACATAATGCTGAATGAAATAAGCCAGACACAAAAGGATAGATACGGTACGATTCCACTTTTATGACCATGGTAAAAGTAAAATCAGAGGCTTATAATACAGAATATAGGGGACCTAGAGATACAAGGGAGCTAGAGATGGTGAATGGTTAGCTAATGAGGTTGAACTTAAATGTAAGGGAATAGATGGAAGTGAAGATGGTCCACTGGTGGGTCTACAAGTAATATTACCAAATTAAAGGTGAACATGATTGAAAGGGGTTAAATAGACCCATGTGCCCCACTGATTAACACTACAAATGTAAATAAATTCTTGCATGAAGTGCTGCTAAGGTATGAATCTTGTACAAAGAGTGTATAAGTTCGGGGCGTAGGGGGAAAAACTGCTATTACATGCTATGCATTATCTGTAATAGGAAAACATCAATGGTACCACAGCAACACCAGGAGTAAATAATGAGGGAGAGACAAGAGTTAAGGGGAGGTTTGGATTTTCTATTTGGTGAGGGTGTGTTTACTGGTTATCTTTCTCTTGGGAACAATTAAATTATCTAAAATTGAGCATACTGATAGACTGTTAACTTTGGACTTAAACATGATGCCCAATTAATCAAGGTGGCTGTAGGAGGCACTGACTGAGAAATAGACTGGCGAATGCTGGTGTATACTTATGGTTGAATATTGTGCTGCTACAAAAAGGAATGAAGTTGTGAGGCATGCAACATTGTGAATGAACCTGTGGGATATTTGATGAGACAAAATAAGCCAGAAACAAATGAGCAAATATGATATGGTCTTATTTAGAAAATACTTATAAGAAAACAGGGGTCTAGACTGTAAGTTCTTATAGTAGTCATATTTAATACAGAGAAATAATTGTTATTTCTGGAGTTTGAGAGGCTCTAAAAACCTGGTATTAAGAGATACAATGAAGCCAATCAGGTCAGGACTAAGGTAATTCAGAACACATGGGTAGGGAAGCCATTGTATTTTAGAACCTCATCTACCATTTGAGACCAAAAGAAGAAAAGTTTATTCTAGCCAGAACCTTAACTTTCTGTAACGCACAATTTAAATTCAACCTGTCTGGAGAGACCATTTAAACAATCCAAACACAGGGAGCTCAGAATAAGAATGAGGGCCTGTAATCCTGAATGGTAAATATGCCAGGATAAATCCCAGAGTATAGTAAGCAGATAATCAAAAAGCACTGGTGAGTCCAGAGCCTGCCCATGCCAAAAAATAAATAAATAAAGTATTGGCAAAATCCCTTGTGGGATGGGAGAAAATAATGGAATCATTAAACTTCACCACTAGGGAAACACCTAATACTCCATTAAACATTAGGGACACCCAACCCTTGATCCTCAGGCTTGCTCTTGTGAAGCTTATGTATGTAGTAGAGAAGCTTAGCCTACCCACAGGTAAGCCTTACTTCCAGAGGACCTCTTTTGTTGCTCAGATGTGGCCTCTCTCTCTAAGCCCAACTCTGCAAGTGAAATCACTGCTCTCCCTCCTAGTGGGGCTTTACATCCAGGGGTGAAAGTCTCCCTGACAGCATGGGAGGGATGAGCCTGGCCCTGGCACCATGGGATCAACAATGCCATCCCAACCAAAACAGGGAAAAGAAGTGGAACAAATAAGGAATCAGTGGCTGAGAGAGTTCAAATAGAGTTGAGAGGCTACTCTGCAGGTCACTCTTACACAGCTTCTAGACACTGTTACCTATCATAACTTGCCAAACCCCAACCACACCATTCTAGCTAACCCTACAGAACACCTAGGGCATTATATAAGATTCTACAAAGGTTCCACGAACTAGGGTAATTTTCCAGAAACCTACAACCTCAAGATGGGTCCTAAGTCCTGAAATGCAGAGAGGCCAGCTTCTCTAGTACAACAATTAGTTCCCATCCCATATTATGGACAGCCTTACCAACATGAAAAAGTTAGAATGGGCATAGCCTAAATACCCCTAAAGATGGGAGAAAGATCAAAGGTGATGGTGGAGTTATACAGAGAAGGTAGGGTTTAACAAATGAGTATGACTGCTGGATCATTAAATTGGTATTTCTTTTAGACTCCAGTATCTAAAAGCAGCTCGATGTAAAAGCCTAAAATTGTGGAATTACAACCCATACCAAACTGTGAAATCTGTCCTACAACTAATTGTTGCAATGTGCTTTGAAATTTATTGCTTTTTTTGTATATATGTCATTTTTCACAAAAAAGAAAAAAAGTGATGATTTAAAAAAAAAGAAATACCACAAAAAAAGTCTCATCAAATTTCCTGATTATTGGAAACTGTAACTGTTACAAAGAACAGCAATCTGAAACTGCTAACCAGAAAGGGAAGAGCACATAACAGAAATGACAGCCTAAAAAAAGCATTACCACGAACAATTCAGAATTTTCCAATTTCTCTCCTCAGCATTTTGTAATGCCTGTTGTTGCTGTTTTATTAGAGCATTTGTAAGTTTACAGAAATATTATGCAGAAAATACAGTTCCTACATACAACACACATTATTAACATGTTACATTAGTGTGGTGTATTTCTTACAATTAATGAAAGAATATCATTATCATTGTACTATTACAATTATGTTACGTCCACGATTTACATTAAGATTCCTTTCTGTGTTGTACAATTCTAAGGGTTTTTTTAATTTTATTTTTATTCTCATAACATACATACAACCTAAAATCTTAACTCCTAGGATCCATAAGACACCAAATCTATTTCTAACTATTATTTTATAAGGAGCTAAAATGTATCCATTGCTTACTATATGCAGGCACTGCATAAGTGCTTCACATACATCATCTCTTTAATAACTCTAATGAGGACTGATAAAAAGAAGGACATTAGGCCAGAGGAGCCACACCTGAAAAAGCACAGTGGTGCAAACCCAGTGAGCTAAAGTGGTGGAAGGTGAGGTAAGAGAGGTAAAAAGAGCCACACACTAAAAAGTTCAAATTAACGTGAAAACTGCAGAGATTTGCTGAAATATTTTAACCAGAACAGCCATAGGATTACATTTACATTACAGAAACGCCACAGTCAGCAGCCTGGAAAGCGACACACTGGAGGCGGGGGAAATGTACTAATCAAAGAGAGTGAGAAGAGAACTGTCTTAGAAGCTACAGTGAGAACATCAAGGGTGGGAGGGGTGGAGGGAGGGGGGGAAAGATGCAAGGACTAGTAGGAAGATGAAACATGCAGGTTATAGCGACATCAGAATCCTTCAGAGCCAGGCACAAAGGAAACACAATACATTTGTCGTTTGGAACCTCAAAAATTACAACTAGAGGAATCGAGATGATTCCCAGGTTCTTGGCCTGTGTGACTAGGTAAACTGAGGTCCTAGTTATCTAAATACAAGGATTAAATTACTGCAAGAAATACCATGTTCAAAACAGCATCATTTATGTAATAAATATTTACTGAAAGTTTATGTGTGCTAGACACTGATCTACATGCTGGGGACACAGCAATGAACAAATCAAATAAAAATTCCTGTTCTTATACAGCTCACATTCTAGTAACATGTGTAGACATCTTTTTAAAGGAGAAAGCTACTGCCAGTGTTTCACCTCTTTATATGAAATGCTATGTTACATAAATCAGTTAGTGTATTTCTGAGTCACAGTTTCAGTGTATAAATAAGGCTGAGAATAACTAATCTTCAAGATACAAACACTAAGTGATTAATAACTATATTAAATGAGTTACTGGGAGTACTTTAATATCACTGACATACTCAATGGTGGACAAAATGAGAAGGAATATTGTTAAAAGTATTCTAATTGCTGTATTCTTTATGCTAAACTAGGAGATTTTACTGTTTCACTCTGTGCAAGGATTTTGTACTGGAAGTTTCTAAAAGTTCATCGTAGACTAACTTCTCAAGCTATTTCAACACATGGATTGTGATGAGAGAACTGATCCTAATACCAAAACCTGACAAATTTTAAAAAGCTTTTCGGGAGCAAAACAGTCCCTACACTCAAGAAGTATCTAGTAGGCTCAACTGACACATTCTCCATTCAACAAACACTAAGTAAACACCTCTCAAACTAATTAATGAACATAAGACTGCATATAAATAATGCTAAACAACAAAAGGTATTGCCAGATGTTAGAAAAGGGTGGAAATAACGTGAGCCACGCCTGTGGTTCTCAACTGAGGGCTATTTTGTCCTCCCAGGTGACAAATAGCAGTATCTGGAGACTTTTTTTTTTCCTATCATGACTGGAGGTGGGAGTGGGAGTGGGGGGGTACTATTGGCATCTAGTGGATAGAAACCAAGGATGCTGCTAAACAACCTATACTGAACAGGCCACGCTCCCTCAAAAAAAGAATTATCTGGTCCAAAATGTCAACAGTGTCACTGTTGAGAAACTCCAGGCTGGAAAAACCAGGAAATGATTCAGGTATACCAAGCTGGATTCTGAGTTAGCCTTAAAACATAAGGATATGAAGGTAGAAGAAATAATAGAAGCAGAAAGCATAAAGGCAAGAAGGAGCCTGCATTTGAACAGGGTGGTGCAGATTAGGAACGATTTTAATGTTAAGAAATTTATCTGAAGCCAAAGGGAACATGCACTCAAGAAGTCAGTAGGACAAAAAAGTGACTGGGTAGCTGACAGCTAGATTATGTAGACTCTCGAAAACTAGATAAAGGAGCTGGAAAAAGATGAGGCAGATATTAAGAAACTATTTTGCTTTGATTGTTTGCCCTGGAGAGTAATGTAATAAGTTGTAAACTGTCTGAAAACAGCAACCATATGTCTTGTTCATCACTCTTATGTCACTGAGCACTGTTTCCTGCAAACAGTGTGTGCTAAGGGCTTGGTAAGTTAAATCCAATTTTCCAGTTAATTATTTATTAAGTATATTGCTGATCCCTAAACTTCCATCCACTCCTAAGATGCAGGACATCCATTTAACCTGGAACAAAGAAGTTATCATATATTAAGTGCCTACTATCAAGGTACTGTTAACAGGCACCCTATACATATCATTTCGTTTAATCACAGAACAAAATAATGGGTTTTTTCTCATTTAAAGATGAGAATACTGGCGCTCAAAGAGCTTAAGTAACTTGCCCATGAATTAATCCTAAATCGTGAAGTGCTGGTGACAGGATTGAACCCTTTCTGAGCGTTACGGCAAACCTCTCAGTCTCTGTAACAGGCTGTGTCAACTCAACCCCCACCTTCCATAGTCAAAGCAGGCAAAGATATTAAGCTTCTTTACTATGGTAATTCTTAAATTCTGTCCTATGGGAACAGGACACGGTACTTGGCTTGCTTTCATTCCACACTTGTGTAGCAAGGTAGGTCCCAAACGCATTCCGATCACCCCAAAATTCTCTCGGAAACTCAAACTCCCAGGATTACTAGCTGCGCTGCTCCGACCCGCACCCAGTATCAGTAATTCAGAAAACCACGAGCCATGAGCAATGAAACGCCTCGGCTGTTCCAAGGTCCTCTGCCACGCTCAGTCCGCCGAGTCCACAGACCTGGCCCACGAAACGCGCTCCAACGCCGCAGGTCCCCCTTTCGGCTTCAGCTGCTGCCGAGATCCCACCCCCAACCGACGCTGCTTAGTCCAGCCACACCGCCAAGGGGACGTGGAGGCCCTCAGGAGCCGCCCCCTCGCCCACGCGCGCCCGATGCGCGCTGTCACGCGCTCTGCTGCCCACCGCCCGGGCCAGCCCGGCCCAGCCCCGACGCCCTCCGCGGTCCCGGCCGGGACGCCCCAGCTCCTCCCGGGACCCCCGGGGGGCGTCGCCGGCCTTCCCCGCCCCTCGGGAAAGCACCTCGGGGACGCGGACGCGCGCGGCCCTCCCGGGCTCCAGGACCCGCGGGCCGCGAGCGGCGGCCGAACACTCACCCACATCCTGATCGAAGGGGTTAGTGGCGAAGAGCGGCATCTCTGCTGCGCTCGGCGGGCCCGCGGGGAGCCGCTCGACAGCCCGAGACAAGCGCGGCACAAGTGGGCAGGCTGCTCGGGCGCGGAGGGCGCGGACGCCGGCTCGGCAGGCCCGACGGCTCCTCCCTGGCCTCCCGGCCCGTCGGCCTCCCCCGGCAACCGCGGCGGCGGCGGCGGCAGCGGCCACAGCGCGGCGCGAGGACCCCGCGCGCGGCATGTCGGGAGTCGGGGCGCCCTGAGCGCTGCCTGCAGGGAGCCCGCCCGATTCCGCCCCACCTCGCCCCAGCACGCGGGCCGCTGCTGGGCTCCTGCTGGGGTCAGCCACGGCCGGGGATGCGGACCGTCCCTGGGCCCTCTGCCTTCCCGGGACCCGGCGCTCCGGACGGTGGGGTCCTCAAGGCGCGCCGAAGTCAGCCCGCCCGCCGCTTCTCTAGGCACCCGAGGTGATCCCCGAGCCGAGTCGGGCGTGCTCTGTGCCCTCGTGAGCGTCCTGTGGTCTCGGAGGTGCGGCAGTGGGAGCGACGCGCGGCGGCCCGTCCCGGGCCCAGAGGAGGGGAGCATGGGGTCTCTCCCGGGCCCTGAGGAGGGGGCGCGCGGGGGTCCGTCCGGGCGCTGAGGAGGGGGGACATGGGGCTCTCTCCCGGGCCCGAGGACGGGGCGCGGGGGTCCCCCGGGCGCTGAGCAGGGGGCGCGGGGGTCCCCCGGGCGCTGAGGACGGGGCGCGGGGGTCCCCCGGGCGCTGAGGAGGGGGGACATGGGGCTCTCTCCCGGGCCCGAGGACGGGGTGCGGGGGTCTCTGCCGGGCCTGAGGAGGGCTTGCGGGGGTTTCTCCTGCGCCTGAGGAGGGGGCGCAGAGGTCCCCCGGGCTCTGAGGAGGGGGCGCGGGGGTCCCCCGGGCGCTGAGGACGGGGCGCGGGGGTCCCCCGGGCGCTGAGCAGGGGACGCGGGGGCCTCCCGGGCGCTGAGGACGGGGCGCGGGGGTCCCCCGGGCGCTGAGGACGGGGCGCGGGGGTCCCCCGGGCGCTGAGGACGGGGCGCGGGGGTCCCCCGGGCGCTGAGGACGGGGCGCGGGGGTCCCCCGGGCGCTGAGGACGGGGCGCGGGGGTCCCCCGGGCGCTGAGGCGGGCGTGAGGAATGGAGTCTAAGCGGGAGTTGGGTGGCGGTAAACCCGGCGGGCCGCGGGGGCAGAGTGCCCGCCTGCCGCTCCGGAGACCCGGCCGGTTCCCGGTGCCTGCGGGTGCCAGCGGTGAAGTGCTCCTGTCCCCCAACGAGTAAGAGGAGTTCTGTTGCGGGTCCTTGTGGAACGCGCGCTCAGGTTGTTGGCCGAATGGGGATGGACGCAGTCTTCAGAAGGAAACACTTCTAAGGTTGCAGCAGATGCCCGGGAAACGTGGATGTCTTTGGACCCAGCCATTCCGCTTTTTAGAGTTTATCCGAAAGACGCCGTTAAAAAAATAAGCGGAGGGAAGAAGTAAGGACAACGTCTGTAGTACAGAGGCACCGAAACCCACAGAGCTGTCCAGCTTGAAGGGACCGGCCAGTGGCTGCCCCTCCGGTGCGCGGTTCCGCAGCTGCCGGCCAGGGGCCCCAGGAAGACTCGCGTGGGAGCGCCCAGCAAAGTGGGCGCGGGGACGGTGGCGTGTAGGAGCCCCCAGCGCGGTGGGCGCGGGGACAGTGGGCGCGTGGGAGTCCCCAGCGCGGTGGGCACGGGGTCGTGGCGCGTGGGAGCCCCCAGCGCGGTGGGTACGGGGTCAGTGAGCGCGGGGTCAGTGGGCCGGTGCACACAGCGAGAGGCCGCAGCTGGCCGCGGGGTCACGTGGACCTGCGGCTACGGAGGCATTTGGAATACATCACGTTTTAAAAGCAAGGTATAGGATTATGTCAGATTACAAAATATCTCCAGATAAAGACTGAAAGGGAAACAAATATTGACTTAATCTCTGAGTGACAAGATTCTGAACAATTTTTTTTATTGTTTTGCATTTAGAATTAATCCAAATATTTTATTAATGAGCAGATGTTTCTTACAAAGCAGAAAGTTAAAAACATAAGGTAAAAGATCATTTTAAGAACCTGGTGTTGTTAAAATGTTTAGGAATTGTACAGATACCAAGAGCACGATTGTTTTTCATTATGACAGGCATTCTTCCAAAACAACTGGAGCAATGTTTGAAGCTGGGCATTCTCCTTCAAAGACCTAGGTTTTCATTCCTGGGCTGACAAAATCAGGTGACAACTTGTCTATCTCAGGCTCTGTATCAGCCAGGTATTTATGAAAATGCATTTAGTTTTGCTTTCTGCTGCAATAATGAGACCAAATTGTACTTTCACCAGCACTACTCTAATCAAATTGTTCAAGCCTAAATCATCAATGTGAGAGCTCTGGAAATGGTCAAAATGTAATACATGTTAGTTTTTTTGTTGTTTTTTATTTTTTTATTTTTTGGCATGGGCAGGCTCCAGGAATCCAACCCAGGACTCCAGCTTGGCAGGTGAGAATTCTTGCCCCTGAGCCATCCTTGCACTGCCAAATACATGTTAATTTTATAGCACTATCCATGTATCCTGACCTGGAAGAATTACTTATTTTTTATAATCCCTGTTTAGCTAGTTCAGGTTTTATAACTAATGTGCTAGAAATACTAAATATATTTTAATGTAAATTTTATAATGTGAAGTTTATCATAAAAGCTAAAAAATGTGAAACAGGGTGGCATATTGATATTAACTGTCTCTTATTCCTTTAAACATCATTTACAGGAGTTTCACTTCTTAATATTACCATAATTTTTTAAGCGTTTTAAGAAATATGTACCAATTTCACATTAAAATGTTTCTGTGATATGTGTGTGGGATAAATTCTGTAGTTAATTTTAATATGGTATAACCCTTTATTCTTGTTGAAAGTTCTTCAAGATTAAAGAAAAATAAACATACCATCATGTAATGGTGTGACTCCAGGAAAAAAATGTGTAATTTTAAGGTTTAGAAGAAGGAAAATCCAGGAAGTTCAATATTTCCAACCAAAAGGAAATGATTAAAAGTTCTCAAATCTAGTCTCTCTGCAACCTCGCTAGAAACCATTTATCATTTCTTAGGTGAATTACTACATTTAACTCCTACTGTGTGTTTTCTCCTTACTACCTATCTCCAAACTAATTCTCCGCACTTCTGCCAGAATTTTCCTAACCCACAAATATGATTATTAAAATTCTTATATGTTTTTTCAATCACTCAAATTATTCGATAAATATTAAGTGCCTTATGGCAGGTACTGTTCTGCATGGTGGAAATAACTAGGGATAAAAGCTTTATGTGATAGGCTATTTTTTAAGTGTAGCCTATGGGGAAGATAGTCATTAAACAGATAGTTAAAATTAATTGTATATTTACAAGTGTGCAAAATAGTCCACTGGCTTCAGGATTAAATTCTAATTCTTTTACTATGACAGCCTTAATGAACTGACCCCAGAGTGCCTTGTATACCTCATCTTGTCCCCTGCTTTCCTCAGAACCCGTACTCAGTCTTTCTGGACTATGTGTGGTAGTCTGCATGCACCATACTTTCTCCTATCTTTTAATATGAACTCTGCCTTTTCTGCTTACACTCTAGCTCCTCGCGTCCCCTAAGCCTACACCCAGAAGCCTGTTCCTATTCAGAATCTTCCTAGTTTTAGGCGCCGTCCTAGGTTCCTAGGCTGCTCAAAGCAAACCCCATGAAATGAGTAGGGTTAAACAGTGGGAATGTATGCACTCACGGTTTTGAGGCAGGAATAAATCCAAGTCAAGGAATCATCAAGGAATTGCTTTCTTGCCAGAGATCCTTGGCTCCTCCGTCACATGACAAGGCACGTGGCAGTGTCTCCTGATCTCCCCTTCTGAGCTTCATTGATGTTAGCTTCTTGCTATGTGGCCTCCTGAATTCTATTCTCTTAAAAAGAGCTCCAGTAATAGAATTGAGACTCATCCTGACTGAGGTTGGTCACGCCCTAACTCAAGTGGCCTCATCGAAAGGTCCTGGGCTCACACCCACAGGAATAGATTAGACTTAAGAACATGATTTTCTGGGGTACATGCAGGCACTTAAATAATTGTTAATTAACTGACTCCCTCTGTTGACGTGCTTAATGGTACTGTATTTGTTCCAGGTGTCTATTACTTCATAAACCACCACCCCACCCCAAATTTAGTGTCTTGGGGAAAAAATCACTTCTTTTGCTTACATATGAGAATTTGATCAGACCGCAGCAGGGACAGCTTGTCGTTCTTTTTGGTCAGACCACAGCAGGGACAGCTTGTCGTTCTTCCGCGCAGTGTCAGCAGGGTGGCTCAGAGGCTAGGATGACTTGGCAGCTGGAGGCTGCCATCACTTGAAAGCTCGCTCACATGCTTGGCAATTGGCTTCATTTCCCGGGCTCTGAGCCAGAACACTCCATGTGACCTCTCGGGTATCTGCTTGCTTCCTCAGCATATTGAATGGGTTCTAGGCTCAGCGTCACAAGAGACATGAAAGGGAAACTAAGTTTCTTAAAGCCTGGGCGGGGAAATGGACAAAGCATCATTTTAGTGGTACTCTAAATTACAAGCAGTCACAGAATCTTTACATCAGGAGAAAGGAAATAAGACACAATGTCCTTCGGGGGCTATGTTTTAAAACTCACAATATGGTAATGTTCCAGCCTGGCATGCCTCGGAGACCAAAGAATACCCGTGAGTTTGGTTAGGGGCTTACGGATAGATTTTTCTCAATGGCAGCCTGTTGGAAGATGAAAGTCTGCACCTCACCCAAAGCCCAGGCAGGAAAAGAGGTGTGCCCAGGAAGGGCTTATAGAGTTTAATGGCCTTGCGAAATTTGATAACAGGGTTTCAGTAGACTGTCCTGAAAGTTGGTTATTAGGGGAGGGGGCTTGCATTCTTCGACCTATAACATCTGTCCCGTCATGTAGGTGGCCGTGTAACTTGCTCTCAAAACAGAGGAGGGGGGCGGGCAATGGTGGCACAGTGGCAGAGTTCCCTCCTGCCATGCCGGAGACCCAGACTTGATTCCTGGTGCCTGCCCACGCAAAAAAAAAATGGAGGAGAGGGCAGGGCCCAGACCCAGAGTCCTTACTGTCCACCCCACACAGCAGACAACGTTGGCTATAGACACTGCACGCATTCACAGTGCAAGAGACAACAGAACATCAGGGGTTCCCCACACAGAGGTGACAACTCCATAGTGAGGATGCCACGGGCAAGAAAGAATTAAAACAGTCTACTGATAACTGGCGAAACCTGTGATTTCAGTCCTACATAGGAATCCATGCAGGACTGAATTTAGGGTAGAGGCTTGGCACCCAGGGTACTCTGCCCTGCCGACACTCCAGAGACTTGGCACCTTAAAAAGCTCAAAGGGAAAAACCGGTTCCAGATTCATGTCTGGACATCTGATGTGAGTGGGTCATCAGGGTCAGAGTGGATCTGGGAGTAAATAGGTTCAAGTCCCCTTGACCTAGGCCAGGGTCACACTTCTAGAACGATCCCCTGTGCTCTGACCTCTACACCTTCTGATTTTGGGTACCGTACTGTACAGGGTTTGACACCCTGACCTCATCCAACAACTAATTGGTGTTTAAGTAAGCCTGGTGAAGTGTTAGCCAGTGTGTTACATATTATTTAATTGTTGATCGCTATGCTAAGTGTCTAATGTCTGTTTAATTGTTAATTGATGTGTTCCCTGTGTATTGTGTATGGGGTTTGAGGCCCTGACCTAAATTTTTCTGTTGGCTGTGATATTGGTGTGTTACTTAAATACAGTAAGTGTTCAGTGTCTGTTTAAATTTGATTGGTGTGTTCCTGCATTTGTATTGGTCACATGTTCCAGACTGTTTGCTGATTACGGAAATTATGTTTAAAGGAAACCTTTGGGGAGAGGGATAGAAAGATCAAACGTGATGGTGGAGTTATACAGAGAAGGTAGGGTTTAACAAACAAAGATGATTGCTGAATCATTAAATTGATATTTCTTTTAGTCTCCAGTATCTTAGAGAGCTAGAAGTAAAAACCTAAAATTGTGGAATTGTAACCCATACCAAACTCTGAAATCTGTTCTATAACTAATTGTGCTGTGCTTTAAAAATATTGCTTTTTTGTATATAGGTCATTTTTCACAAAAAAAAAAAAGAAAAAGTCAATTGTGATGATAAAAAAATATTTATTCCTTCTCGCCTCCTATATTCTGGAGCAGCTACAAGGAAAAATCTGAGATGGTGGTATGGTAGCCTATGACAAAGTATCCTGTATTGCTTTTTTCTTTCTTTGCTTTGTACATATACTATATTACACAATTTTTAAAAGTTAAAAAAAAAAGGGTAGGAACCTTTGGACTGTATTGAAAATTGAAAAGATTTTGGTTGAGTATATACAAAAGGGTTCATTTCTGTAACATACTCTGGCCTCAATGATTAAAAATGAAAATTTTATGATAAATTTTAAATTGAACAAATTCAAAGCTTATTGATAAAAATAAAATGTATAAATACAGTCTCAAAATTTCTCTTAGAGTAGCCTAACTAGATGGGTTAAGTTATATAAACTAAGCAATGTACCTAGTAGTAATACTTACATAAAGTATAATAAAATGAGAAATATGCTAATGATTCAAACATATTCTATTTAAGAAATAAATTAACTTTAGTAAGAAACAGAAATGGATTTTTTTATAAACTTGATTATCTGGATTTCAAAAAATCTGGCTTTTTTGTTACTTGGCCATTTGTTACCTCAGTAAATGGAATAATTTGAATGTGTAGTGGCTTTATTAATGTCAATCAATATATTTCGGTTAATAAATGCTGTCATAAATAGGGAAAATCTAATTCTTAGCTTCCAAGAGATTATATTCTAGTTAGAATATACTTGTACCAGGGCATCGTGTAAAACAGTCATAATAATGGAATAAAAATGTTGGAAGAATTTAAAAAGCAGATAGATAATGACCTATGAAGTCCTCATAGAAGAGATGACACTCGTAAGGCCTTTAAATAAGAAAGTAGAATTTAAATAAATAAAACTCTGAACTAGTTTTTAGAAATCATAACTTAATATTGTAAACTAACATATCCCTGGTATTATTTAGCATTTGAGAATAATGTTGAGGAAAAAATTGAGTTTTCTTCTGGATATAAATCCCTTAAATATCAAAAAGCTGATTATATTTCAAACTTGAGGCTTTTCTGACCTTTGAAGGTAGTGCTGAATTGAACTGAGAGATTTTAGGCATATTGTAAATAATCGTTTGTGTGTTCTGAGTATAAAGTATATAGATGCCTGGCTGCTTTCTAAACCCAACCATAAATTTCTTCCTTCATACTGTTATTGGAAGTACGCCACTTCAAAAAGCTTTGTAAATTTTTTACCAAATTTACTTCTGATTATGTGCAGTCTGGATAAATAAGAACTATAGGTGAATAGGTATGGAAGGGCTGTTGTTTGTTAAAGTTGTTGTGGACTACAAGCCTGAATGAATACTGAGAGCAGTAGAGAGTTGGAGGAGGTGAATTTTGTTTTTTATATTCCTTGTTGACTCTCAGCTCTGAATGAATGTAGAGAGTTGTAAAGAAGGAGTTTACGGAAGTGAATTCTGCCTGTCGTAGTCAGTGCTGAGCAAAATTTAATGTCTGTTCATTATATATTTTTAAAAAAGAAAGCTTTTGTGTCAAGCTGTATACTCATACAAAACTGAAATTTAGTTGTCTCCCTGTTAAAATAATGTGGATTGTTAGTCTGCTGTTAAGTGTAAAGTTTTTAAAAATCTTTTTCTTAATGTTCTGAGTACTCTTCTAGAAGAAAAAGATTTTCATAAAAATAATAGCCTTGTTAATGTTTATGTTGACCTTATCCTCTATTTCAAAAGACAGGTCTTCTCAATGTTCAGGAAAAAACTATTATGATTTGTTCTTTCAGCTTGTGTAAGTAAGGTGTTGGGAAAGTTTAACCTATTGCATAGGAGGTGTTAGGGAAGTATTAATTGGTTAAAAGATTTTCTATTCTGTCACTGGTTAAATTTGTAGAGGTAAAATAATATTAGATTGTATAAAATTCTTGAAAACCTGACAAGGTTCTCACTATTCATATTATGTCCTGGACCACTGTGTGATATTGAGTGATGGCATGGTGTTGTTAGTCATAGTTTTAGTTATTCTTAAAAAGCTGCGGATCATAGAAACAGCCAAGTTGTCAGATGTGCTGCTTTGCTCTAATACTTCTTTAAAAGTATATGTTTCTGCTATAGGTCAGAGCTCCATCTGTAACAAGGAAAAACTTGAAAAGAAATCAGGATAAATATATATATCTTATATTTTATCTGTTAATTAATTCTGGTAAATGTGTAAAAGTGAAACAGAGTGAAATGTCTGGTATGGTTTGTTAATATAATACAACTGTCTAATGTTTTTATTTCTGAAAGACACTTCATTTAAAAATGCTTATAAAAATTAAAGCTCAGATTGTAAGCTTTAACTGTTATCTTTAAATTCTGAAATGCTTTGCTCTTTATATAACCTAGTAGTTCTCTGGAACTTTAAGTATCTGTGTGACACCTGAAACTGAGATTTAGTTCTCCAACTCTGAAAGTCAACATAAGTCCTTACAGCAACTGTTAAAAAAAAAAAAAACTGAAAATGCTCAAACTCCAATTAAAGATATGATGAAACTGATCTTATTAAAATGAAGGTAAATCAATATACAAGGTAAAGAATAATGTATTACTTTAACTTTTGTGTGAGATAAAAAGAAAAATGTTTATTTTATCCAAAATTTACACTAAGTTAATCAGTCTAATAATCAGTTAAACAACCTAATTCAGCATTATTTGGTATAGAACCTGGAATAAGGAACAAAATCTTAATGTTCTGTGTAAATTAATGTTATGCAATGATGCATTTCAGAGTATTTTTGGCAGAAAATGTAGAAGTGTTTGCAAAGTCCCTTGAGGGATTGGGAAAAATAGAACTATTAAGTTTCTCCACCTGGGGAATTCCTGACATTTTCTTAAGAGGTGCCCTCAATTTAATAAGCCAAGGTCTGAATTTTGAGGCTTGCCCTTATGGAACTTATTTCTGTAATAGTAAACTGAACCTACTTATGATTAGTGCCTAAGAGTTATCTCCAGAAAATCTCTGCTGTTGCTCAAATTTGGTCTGTCTCTGAGCCAAACTCTGACCTTCCCCTGCATGTGGGACATAATTCCAGGGGTGTAAGCCTGGACACCACAGGACATAACTGGCCCTGGCTCTGTGAGATATAAGTTTCAAGGATGAGCCTGGCCCTGGCATTGTGGATGAGTTGACCAGAGAAGGGTAAAGAAGAAGAGTTTCAATGGCTAAGAGCTTGCAAACTGAGTTGAGAAGTCATTCCGGAGGTTACTCTTATGCAAGTTTCAGCCAGATATTGCAAACTGCCACAGTATGGCAGACCCCAACCAACAGTGTTCCTGGAAACCCTGAAAGATATCCTGAGCTCTATAGAATTTTACTTATGCTTGTTTTTCAGAGACTTAAAACCTCCAGATTGTTCTAATGCTAGAGAAGTTCTGAAACCCAGAAATACTAGACCCTCCAAACTGTTTCATTCCTCTGCCCCTTAATGACAATGTCCCTTTGCAGCCTTGAAGCTGTTAGAGTCCTTGCCCAGATATCCCTCAAGGTTGAGAGATAATTATCAAATGAGAAGGGATTGTAACTGAGACATCAGGATTTAAGGGATGATTTTGATTACTGAATCATATTCCTTTTTTGCTTTCTGGGATATTGGAGTAGACAGAGAGCAATACCTGAAATCCCTAAACTATAATTCAGCTGCCCCGATAACTGAAATGATTGTAAAAGTCCTTAATTATATCATGCCTTTTGTGACTATAAGAGCTGTCAGTCCTTTATCTGGTCATTTTGTTATAAGGCAAAGGCCCTGATGCTAATGAAGAATTTGAAGTCAGACATTAACTAGCTTCAGCCCTGGACATTTGTAAGTCATATCAGCTGGACTCTGCTATTGAAGGATGACTTGTCTCCCTTCCTTTTGGCTCACACCTTTAGTTCTGAAGTGACAGCTCTGCCTCCCCTCCTTTCAACTTAAGTTCTACTGAAATGGTAATAACTCTGTCTCCTTTTCTGCTTTGAACTGCTATTCAAAATAACCTCATCTCACCTTCCTAAAATCCTTAAAAACCTTGAACCCCCCTAAACTCAGGGAGACAGATTTCGGGCCACTAGGCCATCTGCTGTCCTACTACGTGCCTAGTAATAAACTCTTTCTCTCTTTGAAACCCTGTCTTTCAGAAATTGGTTATTGGGTGTGTTGGGCAAAAGAATCCACAGTCTTTGTCTAGTAGCAATACTACAATTGCAGGGAGCATTTTGGAGTCAAATCCACAGTTCATCTGGGCATAATAAGTATCCACAGAGTCATACGTGCTGTGCCTTGGGGTATGGGATGTCGAAGGTTGGTTACCTATACAACTTTTGATATTCTGTGTAGATACTTAAATTTAGGGCAACCCCAATACCCCAGGGATACAGGATTCCCAACTTGCACAACTACATTGGCCAGGACCATAGCCAATTGACGTTATCTTCCCAATTTCTAATGCTTGTGGCACAGGGAAGAGCAAGTTATGTTCATTACCTCATTGTGACTGTAGCATTGCTGGTCCTTCCACATGAATTCGAAGGTCAGTTCAACAGGGGTGGGGCTGTGAATTGAGGCTGGTGAAGGCCAGATGCAACCAGTCTGTCCACTGCTACTGAGATTGCTTAACACCTTTTAATTGTTCCTTTAAGAGCCCACTCATCCTTTCAGGCAACCCCACTACTGTGGGTTTATAAGGCAAATGAAATGTCCATAACACATTTTGTTCAGTAACCCAGGCTTAGGGTAGTTGTCCGGAAGAGGGGTCTCCCATCACTGTCCATATATGTGGGGACCCCAAAGAATGTGCTGCCTTTTCTAAGCTGCATACTGTAGCTCTTTGGTTAGCTTTCCCTACTGGGAAGGCCAGCGACAGTCCTTGGCTGTATCTGTGGCTGTGAAGGCATGCTCTGCACCTCCAGATAAGGGAAAGGGCCTGATGTAACTTATCTGCCAGCTGGTGATAGGAACCTCTCGTGACCAACGTGACCAAGTTGATGAGGAACATCCTTGGGTGTCAGAGCAAACAAGAGGGGCAGGCATTCTTTCAGTTGTCTGCTGATGGGGAGCTGGGATTGCTGTGCCAGTCTCCACAGTCTGGTACCCTGCAGAGTCCTGTCTTTCTGTGCAACCATTCAGCAGCCTTGTGTGATGTTGCTTTTAGGCTGTGAATTTTTGCTAAAGCATCTGCTTCAATATTGTCAGGTAAAGAGACAGTGTTATGGACAAAGACATAAAACACCTTTCACTTGTGATGGTAGTCCAGATGTCTTCCCACATATCATTTCCCCATAAGGGGCAGCAGACAACAGTCCATTGCTCTTGCTTCCATGTGGCCATCCATACTGCCAGGCCCTGGTACACTGCCCAGTTGTCAGGACAAATAGCTAATTCATCTCCTGGTTTGTGAGCAATGACCATCCACACAGGCCTAATTCAGCCCATTCATTGGCTGCTTTGCTTAGTCCCAGTTTCCCACTGTGTTAGTTTGCTAATGCTGCTGAAATGCAATATATCAGAAATGGATTGGCTTATATAAAGGGGGTTTATTAAGTTATAAGTTTACAGTTCTAAGACCATAAAAATGTCCAATCTAAGACATCCAGGGAAAAATACCTTGACTCTGAAGAAAAGGCCAATGGTGTCCAGGTTTTCTCTGTCACTTGGAAAGGTGCATGGCAATATCTGCTGGTGTTCTCTCCCAGCTTCTAGTTTCAAACAGCTTTCCCAGGGGCATTTTCTTTCTGCATCTCCAGACATCTCTGTTTTTATTGACTCTGAGCTTTTTCCAAAATAATTCCCTCTTAAAGGACTCCAGTAAATAGTTTAAGACCCACCTTAAATGAATAGAGACATATCTTCATGGAAATCACCTCATCAAAAGGGCCCATCCACAACTGGGTGGGTCACATCTCCAAGGAAACAATTTAATCAAAAGATCCCACCCAAATAATAGGTCTGCTCCCATAAGATTGGATTAGGAAAAAGAACATGGCTTTTTGGGGTATACAACAGCCTCAACCCAGCACACCCACCATATTGTATCTGTCCTAGGTTGCACAGCTACTGCCGTCCAGGTGGCACACTACCTGTGTGCTCCTCCATCAGCGTACCAGGCAGACTCAGGTACATTGCCACATCCGTCAATGGTGGGCACAGAGACAGCCACCTTGAGAGGATGAGCAGGGAGGGGCAAGTGCTGTTCTTCCATATAGGAAACTGGTCTCAGTGCAAAAAAACATACATTTTTGCACTTAAGGAACTGTTGTTGAAAATGCTCTGCTGTATCAGGTAAACTTTCCATTTCATTAATGTGCTCAATTGTACATTGACAGGCTTAGTGACATTGTCCCATAACACCCCTTATTTCACAGGGCATTTCTGCGTTAGTCCCTCAGCTTGCAGTATGGCATTATAGGCACCACATAGTTGTTTTCCTAAGGGACTGTGCCTTTTAACTCACTTTGCCTGTTGCACACCAGACTTTTCCCCAAGCCCCACCCAAAGCCAATAAGAGCATTGGCCATATCTATTTCACAAGGCATCTGTGTCCACCCTCCATAAAGCCAGTATGATTGCCCATATGGCTCTTTCAAAAGCAGCCTGCTGTGAGGTATCCCATTCCCAAGAAGAGCTTTTACTAATCCAAACATACACAAGTTTTACCATTTGGGCTGAGTGAGGAATGAAAGGTTTCCAATACCCCACCAATCCCAAGAAAGCCATTAGGTGTTTTGGTGTATGCAGCATAAGAAAAATTGTACCTTATCAATTACTACAAAAGGAATAAATTTTGCCTTTCCCAGCCATACAGTACCCAAGAATTTGACCAGACAGCCAAGGCATTGCAGTCCACTATGGTCAGTTTTCTATGCCCAGCTGTTAGGATGAAATAGCAGTGACCCTGAGGCTTTTCTTAGTTCTAGAAAAAAGTTGCTTGTTAACATGACATCATCAATGTAATGAAATAGAGTTACATTTTTCCATTTAGCCAAATCCTTTGCTATGAGCCCAAGCAGATGGTCAGAGAGCACAATGACAATCCTTTGTTCTTCTTCCTGGGGGGTCAGTGAGAATGGTATGACAGGCCCTAATTAAGGGAATACTAAATAATTGAATGTTAATTCCTTGTAGTAAAGAGGCAGCCTCTGGAAACTCGGCATGCAAAGAAGGCATCATTCCACCCTCAGCTTCCCAAATTTCTTCTTTTCTCTCCTTTTCATTATCAAATAGAGAATCTACAGGACCCCAAGCCTTTGATTCCCATCCAGGGGAAGTCAACATATGTCCTCTTACTCTGGCATACTGTCATGCTAATATTTATAAACTCTTATTTACAAGGTGTAGCCTCTCATTCAATGCATTCACCAAATCTGCTGATTTCTCTGTCTTTCTGAAACAGTCTACTACAATGGCCCCCACAGACTTGCAGATTTTTCTGTCTTCCTCCAGACAGCCTGCCATAGCTGGCTGCACCACACACAATGGCAGTGCAGTCAAGTAAGTGGGTGACCAAGGAAGCAGTCCAGCCTGTCATTACCCCTGTGGAGTCCCCTTTCCCCAGGCTTACGCTTTTTATGGCTAGTGGCTCCTTGATCTCCTGGCTGGCTCATCAAATGTTCCAGCCCAGCACAACTTGAGACCAAAGAACACACTAAACAAAAGATTACCCATGAATTTAATTAGGGGCTTACACACAGGAGGAATATCTTCCCCAATGGCAACCAGTTGGGAGATGAAAGTATGCATTCTGCCCAAAGCAGAGTAGAAGAGAAGAGGCATGCCCAGGAATGGCTTATAAAATTTAACAGTCTCATGAGATTTGGTTACAGTGGAGTTTCAGCAGACTTTTGTGAGATTTGGTTATTGGGGGGGGGGGTTACATTCTTTGACCGTTAACATCTGTCCCAGTCATGTAGGCATCTATGGACTTGCTCGCAAAATGGAGGAGGGGTGGGGCCTGGGGCTAGGGTCTTTATAGGTAATTTTTTTTACTTGATTGTATAAGAATTATTTTCTGTACACATCTGTATTTCCATTCCAGGCTTTTCACAGTAGGTGTTCCATAAATGCTTGCTAAATGCAATAAATAAATAAAATATTAAAATGCCATACTTCCATCACTGATCATAAGGGAGTACAGAATTCAGACTTACCTTTTTTTCACCATAAGCAAATAAAACATATATACCAAATGATTTCAGATGTGGGACAACAGGCAGCATAGGACTGTGATACCAGGGAGAGAAAAGACACGTCATGAGCCTAAGGTCGTCTCAGCTTTCTATTTGGAGTCAGTTTCTGGACTGGGGCATAGGCAGAAGGGGGGGGTGGGTGGCTCAAAATGAACTAAAAGGTCTTGCAGTGATGAGAGCAAAATCAGAATTTGGGGAGCTCAAGGGGCTAGAAAATTGGAGGAGAAAGCACTAGGAGGGAATTATGCAAAGAAAGACCTCCAGAAATATGTATAGGAGTCCCCTGATACCCTGTTCAAATGCTGCTCCAGACGTTGATAGGGTAAAGCTCTACAAAGCTAAGAATTATTACCAGGAAACTGTAATCTGAAAATTCCCAAGAGTTTATCCAAGTTTGGGACTCATTTGTTTCCAAAGTCAGAGGTGACAGACCTCATTGAATTTACTGGGACCTGTCAGAGTAGTTGGGATAAACTATCCAAGAGAATGCTACTCTAGACCCACCCTAAAAAAGAGGTTAAAAAGTAATTATTGAAAGGCTCAAACTGATCGACACATAATTTGACTGAAGGGCAGAACTAAGTATGAAACTCTTAAAAGGAAAACAAACAAACAAAAAAAAGATACAGCAGTCCACAATGAAATGCTACAATAGCCGGCTTTCAATACCAGATATACAAAGGGGCAGGAAAATGTAACAATAACCAGGAAGACCACCAGTCCATAGAAACAGGCCTAAAAATTAGAGACAAACTAACAAAAAGAACCAAGAGGAAATTCTAGAGGCAAAAAATAAAATACCTGAACTGAAAATATTACTAGATTAACAGACTAGGCATAGCAGAAGAAAACAGAAGTGAACTTTAAAAGAACAGAACATACACAAATTGACACACATAGTAAAAAAACAAAAGGAACAGAGCCTCAATGACTTATATATAGGAAAACATATAGCAGTGTAACATATAATTGAAGTCATAAAAAGTAAAAAGAAAAAAAAAGAGGAAAAAGGAGAGAAGAAATATTTGAAGAAACAATGACCGTATTTTCCCAATTTAATGAAAACTATATTCCCATAAATCTGAGATTTAGGGAACTCTAACCATGATCAACACAAAAAGAATGCCCCCAAGAAAATCATGATTAATTGCTGAAAATCAGCGATAAAAACAAAATCTTAAAAGAAGCTATATTTTGGTTTGCTAATGCTGCCAGAATGCAATATACCAAAAATGGACTGGCTTTTAGGAAGGGGATTTCTCAGGTTACAAATTTAGCCCTCTAGGCCCATGAATACGTCACTCAAGAAAGGCCAATTGCATCCAGGATTCCTCTGTCACATGAGAAGAAGGCACATGGTGATGTCTGCTGGTCCTTCTCTCCTAGGTTGGTTTCAAAATGGCTCTCTCAGCTCCTGTGAGTCCTTCTGGCTTCTGCTTGTGTTAGTTTGCAAGCTGCTAGAATGTGATATATCAGAATTGGAGTGGCTTTTAAAAAGTGGAATTTAATAAGTTACAAGTTTACAGTGTAAAAGGGAATTTTATAAAGCTTAACAGTAGCTAATTTTTCCTGCTTAATTTAGCTATTTACATATATTTTAGCTTCTGAAATATCCAGCAAAAGCATTTGTGTCATTTTATATTCTCGGCTATGCATTTAGTGTGAGTTAAGAATTATAAAGAAAAGAATTATGGGCCCCATCAGGCTGAAGATAAACAATCCTGGCGCCAAGGTTACTTGTTGTAAAACTGTTAAGAAATGCTTATTGTAAAACTGTTCTTATCTGCTTTTTTGCAAAACAGCACCTGTGACCCATGCAACCCCCACCCCCCTCATCTTACCCTTTAAAAAGCTTTTGCAGACTTAAGTTCGGGGCTCTCTGTTCCTGCGTGTTCAGGGAGCCCCACACATGTGTGGAAAATAAACCCCTTGCGTGTTGCATGAGAGAACGTCTCTTGGAGTCCTCCTTTGCGTGGCAAAATTCTCAAATTCTTACAACAGTTTTAAGTGAAAGTGTCCAAAATAAGGCACCAACAAGAGGTTACCTTCATTCAAGAAAGGTTGATGCTGTTCAGACAGCTCTGTCAGCTTTGAAGTCATGATGCCTTCAGCCTCTGTTCCTATGGGTTCCTCACTTTGCTTCTCCAGAGCTGGCTTTCATCTCTTGGCTTCCCTTGGTCCTCTCCAGTTTCTGGCTTGCTTAACTTCTCTTCACAATGTCTGCTCGGCTCCAAACATCTTCAAACATCTGTGTCTCTGTTCTCCATGTGTTGCATCTGTGTCAGCTCTGCTGTGAAGTTTCTGCTGGCTCTAAGATTTATGTTTTCTGTCATCTCTGCCATTTCTGTCATTTCTGAGGTTTCTCCAAAATGTTTCCTCTTTTACAGGATTCCAGTAAACTAATCAAGACCCACCTGGAATGGGTGGAGTCATATCTCCATCTAATCAAAAGTTAACATCCACAATTGGGCAAGTCATATCTCCACGGAGATAACATAATCAAAAGATTCCCAATCTATAGTATTAAATCAGGATTAAAAGAAACAGCTGCCTCCACAAGATGGAATCAGGATTAAAACATTGCTTTTCTGGAGTACATAATACTTTCAAACTGGTACACTGCTGGCACATTTTCTTTCTTCAAATATCTTTTACTTGTTTTCATCTCTCTGATCTCTGTGTTGGCTCTGATCTCTCTGTATATTTTCTGCCTTTTATTCTCTTCATAGAGGACTCCAGTAAAAGGATTAAACACAACTTGAATTGGGTGGGTCACATCTTCATAAAAACAACCTAATCAAAAGGTCCCACCTGCAAATGGGTAGGTCGCATCTCCATGGAAATAACCTAAGCAAAATATACCACCCACAATAGGTCTGCACCCACAAAATTGAACTAAAAGAACATAACAGTTTCAAACAAGCACATTCCACCCTCTGGAACCCAAAAAAGACACGTTCTTTCCATACACAAAATACATTCACTCCATCACAATATGACAAAAGACAAACTATTTCAGTAGCAATACCAATACAATACAAAGTAAAAACAGTGCAAAGTCCCATCAAAATCAGCTACAGGCATGGTCTGTCCTAAGGCAAAATTCTCCTCTGGCTGTGGACCAGTGAAACTCAGAACAAGTTTTATCTGCTGTCAATATACAAAGGAGGGGCAGTCATAGGATAGATATTCCCATTTCCATAGGCAGAAATTAGAAGGAAAACAGGGGTCACCAGACCCAAACAGTATCAAAACCCTGCAGAACAAACTCCATTAGATTTTAAGATCTGAGAATCATTCAAAGAATGACATTTTATTCTTGGGGCTAGAGAGACCAGCAGTCCCATCCTCTCCAGGGGCTTATGCAGGAGCCCCTTCCTCTTCAAATACTGGAGTGAGGTGTGCAACATCGGAGAGCAATAGGGAAACCACTTTGTCCTCAGCCTCACCCTCTTCAAGCATCTGGGAAGCACCCAGACTGTCTGCCATCTCCAGGGAACATGCTCAACCCCTTCAGAACAATGGTGTGGTTGCCAGGCTCCCCTCAATCTTCAGGGGATATGTTCCACCCTCTCTGAGGCTGGGGCACCAACACACTTCCTGAACAATGAAGCAGAAGGCTTGCCCTCTGCTTCAGAGGCAAATTCACCCTCTCCACATGCATGCGTGGGTCTGCTCTCCTGGCCCAAGGTTTCTTGGCTTCAGGCCATAGCTTCCATGATTTTGCCTTTGAAGTCATTTTTTCCTTCAATCTGTCTTTTTTTCTGTCCCTTTCCATCCAGACTGGCCATGATTCCATTCGTACAGATATCACAATTTTTGCTTTGCTTTGTTTTCCATGCAGCACACAGAGATCACAACCATCAGACAACAGACTTTCCACAAACCCTTTCTGGATAACTGTATCTCCATTCCTGGCTTGTACTGAAATGACAGGTTCTATGTTTGATTAAATCCTCATGTGGGGGCTCTATTCTCTTGGGTTTCACTTTATGGAAGCCCAGAATTTTCCAGACCATCAATTTCTGGTTTCTTTGTACCCAAGAGTTCAGTTCTCACCTTATCCCTTTCCTGTTGCCTTTTACTATAAGCTGGAAGCTGCATTACCCACATTTAGTTTGGAAATCTCTTCAGCTAAGAATCCCAGCTTGTGCTTTTAAATTCTATCTTCCATTCAACACCAGGACTCAATTTTGCCAAATTCTCTGCCACTTTAAGAGTTGCCTTTCCTCCAGTTTGCAATAACACATTCATCATTTCTGTCTAAAGCCTCATCAGAAGTATCTTTAGAGTCCACATTTCTATGAACAGTCTGTTAAGAAAAAATTGCTTTTCTATCAATCATATCACAAGACTTCCCAAACCTTTCCCTGATCCATTTATAAAGCCATTCTAGCATTTTTTGTATTTGCATATCATAGCAATCTACTTCTCAGGTACCAAAACCTAATTTGCCAATGCTGCCAGAATGCAATATACCAGAAATGGGTTGGCTTTTACACTGGGGATTTATTAACTTACAATCTTCAGTTCTTAGGCCATGAAAATGTCCAAATTAAGCATGGCCATGAAAATGTCCAAATTAAGCATCAACAATAGGATACCTTCACTCAAGAAGAGGTCTCTGTGTCACACTGGAAGGCACATAGTGACATCTGCTGGCTCTTCTCTGCTAAGCTGGTTTCAAAATGGCTCTCTCAACTCCTGTGGGACCTTCTAGGTTCTGCGGGGGCATTTCTTTCTCCAAGCATCTTTCACTTGGTTTCATCTCTCTGCTCTCTGTGTTGGCTCTGAGTACTTTCTGTATTTTCTGCCTTTTGTCCTTTCATAGAGGACTCCAGTAAAAGGATTAATACCCATCTGGAATTGGGTGTGTCACATCTCCATGGAAAAAGCCTAATTAAAAGGTCCTACCTCCAATAGGACTGCATCCACAAGAACTTGGCTTTTCTGGGGGTTCACAACAGTTTCAAACCAGCACAAGCCAGAAAACTTACAGCAGACAGAAGATAAAAATTATAACAGACTTTTAAGATATTATGCAAGGTTAAAAAGGAACAGTATCTTTACCTCCTGGAACAAAAATCAGGCAACCTAGAATTCTATACTAGCAAAAATATCTTTCATAAATGAAGGTAAAATAAAGAATCTTACATATAAATGAAAGCAAGGAGAAATGTTTTTAAAAACAACAGCTTTTAGGCAAAAAAACTACAGCATCACATGGGAATGTGAATTTACACATAGGTGTGGAGAGTGTCAGAATCGGCAGCCTGCGGTAAATACTAAAGATAGTTCCTCTCACTTTAAAATTTCTTTAAAAACAAAGGTAACTGTATTGTGGGGTTGATTTTATCACTGGCAGTAAGATATGGGAAAACAATAGCCAGAGATGGAAGGGGGAAATAGCACTGGAGGAGTTCTTACTTTACACATGAAGTGGTATAATATTATTTGATAGTAGACAGATAAGGATGTATTCTGTAAGCCCTAGAGCAATACTCAGCCTACCCACAAAGGACAAACAGGAGTATAGACAGAAGTACAATAATAGAAATAAAATGAAATCTTAAGAAAACAGTCAAATAATTCAAAAGGAGGTAGTTAAAAGGACAACAAATATTTGGAAACTAAATAACACATTCCTAAATAACCTATGACCCAAAGAAAAAATCAGTGAAAAAACAAAAACAGTAGGGAAAGTAAATGAAACTAAAAGCTAACTTTTAATAGACAGACGAATAAGGAAAAAGAGAAAAGGCACACATGGCTAATTTGAGGAATGAGAGGTAAGGTGTTTGAAGCTATTGTGGGTGGGACATTTTAATTAGGTTGTTTCAATTGAGATGTGACCCACCCATCCAAAGTGGGTCTTAATCCCCTTGCGGGAGCCTTTATAAGAGGATAAAAGACACACGGAAAAGGCCCAGTGAGCTTAGTGAAGCCCAGAGAGGCACACAGGAAAAGACACAAAGCTGAGAAGGGAAGTCATGGATGGAGGAATCAGCAGCTGAAGCAGTGACACCCAGGAGAGGACTAGGGAAGCTGTCACGTGCCTTCCCGGGTGACAGAGCAGTCTCGATGCCAGCAGCCTGTCTTCAGAGTCCAGGCATGTTCCTGTTGATGCCTTGATTTGGGACATTTCCATGGCCTAAGAACTGTAAATTGTAAGCTAATAAATCCCCATTGTTAAAAGCCAGTCCATTTTCTGGTATATTGCATTCCAGCAGCTTTAGCAAACTGAAACCAGAGGTGACCTCACTAGAGATGCTACAGATATTCTAATAAGGGAGTATTATGACCAACTTTTATACCCATAAATTTGACAAGTTAGAAGAAATGGCAATTTGCTCCAAATGCACAAACTACCAAAGATCACTCCAGATGGTGAGCCTAAACAAATCTGTCTCTGTTAAAGAAACTGATTTTCTGGTTTAGAACTTTCAACAAAGTTAACTCCTGACCCAGGTGGGTTCACTAGGGATTATCAAGGGGTATGAGGAGATTTGGGGGAGGCAGTGATGGATTATCCTCACTATTTGATCATGGTGTGTGTGTGTGTGTGTGTGTGTGTGTGTGTGTGTGTGTGTGTATCTCCAACTGAACACTTAAAACATATGCAGTATTGTATATCAATTATACCTAGTGAAGCTATTAAAAATCACCAGAAATTAAGTCCTTTGCAATTAGTTACACTTATGATGAAAAGTTTAAGATGACTACTTAAAACTTTGCAAGAAAGTGTTTCAAAAAAAGCAAAAATGTTTGGAAACTATAGCCTCAGCCCATTTCCCAGCACCCTACCTGGCCCACCTTCCAGCCTCTCCTAACAGATAACTCTCTAGCAGCTGCTTCTTCTGACTAATAAAAGATGTTCAGCTTTATATTGACAATATGATTCAACATTGTTTGAGTAGGTTGGACAATCTGTTTAATGCCAGAGTGTATAAGTAGCCCGTTAACAACAAATGACATTTTATAATACGTATAAAAAATTCCTCCAACTTATTTTAGCTCATGGTTTAAACTTTTTGCTCCCTTCCTACTATAAGAGCATATCTTCCCTTTCTGGACACCCAGTAAACGCCACAGACTGGGTAAACTGGCGGAGCTGGTCTGTGCGTGTGTAATTGTGCTGACTCAGTTTGCAGCTGGTGTAGCCTGAAGAAGCTGTGAAAATGGAGCCCTCAGCAAGGCATGTGCCCCTCCATTCAAATTCCCCATCCAAAGACTTTTCAGAGGCTTTTATGCATATGAAAATAAAGCAAGGAAAATTTTGAAAAAAAGATGACCCCAATTTTGAAGGTAGTTCAAAGGTTCTGAGTACAATAAAAAAAAAAAAATGCCTGTGCTTACAGCAGGGAGGTTTCCAAGAAGAAAAAGTCACCTTCATTCTAAAGTTCCCTGGACTACATCTATGCCTATGTAGGAAATGTTCCAAAATGGAGCACTAAAGATGCCGTTTTACATTGTGTTTAATAGCCTGGAGTGGCAGTCCCCCTATGTCTGAAGCCTGGGGCAGAGGCCCCATGCTCTCCAAGCCCTGGGGTGGCAGCCAAACTCTCCCTGGACATGTGGGTACACCCCATTCTCTCTGGCTTTGGCATGGTGACCAAACTGCCCCCTACAGCTCAGGGAGTTCTCTGACAGCACCACTTCTCACCTTGGTCTCCGAGCACACTATCTGGATAGGCTGTGAATTTTCAAAATCATCTGGTTCCCTTGTACTTTTAACTCTCAACATCTCCCTTTCCTTGTGCAATTAACTATAAGCCACAAGGCGAAACCAGGCCACGCCTCGCGTGCTCAGTTGGAAATCTCAGCTCAAGATCCCTTACCAATGTCACTTCCAACACCAAGAGATAATTCAGCCAAGTTTTCTGCTCTCTCTAACAAGGGTAAGCTTTCCTCCATATCCCGCTAACATATTTCCTTCTAAGGCCACTTCGGAAGTGCCTTTAACATCTGTACTTCCATCGACAGTATCTCCAAGGCACTGCTGTCAAATTAACCTGTGAAAAGAGTTTCTTCTGCATGATTGTCCTTCTCACAAGTGTTTGGAAGGGAGCTGCTGCCTTTTAAAACAGGGAGGCTCTCAGGAGGCTGCCATTCTATAATTCTCCTAATACTTCTGAGACTTAGGCTACCTGCGTGCCCACTGTCGCTCCACCCTGACCCCCTGGCCGGCAAGCCCTCCTCTGGCTGTCTGTTTGGAATCACACTTATTCGTCTCTGTTCAATAGCGATTGCCCGCGTGAAGCCTTTTCTAATCACCCAAACGAGCCACATTTTCTGGCACCTCCTTAATTCCCATGGCACGCTGCCGTTCTCTCTCTCTGCACTGGAGAGAGGACACGAGCTTGGGGATCGGGCCGACCTTCCAAACCCACCACTCAGTTTGTGACCTTGGGCAAGTCACTAACCTCTCCAGACTTGTTAACTACTAGTAAACAGTGATACTAATCCCTACCTGACAAGATAGCTGAGTGGATGAAATCAGCTGCAGCGCCTGACACAGGAGAAGTGGCTGGTAATGCACTCTCTTGAACTACAGTTATTTGTGCAATTTTCTTATGTACTATGAAATATACTAGCTTCACAACAACACCACATTTCTCAGGCATTTTGGTATCACCTTCTGGACATAGGACATAATAAATTTTTCACTTTTTAAAGGAACATAGTTTGACAAATCTGTTGCCTTGTTATCTATTCCTAGACTACTTAAAAGTGTTTTTTTCCCCCAAAGTGTTCTTGTATTTGGGCCATCCCCGATCATGATGGCAGAGTGAGAAGCTGTAGGGCTCTGTCCCTGTACAGAAGCTTTGAACAGCCAGCAAGATCTGCAGAAACACCTTTCTCAGTGCTCCAGAAAACAATTAAAGGACTGCAGAAACGGCAACATCGAATAAAAAAAAAAAAGATGACTTTAAGAACCTGCAGGCTCCTGGGGCTACCTGCCCTGCCTACCCTGCACCCCTTACGTCCTGGGCAGAGCCAGTCCCTGTTGCCACTGTGGGGCCCAAGTTCTGGTTCTGGGGGTAGCAGAGGAGCCCTTGTGTACATTTGCAAGTGTGTAAGTCTGACCCAGGCTGTCTGGAGGGGGCGTGAGGGGCTCTGTGCCAGGACGTGCCCTGCCCACAGAGGGCGCTCACGGAGCTCTCCTACAGAACTCGGGGAAAGCAGTCAGGTGGGACTGGGACATGGAACGGCTGGCGTGGGACATACAGTGCAGCACCTGGGACCTGAGGAAACTGCTTCCTGGGGAAGAGGGGGACATGCGGAACTATTTAAAAGGGGGGATTCCTAGGGCCAAATGCCTATGCACAAGACAGGGTGCCTGAGCAGAAGTGATCAAGGTGGTCCCTACACTTTGACCCAGAGCTGTTCTCTAAACTCACTGCATGGATAAGCCCTGAAAAAGAGCACTTGCACAGGTCAATCTGAAAAGACTGCGTTCTCCTTTTCTCCCGTCTTTTATTTATGTGTTTTCTGTTGTTGTTAGCTCCTGGCATCATACACTAGCTTAAGACAAGCTTAATGAATAGACTCCTTAGAGTCTAAATTCCAGTGATATACATTAAAATATCAAAATGTCCATGTTCTAACAAAAGATTAGAACATGCGAAGAACCAGGAAGTGATGGACAGGCAAAGGGGAAGAGTGAAGCATTAGAGACCACCCAGGAGGCCCAGACCTGGGGCATTGAACACAACGCCTTCCTTTTCCTAATGGTCCTAAATATGCTCAAAGAGCTAAAAGAAAATATGAACAAAGAACCAAAGGAATAAGGAAAACAACAGATGAACACAAACAGAATACCGACAGAGAGAGGGAAAGTACGGAAGAGAACCCACTAGAGGAGCTCAGCAGGCTGCGGCTGGCAGCTTCAGGAAGCTTCAGGAAAGGATGACTGGAGTCGCCCATTCTGAGAAAAGCAGAGGGAGGAGAGACTGAAGAAAGGCCAACAGAGCCTGAGGCCCTGGGGGCACCGTCGGGGTTTCAATGTATGCACTGCAGGAGTCCCAGAGGAAAAAGAGAGCCTGGAACACAGCGAATAGTCAAAGAAACCATGGCTGAAAAACTTACCAAATTTAACAAAACACTTGAGTATACAAATCCAAGATACTTAATGAACACCGAACAGGATATACCCAAATAGACCCACACTGGGCCATGGTATAATCAAACTGTTGAAAGCCAAAATTAAAGAGGGAATTCTGGAAGCCACAAGATAGAGGCAACACAGCACATACAAGGAAGCCTCAGTGAGACCAGGTGCCTTGTCGGCAAGAGGGCGGTGGGAAGACATGTGTAACAAGCTCAAAGCAAAAAAACTGCCAACCAAGAATTCTGTATCTGGCAAAACTGTCATCCAAAATTGAGGGAGGGATTAAGACATTCCCAGATAAACAAAAGCTGCAGGACTTTGCCCCCACTAGACCAGCCCTACGAGAGAGGCTAAAGGGAGTTATGCAGGTTGGAAGGAAAGGGCACTAGATAACGGACTGAAGCCACATGAAGAAATAAAGGTCTCATTAAATTTACAACCTGGGTAAATAAAAATGCCAGTAAAGTATTGTATTTTTGGTTTGCAACTCCACTTCTTATTTCCTTTGGGACATAAAAGGCAAATGCATAAAATGTAATGATAAGTCAATGATTTTAGACTCATAATGTATAAACATGTCATTTGTGATAAGAACGCCATAAAGCTGGGGAACAGAGTGGGTAGAAACATAACCTATGGATGCTGCAGAAGTCACTATCAAAGCAAATGAGATTGTTATAGATTTAGGATATCAAATTGAAGCTCCTGATATTGAAACTATCAGAGAATATGCAAACTCACGGAGACAGAAAGTAGAGGACAAGTTCCCAGGGGTGGGGACAATAGGAACTTAGCGCAGAGTGAGTGCAGGGTTTCCATCAGGGGGAGGGAAAGTGGTGATGATGGATGGTGGGGAAGCGACTGCACGCAGTGGGGAGGGCCCGGGACGGGAAGATTTAGATTGCATATATGTTTCCACAAATAAAAAAAAGGATAGACTAAAGAGTTGATGACAATTAAATGCAATACACGATACTGTGTGGGAACTAAAAGTGGAGGCAAAAAGCTCAAAAAGATATTATTGGGACAGAAGAAAATATTGGAATATCAAATGTGAGCTTTCTATCAATGTTAAATTCCTTGAACTTGTTAACCATCCTTTAGATGAGTATAAAAATGAATATTCTTATTTGCAGGAAATGGATTATGCAGGAAGTATTATGTGTTTAAGTATTATGATGTGCAACCTATTCTCAAATGTTTGGAAGACAGACAGACAGATAGATAGACAGATAGATATATAGACAGGTAGATAGATAAATAGATATAATATGATAAAGGTGAAAAATTTTTAAATTGGTGAATGGGGTTTGTATTATTTTTGCAATTGTCCTGTAAATTCGAAATTACTGCAAATAAAAAATAGCTTTTTAATAAATGCCATTGTATTCACCTTTGTGAAAAGCACAACTGTTATGACAAAGACACATATCATATGCAGTGCTTTAAAGGATTAATTACAAAATACAAACCTATACTGTTGCAGTATTTGACTTTTGTGTTAGTTAGATTCAGTTGTCAACTTGGCCAGGTGAGCATACCCAGTTTTGTTGCTGCGGACATAAGCCAATGGCACGTGAATCTCATCTGTTGCTAATTACATCTGCAGTCAACTAGGAGGCGTGTCTGCTGCAATGAGTGACGTTTGATTTAATTGGCTGGTGCTTAAATGAGAGAACGCAACGTAGCACAGCCTAAGCAGCTCGGCATTCCTCGTCTCAGCACTCGCAGCTCAGCCCAGGCCTTTGGAGATGCAGAAAGAAGTCACCCCGGGGAAAGTTGTTGGAACCCAGGGGCCTGGAAAGAAGACCAGCAGAGACCATCCTGTGCCTTCCACGTAAGAAAGAGCCTCAGTGGAAAGTTAGCTGCCTTTCCTCTGAAGAACTAACAAAATAAATCCCCTTTTATTAAAAGCCAATCCGTCCCTGGTGTGTTGCATTCTGGCAGCTAGCAAACTAGAACAGAATTTGGTACCAGAAGTGGGGTGCTGCTGCGGTTTGCAAATGCCAGATATGTTTGAACGGTGTTTTGGATGGCTAAGGGGAAGATTTTGGAGGAATTGTGAAGAGAATGATGGAGAAGACCTGGAGTGCGTGAAGGGACTGTTGGTGTAAATGGAACCACTGCCAATCTTGACAAAGGAGGACACAAAAGGGAGAGATTGGAGTTTGCAGAGTGAGAACCATGGACGCTTGGGTCTGAAGCCAAGAAACCTCAGCCAGGAGAGTGAACCCACATGTATACATGGAGAGGGTGAGTTTACCCTGAAGGGTGAGGATGAGCCTCTCATCTTGTTGCAGTGGAAGAGTTGTGTAGCCTCAGGCCTTGGAGAAGGTAGAGAGAGCACGCTCCTTGGGGGACTGGGAGAGCCTGGCTGCCACCATGTGGAGGGGCTGAGTGTGTGCCCCAGAAATGGCAGAGACCCCAGGGGTGGCCCAGATGCCTGGAGAGAGTAGAGCCTAGAGGTGGCCTCCTTGATGTTCCCTGAGGTTGATTTGGAAAGAGGCAGGCCACTGCATAGGCCCTCAGAAAGGGTGGGACTGCCACCTTCTAAGCCAAAGGATGAATGACTTTCAGACTTTGAAATTCCATGGCGCTTGCCCTGCAGGTTTTACATCTGTGTTTCTTCCAATTTCTCCCTATGGAAATGAAAATCTGTATCCTGTGAATATCCTCCTTTGCATCTTGGCACTAGACAACTTGTTTTGAGATTCACAGGTCCACAGCAAGAAGAGAATTTTTTGCACCTGTTTAAGGTGATGCTTGAAGTTGCCAAGTTGACAAGGGGTGGACATGTGTTAGTTAGATTCAGTTGTCAACTTGGTCAGGTGAGCATACCTAGTTTTGTTGCTGCAGACATAAGCCAATGGCACGTGAACCTCATCTGTTGCTAATTACATCTACAGTCGGCTAGGAGGTGTGTCTGCTGCAATGAGTGACGTTTGACTTAATTGGCTGGTGCTTAAATGAGAGAGCGCTATGTTGCACAGCCTAAGCAACTCGGCATTCCTCATCTCAGCACTCGCAGCTCAGCCCAGGCCTTTGGAGATGCAGAAAGAAGTCACCCCAGGGAAAGTTGTTGGAACCCAGGGGCCTGGAGAAAAGACCAGCAGAGACCATCCTGTGCCTTTCACGTAAGAAAGAGCCTCAGTGGAAAGTTAGCTGCCTTTCCTCTGAAGAACTAACAAAATAAATCCCCTTTTATTAAAAGCCAATCTGTCTCTGGTGTGTTGCATTCCGGCTAGCAAACTAGAACAACTTTCATGTAAAAATATCAATAATAATGTAAACTTTACACTTTAAAATAGTTATAATTCATAGCATTTAAAAATAAACTCTGTTCTAATTTTCAAATGGAGAAATGCATCCATTTTATGTGTTCAGTTTGATGAGTTTTGACAAATGTGTAGTAATAGCTGTGTAACCCCCTAATCCACATACACATTTGTATTACTGCAAACGGATCCCGGGGTTTATTCCCAGCCTCTGCGCCTTGTGCACATCCTCAGCACCAGGCAAAGCTTCTCTGCTTTCGATCACTATCGGTTAGATTTTCCATTTCTAGAGTTTCCTAGAAACATAACCCTACACTGCATAGTCTTCTGTGTCTGCCTTCTTTGCTCAGAGCAATATTCTGAGTAATATTCCATTATATGACATTTTAAAATATTAGCCACTTCAGTGGCTCCATAGTGACATCTTTTTGTGGATTTAATTTGCATTTCCTTAATGATTAATAAGATTGAACATATTTGTGTGTGCTATTGGCCATTTCTAAATATTCTTTGTAAAGTGTCTATTATAATCTTCTACTCATTTTTTATAAGCTTTTTTTATTAATTAAATAAAAAAAGAAATTAACGCAACATTTAGAAATCATTCCATTCTACATATGCAATCAGTAATTCTTAACATCATCACATAGATGCATGATCATCATTTCTTAGTACATTTGCATCGATTTAGGAAAAGAACTAGCAAAACAACAGAAAAAGATATAGAATGTTAATATAGAGAAAAAAATAAAAATAATAATAATAGTAAAAAAAAGACACAAACAAACAAATAGACAAACAAAATAAAAAACCTATAGCTCAGATGCAGCTTCATTCAGTGTTTTAACATGACTACTTTACAATTAGGTATTATTGTGCTGTCCATTTTTGAGTTTTTGTATCTAGTCCTGTTGCACAGTCTGTATCCCTTCAGCGCCAGTTACCCATTATCTTACCCTGTTACTAACTCCTGCTGGTCTCTGTTACCAATGACATATTCCAAGTTTATTCTCGAATGTCGGTTCACATCAGTGGGACCATACAGTATTTGTCCTTTAGTTTTTGGCTAGTCTCACTAAGCATAATGTTCTCTAGCTCCATCCATGTTATTACATGCTTCATAAGTTTATTCTGTCTTAAAGCTGCATAATATTCCATCGTATGTATATACCACAGTTTGTTTAGCCACTCGTCTGTTGATGGACATTTTGGCTGTTTCCATCTCTTTGCAATTGTAAATAATGCTGCTATAAGCATTGGTGTGCAAATGTCCGTTTGTGTCTTTGCCCTTAAGTCCTTTGAGTAGATACCTAGCAATGGTATTGCTGGGTTGTATGGCAATTCTATATTCAGTTTTTTGAGGAACTGCCAAACTGCCTTCCACAGTGGTTGCACCATTTGACATTCCCACCAACAGCAGATAAGTGTGTCTCTTTCTCCGCATCCTCTCCAGCACTTGTCATTTCCTGTTTTGTTGATAATGGCCATTCTGGTGGGTGTGAGATGATATCTCATTGTGGTTTTGATTTGCATTTCTCTAATGGCCAGGGACATTGAGCATCTCTTCATGTGCCTTTTGGCCATTTGTATTTCCTCTTCTGAGAGGTGTCTGTTCAAGTCTTTTTCCCATTTTGTAATTGGGTTGGCTGTCTTTTTGTTGTTGAGTTGGACAATCTCTTTATAAATTCTGAATACTGGACCTTTATCTGATGTGTTGTTTCCAAATATTGTCTCCCATTGTGTAGGCTGTCTTTCTACTTTCTTGATGAAGTTCTTTGATGCACAAAAGTGTTTAATTTTGAGGAGCTCCCATTTATTTATTTCCTTCTTCAGTGCTCTTGCTTTAGGTTTAAGGTCCATAAAACCGCCTCCAAATTGGAAGTTTCATAAGATATCCCCCTACATTTTCCTCTAACTGTTCTATGGTCTTAGACCTAATGTTTAGATCTTTGATCCATTTTGAGTTAACTTTTGTATAGGGTGTGAGATATGGGTCTTCTTTCATTCTTTTGCATATGGATATCCAGTTCTCTAGGCACCATTTATTGAAGAGACTGTTCTGTCCCAGGTGAGTTGGCTTGACTCCCTTATCAAAGATCAAATGACCATAGATGAGAGGGTCTATATCTGAACACTCTATTCGATTCCATTGGTCGATATATCTATCTTTATGCCAATACCATGCTGTTTTGACCACTGTGGCTTCATAATATGCCTTAAAGTCAGGCAGCGTGAGACCTCCAGCTTCGTTTTTTTTCCTCAAGATACTTTTAGCAATTCGGGGCACCCTGCCCTTCCAGATAAATTTGCTTATTGGTTTTTCTATTTCTGAAAAGTAAGTTGTTGGGATTTTGATTGGTATTGCGTTGAATCTGTAAATCAATTTAGGTAGGATTGACATCTTAACTATATTTAGTCTTCCAATCCATGAACACGGTATGCCCTTCCATCTATTTATGTCTTCTGTGATTTCTTTTAACAGTTTTTTGTTGTTTTCTTTGTATAGGTTTTTTGTCTCTTTAGTTAAATTTATTCCTAAGTATTTTATTCTTTTAGTTACAATTGTAAATGGAATTCGTTTATTGATTTCCCCCTCACTTGTTCATGACTAGTGTATAGAAATGCTACAGATTTTTGAATGTTCATCTTGTAACCTGCTACTTTGCTGTACTCATTTATTAGCTCTAGTAGTTTTGTTGTGGATTTTTCTGGGTTTTCGACATATAGTATCATATCGTCTGCAAACAGTGATAGTTTTACTTCTTCCTTTCCAATTCTGATGCCTTGTATTTCTTTTTCTTGTCTAATTGCTCTGGCTAGAACCTCCAACACGATGTTGAATAATAGTGGTGATAATGGACATCCTTGTCTTGTTCCTGATCTTAGGGGGAAAGTTTTCAATTTTTCCCCATTGAGGATGATATTAGCTGTGGGTTTTTCATATATTCCCTCTATCATTTTAAGGATGTTCCCTTGTATTCCTATCTTTTGAAGTATTTTCAACAGGAAAGGACGTTGAATCTTGTCAAATGCCTTCTCTGCATCAATTGAGATGATCATGTGATTTTTCTGCTTTGATTTGTTGATATGGTGTATTACATTAATTGATTTTCTTATGTTGAACCATCCTTGCATACCTGGGATGAATTGTACTTGGTCATGATGTATAATTCTTTTAATGTGTTGTTGGATTTGATTTGCTAGAATTTTGTTGAGGATTTTTGCATCTATATTCATTAGAGAGATTGGCCTGTAGTTTTCTTTTTTTGTAATATCTTTGCCTGGTTTTGGTATGAAGGTGATGTTGGCTTCATAGAATGAATTAGGTAGTTTTCCCTCCACTTCGATTTTTTTGAAGAGTTTGAGGAGAGTTGGTACTAATAGAATTCACATGTGAAGCCGTCTGGTCCTGGACTTTTCTTTTTAGGAAGCTTTTAAATGACTGATTCAATTTCTTTACTTGTGATTGGTTTGTTGAGGTCATCTATCTCTTCTTGAGTCAAAGTTGGTTGTTCATGTCTTTCCAGGAACCCGTCCATTTCATCTAAATTGTTGTATTTATTGGTGTAAAGTTGTTCATAGTATCCTGTTATTACCTCCTTTATTTCTGTGAGGTCAGTAGTTATGTCTCCTCTTCCATTTCTGATCTTATTTATTTGCATCCTCTCTCTTCTTCTTTTTGTCAATCTTGCTAAGGGCCCATCAATCTTATTGATTTTCTCATAGAACCAACTTCTGGTCTTATTGATTTTCTCTATTGTTTTCATGTTTTCAATTTCATTTATTTCTGCTCTAATCTTTGTTATTTCTTTCCTTTTGCTTGCTTTGGGGTGAGTTTGCTGTTCTTTCTCCAGTTCTTCCAGGTGGACAGTTAATTCCTGAATTTTTGCCTTTTCTTCTTTTCTGATATAGGCATTTAGGGCAATAAATTCCCCTCTTAGCACTGCCTTTGCTGCATCCCATAGGTTTTGATATGTTGTGTTTTCGTTTTCATTCGCCTCGAGGTATTTACTAATTTCTTTTGCAATTTCCTCTTTGACCCACTCGTTGTTTAAGAGTGTGTTGTTGAGCCTCCACGTATTTGTGCATTTTCTGGCACTCCATCTATTATTGATTTCCAACATCATTCCTTTATGATCCGAGAAAGTGTTGTGTATGATTTCAATCTGTTTAAATTTGTTAAGACTTGCTTTGTGACCCAGCATATGGTCTATCTTTGAGAATGATCCATGAGCACTTGAGAAAAAGGTGTATCCTGCTGTTGTGGGATGTAATGTCCTATAAATGTCTGTTAAGTCTAGCTCATTTATAGTAATATTCAGATTATCTATTTCTTTATTGATCCTCTGTCTAGATGTTCTGTCCATTGATGAGAGTGGTGAATTGAAGTCTCCAACTATTATGGTATATTTGTCTATTTCCCTTTTCAGTGTTTGCAGTGTATTCCTCACGTATTTTGGGGCATTCTGGTTCGGTGCATAAATATTTATGATTGTTATGTCTTCTTGTGTAATTGTTCCTTTTATTAGTAGCTAGTGTCCTTCTTTGTCTCTTTTAACTGTTTTACATTTGAAGTCTAGTTTGTTGGATATTAGTATAGCCACTCCTGCTCTTTTCTGGTTGTTATTTGCATGAAATATCTTTTCCCAACCTTTCACTTTCAACCTATGTTTATCTTTGGGTCTAAGATGTGTTTCCTGTAGACAGCATATAGAAGGATCCTGTTTTTTAATCCATTCTGCCAGTCTATGTCTTTTGATTGGGGAATTCAGTCCATTAACATTTAGTGTTATTACTGTTTGGATAATATTTTCCTCTACTATTTTGCCTTTTGTATTATATATATCATATCTGACTTTCCTTCTTTCTACACTCTTCTCCATACCTCTCTCTTCTGTCTTTTCGTATCTGACTCTAGTGCTCCCTTTAGTATTTCTTGCAGAGCTGGTCTCTTGGTCACAAATTCTCTCAGTGACTTTTTGTCTGAGAATGTTTTAATTTCTCCCTCATTTTTGAAGGGCAATTTTGCTGGATATAGGAGTCTTGGTTGGCAGTTTTTCTCTTTTAGTAATTTAAATATATCATCCCACTGTCTTCTAGCTTCCATGGTTTCTGCTGAGAAATCTACACATAGTCTTATTGGGTTTCCCTTGTATGTGATGGATTGTTTTTCTCTTGCTGCTTTCAAGATCTTCTCTTTCTCTATGACCTCTGACATTCTAACTAGTAAGTGTCTTGGAGAACGCCTATTTGGGTCTATTCTCTTTGGGGTGCGCTGCACTTCTTGGATCTGTAATTTTAGGTCTTTCATAAGAGTTGGGAAATTTTCAGTGATAATTTCTTCCATTAGTTTTTCTCCTCCTTTTCCCTTCTCTTCTCCTTCTGGGACACCCACAACATGTATATTTGTGCGCTTCATATTGTCCTTCAGTTCCCTGATCCCCTGTTCAAATTTTTCCATTCTTTTCCCTATAGTTTCTGTTTCTTTTTGGAATTCAGATGTTCCATCCTCCAGTTCACTAATTCTAGCTTCTGTCTCTTCAAATCTACCATTGTAGGTATCCATTGTTTTTTCCAGCTTTTCTACTTTGTCCTTCACTCCCATAAGTTCTGTGATTTGTTTTTTCAGTTTTTCTATTTCTTCTTTTTGTTCAGCCCATGTCTTCTTCATGTCCTCCCTCAATTTATCGATTTGGTTTTTGAAGAGGTTTTCCATTTCTGTTCGTATATTCAGCATTAGTTGTCTCAGCTCCTGTATCTCATTTGAACTATTGGTTTGTTCCTTTGACTGGGCCATATCTTCAATTTTCTGAGCGTGATCTGTTATCTTCTGCTGGCGTCTGGGCATTTAATCAGATTTCCCTGGGTATGAGACCCAGCAGGTCGAAAGATTTTTCTGTGAAATCTCTGGGCTCTATTTTTCTTATCCTGCCCAGTAGGTGGCGCTCATGGCACTCATCTGTCTGCGGGTCCCACCAGTAAAAGATGCTGTGGCCCCTTTAACTTTGGAAAACTCTTACTGTAGGGGAGGGTCGCCAGCCGAAGTGGCTTGGGGGAGTGCCAATCCGAATCTCCCAGCTGGCCCGGGGATCCGCGCGTGGGGAGGGTCGCCAGCCTCCGCAGCTTGGGGGAACGCCTGTCCAAATTTCCCTGCCGGCCCAGGGCGCCAAGCGTGGCGGGGGGGCACCAGCCGCTGCGGCTTGGGGAAGTGTCTATCCACCGTTCCCAGCCGGACCGGGAAGCCACGTGTTTGGAAGGGACCCTGGTCGCCGTTCTCCGCGGCTTGGGGATCTCCAATCCAATTCTCCCAGCTGGTCCAGGGGGCTGCGCGTGGCGGGGGGGTGCCAGCCACCACGGCTTGAGGGGACCGCCTGTCCAATTCTCCCAGCCAGCCTGGGAAAGAGGGAGGGAGGGACTCCAGCCCCCTGCCGCCCCAGCCCGGGGAAGCCCGCGCCCCTCGGCGATCTCACCGGAGCGGGTTCTCCCAGCCAGTCAGCCATTCCAGAATGGGGTACACTGTCTTCTTGGTTTCTGTCGTGGCTCCGGGAGCTGTTCTGAATCGTTTCTACTTCTCTAGTAGCTGTTCTGGAGGAGGAACTAAGACCCGCGCGTCTTACTAAGCCGTCTTCTCCGGAAGTCTTTTCTACTCATTTTTAAAAATTGGGTTGTGTTCCGGTTTGAAGCTACTATGTCCCCCAGAAAAGCCATGTCCTTTAATCCTCAGTATTGTTGAGTGGGATCATTCTGATGGTTTCCATGGAGATGCGTCTCCACCCATTTGAGGTGGGGTTGCTCACTGGAGCCCTTGAAGAGGGAGCTGTTTTGGAAAAAGCTTTAGAACCAACAGAGCCAACAGTGCTCACACAGCCAGAGACCTTGGGAGATGCATAAAGAAAACACCCCCAGGGAAGCCGTCAGAGAAGCCTAGAGAGAAACCCTGCACACCATCGGCCTCCTTGAACCAAGGTATCTTTCCCTGGATGCCTTAGTCTGGATATTTTTATAGTCTTGCCTTAATTTGGAAATTCTCTCAACCTTAGAACTGTAAACCTGCAACTTAATAAATTCCCTTTTTAAAAAGCTGTTCCATTTCTGGTATATGGCATTCTGGCAGCTTTTACAAACTTAAACAGGTTGTTTTTCTTTGGTACTGGGTTGTAAGTTCCTTATGAGATATGTGAGCTGAGTACTGCCACATTCTTAACGGTGCTTTTAGAAGAGCAGAGGTTTTAGATTTTGATGATGTCCAATCTGTCCTTTATTTTTTCCTTTTATGATCAGTGGTCCTTTGTTGTCGTATCTCAGAAATCCTTGCCTTCCTCAAACTCATAAGGATTCTATGTTTTTCCTTGTTTTATAGTTTTAGATCCATGATGCATTTCAAGTTCGTATTTGCAAACGGCATCAGGTAAGGGCTGGAGTCCACTTTCCCAACGGTGTGTGCAGTTGTTTCAGAGCCGTCTGCTGAAGACTGCACTTGCCCCCGTGGGTTTCGCTGCAGTTATCTCTGCTCTCTGCTCTGTTTCCCAACGAGGCTGCCTGTCCTCACACCTCCCTCCAGCTCTTGAGAACTAGCTCCACAAGTAAGTCTGCAAATCAACTATGAATGCGTGAGTTTTGTTCTTCCCGTGCATTTCGGTATACATTTTAGAGTTGGCTTATAACATTTTTAAAAAGTCTGGGATTGTGTTTGAGAATCCATTGAATCTACAGATCCGTTTGGGGAGAACTGACAACTTAACAATGTCTTCCCATCCAGGAGCGTGGACAGGCTATTTAATGAGATCTCCTTTAATTTGTACCAATAAATTGGTTTTCAGCACACAGGTCTTGTGTCTTGTTATGTGTGCTGTCATTTGTCAACTTATCTTTCGGGTGCTGATACACATCGAATGGTTTCCTTCACACTTCAGTTTCCTCGAGGTGTTTGTCACCTTGGATCACACTCCCTTTCCTTTCTGATCACACTCACTAGTTCTAGCTGCTTTTTTTGTGGCATCCTTTGTGTCTTCTCATTACACCTAATTGTCATCTGTAAATAAACACAGTTTTAATCCATAGAGGTTGATAGTTATCAAATCTGAACAATATTCAGCTATTATTTTTCCCCTGAGACTTTTCCGCGCCGGCACTTCCTCCGGACTCCCCCCTTGGGGGTCTTTCTCCTGAAATTCTGTCTCCTAGAGCAGGAGAGAGCCAGAGCCGGAGGGCACCCGGTCTCCCCACCCTAGGGCGCCCCCCAACACTGCACTCCTTGTGGCTGACCCACACCCCGGCCGGGTTGGACCCCAGACTGCCCCGCCAGCTCTCCTCCCCTCCCTGGCGCCCGCAGCTTCCTCTGGTGGGGTCAGGGGTGTTGGGGTCGCCAGACAGGGGCTCAGGCGCTGGTTGGGGTGACTGTAGGAGTTTTCCTTGGAGTTCACCGTAACCTCTCAACCACCGCACGGGCTAGATGTTTTGTATGGCCCCCATTTACGGGAGGGGAAACGGAGGCACGGGTGTTATGGTGCGGGAGCTCAGAGCGCGCCTCAGGAAGCCGACACAGCCCGGGAGCGCGGGCGGCCGGGGCGCTTTCTGCTGGGCATCTACGGGTGCCCTCCCGTTCCCTCTTTTCTGCCTCCGGGCCTTGGCGGCTCCTCCTCCTCCAGCTTTCCCGCGGCCTCCAAGTCTGTATCCAGCAGACCCACCCACCGGGCCGGTCGCGTCCATTCATCCCCCGCGGCCGCGCTCCGCAGGGGCCTGGCGCGCGCCCCCCGCACCTGTCTGCGGCCGACATCCCACCTCTCCCGGGCCGCGCCAGGCCACGTGGTCGGCTGCGCCCGGACAAAGCGCCCGCCAGGCCCCACCTCGCCCCGGGACGGGACGCCAGGCCTGTGGTCCGGTCCCCGCCGCGCGCCCTCCCAGGGCTCGGAGCACTCGGGAGGACAAAAGGGCGGGGACGGGAGGGCTGGGGGCGGGGGGCGCCGCCGGGGGAGGAGCGGGGCGGGGGCGCCGCTCCTGCCAACCGCGGGCGGCCGGGTCTGGCCCCAGCGCTGCAGTCCGGGCGCCTGACGGCGGCGGGGCTCCCGCGGCGCTCTCGGCCGGGTCCCCTCCCGCCCCTTTGCCCGGGGCGCTGCAGCCATGGTGTCCAGCGAGGAGGACGGCGCCCAGGGCGGCGCCGCGGAGCCCGGGGAGGAGAGGGCGGCCGCGGGCAAGCGGCGGCGCCGGGGCTTGGTGGCCAGCGTCTGGCTCACGTTCTACAACATCGCCATGACCGCGGGGTACGTGCGCCAGGGTCCCTCGTCACTCTCGGGCCTCCCTGCCTTGCTGCCCTGCACTCCGGGCTCGGGAACCGCGCGCGCTGGCGGATGGCCCGGCTCCGGGCCCCGACAGCGAGAGCGCATGGGGTGGGCTCCGGGCTGGGGCCGGGTTGGGCACAGGGGGCCGCCTGGGCTGAACGCGGGGTCGGCGCCGCGGGTGGGCGCGGGCGGGGGAACAACGGCGAGCGCCCGGGGTGGCCGCGGGCTGGGCCCGGGGCTGGGCCCTTGCGCCGGAGTTGGTCGCCGGGGTGGGACCGGGCGGGGACCAGGGGTGGGCGCTGCGGCCGGGCGCGGGGCCTGCCGTCTGGGGTGGGCGCGAGGGTGGGCGCGTGGCCAGGGGCGGGCGCGGGGGCGGCGGCACGGGCGGCGGGGCGCGGGGGGGCTGGGCGAGCTCTGGGCATTGCCTAATACGGTGCCCGCGCGGCGCGCGGATAAGTATAGCTGGGGCCGGAATGCGGGGCCGCCCGGCTCAGCGCCGCGCTGCCCAGGAGGACGGGGCTTCCTTTCCCGGCGCTGAGCGTCCCGGGGCAGAGCTCTTACTCCCCGTTTCCCCGCAACATTTTTTTTCCAAGTAATAGTGTGCTCTGGAGCTACTTTCTCGGGGACAAATTTTAAAAACCCGGCTTTGCGTGGCCCGGCACTTGTGCAGGCGCCCTCGGCGCAGTGCTCCATGATCTAGCGCCCCAATTTTTATTTCTGGCTTGGAGCGTGAACCGCACGTTGGGTCACAGAAGGACTGTAGCTCGGGGAATTGCTGCCAAATGCCTGCGGTCAGCTGCTTTTAGGAACCTGGGGCGAAAGTGCTTTTCCGTGTCCAAATCCAAAAAAGCCTTTTTAAAAAAGTCATTTTCTTATTATTACTTGAAGTATTATTGATGTATACAAATTTGGGGGAAAGTTCAGTATCTTAAATTTTCTCCAGAACGTATAGAAAAATGTGATGACAAAGCTTTAGTAAGTGATTTGACACAGTACTGAGTTTGTGCTAGGTACTTACCATAAAATATTGAGTACCAAACAGAAGCCGTGAATTTGGTACTGTTTACTGAGCACTCCCCAGGGCCCGGCGCTGTGCCCAGAGAACTCCTTCCGTGCACTCTCATTTCCAGCCCTGCCCAGTCGCGAGTAGGTGCCCCAGGTTGCCAGTATCAGAGAAGAGAGCAGCTTCCAAGAGCTTCCCGGATCACACAGCAGCAAGTGTCAGGCCGACTCCAGAGCGGGAGCTGCTCCCCTAGATTTCAGCTGTTGGAAAGGAAGGCGAAGTAAAGTGTTCAAAGCTCCTGGCTGGCAGCCGGGGCCAAGTCCAGCGATAAACCTGGGCCGTGCGCCTGACCCCTCCAGCTCACTCCCGATTTCTAAGGCCAAGTCTTACTGTGCCAACAATGAAAACCCAGCGCATCCACTCGGTTTAAAGTCCTCGGCGCCCCGTGTGGTCCCCCACGCTCTAACCCGGGGTCCACGCTGGCATCCGAGGCCCGGCGCCGGGCTGCGCTTCCCTGCCGCGCACCGCCGTCTGCGAAAGCGCCCCTGCGCGCCGACCTCCAGGGCTGCCTTTCTTCCAGGTTTCTTCCCACCGGGGCAGAATGACGCGCTCTGTCCTCTGTCCGGCACGTTATTCTTACCTTTCCCTTGCTCCCCTAGCGAATGATTGTCTGTATTGAAAGGGACCTTGCGTTTTTCATCTGTTTTAAGGCAAGGGTAACTTAAATGGAATAATCCATGCAAACTAGCTGGGGGCTTTTAGAGGAGCTGCGATCTGAAGGAGTAGGAAGGTGGGTAGAGGGTAAACATTTCCAGGGAGAATTCTGGGAGCTTGGCCTGGGTGCAGGTAAGCCAGGTGGCTTTGTGGGGTGGTGGTAACTCATGGGGAAGTTGTGCTGGTGAAATGGGGCCCAAACCCGACTCCATGGGTGGGCAGCCCAGGGTTGCCAACTTTCTTTCTGTTTGTTTAACTTGTCTAGTTTTATTTCTCTTTTAGCAGAACTTTAGAGTGTTTAGTAAACAATAAAATATTTAGGAAATATCATAAATGTAAAAGACACCTGTATTTTTCCTTCCTACCTTGCACATGGGTATCTAACCTCCTTCTGGTCTCGGGGAGGCTCTCCTGGCCTGTTCTCACCGTCCTCTCACCCCAGCACCACTGGTACCCCTGGCCACGCTCCTCACCCCCAGCGGCCTGTGCAGTGTGCCACGCTGGTTGTCTTGTGGTCTGTTGTCCCCATTAGCGTGTAAGTACCCGCTGGATGGATCGTGAATGAATGAATGATGAATGAGTGAATGCGTGCATGCATATTTTAGAGGCTGTAGATACAGTATCTTGTCTAGTGTACATCCTCCCATTTCACTTAATATCTAGCAAATATTTCTGTACAGTTTTTATACCTATACTCTGTGGTAACAGCACTCTAGAGAGCGACTGCTTAAATCACACTCCTGGTGACAGTTTGCTTTTGTTGCTGTTGAGTTCATCCCTTGGAATAAATTCCCAGGAGTAGGATTACACCTTTAATGTAATTTAATGCCTTTATATATAAACAGCAATCACTGTAAGAGGCAGCGTGAACTGAGCATTCAGCAGACAGATGGGGGAGAAAAACCAGAGGAAGCTTCCTCGGGGGGATCACAGCTCTTAAACTGAGCCTTAAAGGACGAGTAAGGCTTAAGGGGCTCTGAGGAGGAAAAGGCCTGAGTTAGGGTGCTGAGCGGGGAAATGGCAACACAGAGGGCCTGGCAGCATGGGGGTCAGGGGTCGGGGGCAGGCCCATTTGCAGGGCCATCAATGCCTGGCCGGCCTGTGTGCGTATTGCCCCGTGCACAGTGCATGGAAGTGTCCATGTCCACTCCTTATTAGTTGGGTAAACTTGGACCAATTATTAAGTACATCTCTGGCCCTTTATCTTCTTGTCTGTAAGACTGGAATAACACAAGTACTTGATTAGCCTGTTACAAGGAATAACTGAGCTTGTGGAGTGCGCGGTAGGGTACCAGTCACACAGTGGACATTCAAAAATGTGAAGTCCTATACCTTCTGGTTAATTTAAAAATGCACTTCTTGCAGGAAAAACATCTATTTGCGAGCATTTAGGTGTAAGTCTTCATGTGGACACACGCTTTCATTTTTCTGGAGCGAATGCCTAGGAGTAGAATGGCTGGGTCATGTGAGAGACGTGATGAATTTGTTTAGCAGCTGTCAGATTTTTCCAGAGTGTTTCCCTCAATCTGTGCTCCAGCTGCCGCAGGCCCTGGTCAGCCTTGGTGTCATCAGCCTTTGCCATGTTAGTCACCCAGTAGGTGTATTGGCTTCTCTCTCTGTGGCTTTAATTTGCATTTCCCTGGCAACTAATGATGGTTAGCGTCTTTTCAAGTGTTCACTTGCCCATTGCGTATCTTCTTTAGTAAAGTGGCTGTTTAAATCCTTTGTCCATTTTTGAGGGGTTGCATGTTGTCTTGTTATTGAGTTTGAGAGTTCTTTATACCATCTGATGTGAGTATCAGATATGGGAGCTGCAGATATTTCTCCTGGCCTGTGGCTCGGCTTTTCATCCTCTTAATAGTGTCTCCAAAAAGCAGAAGGTTTTGATTCTGAAGTCCAGATTATCAGGTGCTTTTCTATTATGGATTGTTCAGCTTACCTCTTCCTGGGCATGAGTGCAGGGATATGCTAACTTGAAACATGCATTTATTGGCTGCCCAACAAAATCTACATTTGGCCTTAGAAAGGAAGTTTGGAGTGCAATGAGCAATAAATGAGAGCTGAAGGTGCTCCCTGGTGTATACCTCCACATGGTTACTTTAAAAAACGTGTACAGAAAGGAAGAGGAAGCTATAATATCCTCATTTCCGGTAACTTAAAATATAGGCTCTAGATCATGATCATCACTGATTGCTAAAATCCCAAAAAGGGGGTTAGTCAGGTACCGTGCACACTTTATGGGAGTAACACAACCTATGGACTCATCTTGCCAGAAGATCAGACCTGCATCTGGTCAAGCCCCAAGAACTACCAATTTACAGGAATAGAAGGTGCAGGAGAACATAATAAATGGCACGTGGGTGTCCAATTAGCAAATCCCAGGCTGTGGGTAACTCTAGGACAAACAGCCCAGTATCTCCAGCAGATAAATTGCAAGAGATAGAAAGGCAGGAGGAGAAAAGCAGAGAGAGAAGGAGGAGAAAATGATAGATGAAAAGAATCCTACAAGATATATCAGCTAATTATACTGTATGAACCTTATTTCAATGGTTTAAAAATGAGATAATTGAAGAAAATTGCACCTTGATGGAGTATTTGGTGATATTACAAAATTACTGTTAACATTTTTAACATCATTACATTGATGTTACATCATAACACTGTAGTTGTGTTTACTGAAAGTAGTCCTTTTCTTTTGACGATACATAATGAAACTCTTATGACTCATTGTAACACGTCTGGGATTAATTCAGAATAATTTGGGGTGAAAACTGAGCAAGGAGGGAAGTGAACAGAGCTCTGGATGAAACAAGATGATATTTACTGAGGCTGGGTGGATGATATGGTAAAATTTTTTGAAGTTGAAATAGGAGGTTTCGTTTCCCGGTGCCTGCCCATGGGAAAAAAAAAAAAAAAGGAGGTGTAGGAGTAAGCGAACTAGTTCTTTACGGAGCAGGTGGTTTCCAGGAAATCTCAGGAGGCAGCAGGAAGACAGAGCCCCCCCTTCAACCAGGCTTCAGATGCTTGGCTGCAGCGGAGCTGGTGAGAAGACGCCCTGGGGCCGAGGGCGCCGCACACACCACCTTCCTCCATGCCCTGGGGCACACTGAGATGGGTTAGCCAACTTTAGGCGCAGCCCCTTGGGGAACCCAGGTGAGGGTCCCGGAGCCTCTGCTCACACCTTGCATCAGCCCTCAGTGTATCGCCTGCATGGCGTGTGTTTCTGTTTAACCTTATATCCATTCTCTTCTCCTTAAATTGGCATACAACGGTTCCCGGGGTAGGGTTTTGTTTCCCAGCCTTTTTGAGGCTGTCCCATTTAATTGCCTGTGGGCACGGGATCATTGCCCTCAGAACATCCTAGAACAACACTTATAGCCTCTGAATGTAAATTTAAGCCACTAGCACGAGTCATGTTGAGTGGCAGAAATGTGGAGCTCGTGAAATGAGGTGTGATGTCTTAACCTCGAACTCAGGGCCAACAGCACTGAGCCCATGCAGGGACGCTCTTCTAGTGCCTGTTCTCTCCCGAAGTCCTATCCTGGCTCCTGTGCCTCGGAATGCAGGGCAGCACTTCGAGCACTATGCGTACACATTTTAAATGGTATCACCAAAAAAGCAAAGCTCGAAATCAACAGTGAGAAGGACACTGTTTACACGAGGGGAACGGAAACCAGGAGGCAGAGGGTCACCTTCAGTCTCAGCTGGGACGCGCATCTGGGGGACTCAGAGTTTTTGCCTCTCTGCTCATGTCTGCAAATATGGATGTGGAGACTACAGATAAATCTCAGCGAGTAGGCGAGTGCACAAATTCAGAACCCTCAAATGAGGAGGGTCCGCTACATCTCTTTTATAATGTGGCTCCGTCTTCTCCACACAGTAATTTAAGAGTTCCTTGAGGTGACAACTGTCCTGTTTGCCCCTCATTCCCCAGACTTTAGCATAGCCCTTAGCTCGGCAATAAACTCTAAACCTGAAATGACGGGCGGTTGAATGAATTAAGCAAGGAAGCAAGAGATCTATGTGTGGGACACACGCTTACTTTTTCCAAAGAGAGTCTGGTTCATCAAGGGCCGAGTGTGTCCATTTGAGTCAATAGCCCTGGTGTAGTTTACAGAAACAGAACTTTCCAGTAAAGAATTCCTGATTGCAGAAATTCCAGTTGCCTTTGGAATTTTTTTTGTTGTTGTTGTTTTATGACAATTATTAAGCCAATGGATGGAGTCTAAAGCTGGCTAAATGTTGGGTTCCTCGGGACACTTTCTCATTCTCTGGGACTGCAGGTGTAGGAAGTGAGGTCGGATCACTGTAGATTGGCTCCTGGCCACATTTCCGGAAGGGCAGATCAGATTAGAACAGATGGTTCCCTGGTCTTTTCTTACCCTAGAGTCTGTTCATTTCGTGTCATGCCAGTGTCCTGGTTGGTGTGATGCTGCCATCTGGTGAACAGAGGGAAATTCGTTACAATGTTATAATGCAGGGATTGAATGAATGTTCATGCAATCATATTTAAAAATG